>NC_057718.1:80199885-80201183 GCF_004010195.1 Chiloscyllium plagiosum | reverse complement strand
GAGTTGTTCGTATGTGGCGCTTAGGCGGTTAGCGCAGGATTCCCATTTCCTGGCTTGTCTTAGCGTCTCTCGCCCGTAGGTGTTCAAAGTTTGTGAGAAGATTTACAGGGGACCCTAGACAGGGGACGAAACGTTTGCAACAAAAACGTCCAGCTCGGTGAACAGAACCACAGCAACGAGCACCCAAGCTACAAATCTTCTCACAAACTTTGAACACCTACGGGCGAGAGACGCTAAGATAAGCCAGGAAATGGGAATCCTGCGCTAACCGCCTAAGCACCACATACGAACAACTCCGGTTCCTGCATGAATGCCGAAAGAATCAAACCCTTCCACCAAGTGTCAGATACAGACCGCCAGTCAACAACCCACAAGCCAGAGACACAGCCAGACAGAACAGACTCAGGATGATCCAGGTAATGATTACAGACGCGCACAACCGACTTCACAGATACAGACAAGAAATTGCGCGCCAAAAGTCGTTAATTTCAAAAACCACCAATCAGGAATGGACCCGGACCATCGAACAGGCTGTCACCATAGGACAGAACAGGACTACACACCGCAAAAAAACGGCACTAAAAGAAAAAATGGCCATACTAACACACAACAAAGAGGACACCACAACTCACACCTGGGTTAAAAACCTCTCCCACAGACACGGAAAGAACAATACTGACCAATACAACCACAGGGACGCCAAGACAGCAGACTTCCTAGCAGCACTAGAATGCACACTCAGGAACAATGGACTGACAGAAGAGACACAGCAAACAGTGAGACAAAGTTTCGTACCCCTGATAACAAGGAAAAGACAAACACATAACCTCTACACCAAGGAGAGGGAAGCACTAAAATCACTAAGAAACGATAAGAACATAATCATACTACCAGCAGACAAAGGCAGAATGACGGTCATCCTGGACAAAGCAGAGTACATCCAAAAAGCACAACAACTACTTGCAGATACCAACACCTACCAAAAGAGGGAGTTTGACCCCACCCCACAGCTCACCAATAGGATAAACAACACACTGAGGAACCTACAAAAAAAACGGACGGATAACCAGGTCTGACCTACAAAGAATGAAACCTGAAAGCAGCAACACCCCCAGATTCTATGGACTGCTTAAAGTGCACAAACCAGACATCCCACTCAGACCCATAGTATCACTACCAGGGACACCATCACACAAACTGGCTAAAGAACTACAGCAGAAACTGAAACACCTGATCAGCAGATCCAGACACTCTATACAATCAACACAGGAATTCTTGGACATCATCAGAAATACACA
>NC_057718.1:80176115-80199305 GCF_004010195.1 Chiloscyllium plagiosum | reverse complement strand
AGTGGCCTGTATATTGGGTCCAGGTCGATGTGTTTGTTGATGGTGTTTGTGGATGAGTGCCATGCTTCTAGGAATTCTCTGGCTGTTCTTTGTTTGGCTTGCCCTATAATGGTAGTGTTGTCCCAGTCGAATTCATGTTGCTTGTTGTCTGCGTGTGTGGCTACTAAGGATAGCTGGTCGTGGCGTTTTGTGGCTAGTTGATGTTCATGGATGCGGATCGTTATCTGTCTTCCTGTTTGTCCTATATAGCCATGACCAGCTATCCTGGGACAACAGTACCATTATAGGGCAAGCCAAACAAAGAACAGCCAGGGAATTCCTAGAAGCATGGCACTCATCCACAAACTCCATCAACAAACACATCGACCTGGACCCAATATACCGGCCAGTACAGCGGACAGCTGAAACTGACAACCGGGAGCGGCAGGGACAGGCCACTATAAATGCCGGAGGAAACACCACAGAAGTGCTTCATAGGAGAAACAAAATATTCAACAGGCATGGACAGAAGTGGCAGAGGTATTCAATACTGGGTGTAATACTTAGATGCAAGCAACAAAAAGCTCAGTGACATGAATAGAGCAGGAGTAATGTGCACCCACATATGCAAGGCCTTCCCTGTATCACAATTACCTTCATTAAGCACAACAGAACACCACACCCATCGATCATTTTCATTCTCAGCATCTGTTTCTTGATGCCTTTACCAAGTGTAAACAGCATATACCTTCCCCCTGTAACAGCCACAAAACAATGCAATTCTCTGATGACTTCTTTATAAATTTGCAGTCCAGCCACATTCTGTCCAATGAACACTGGCTTATCCAGTTGTATTCACTTCTCTGTTTCTGCATGTGCACTTTCTGAAGTCGCTTTTTACATCTGCACATGCCCTTAGCAGTAGCCACTCAGACCCAATGCCCACCTTTTCTGCAGGAAAATGATCTTAAAGCCAAAAGGAGAGAAACAAGACTAGGGAGGAGAACTAACATCTAGTAGCTTGGAGAAATTAAGCAATCAACTTTACAGATTATAAAACCATGCAAACAGCATCAGAGGTACAGAGGCAAGGCAACACTGACCTTATTACTTGTAAATATTTTCTAATCAACCTGCTCAGAGGTTTTGTGACATTCCATTGGAGTAGGTGAGACTTGAACCTGGACCTCCTGGCTCAGAGTATGGACATTACAACTGCACCATGAGAACTCTTTATTACTTGTATTTTTCCAGTAACAAGCAATTGTGCTTCCAATCAACCTGACAATTCATATTGAATCGTAGAGCTTGTAAGTGTCTCATTTTTATTTCTTTAAATCATTCCCTACACATGGAATTTGTGAAAGAAGATTCAGAGCAGTTTATAGTCCTTCATAAGAAGCACTGATCACTCCACCCAAGTACCAGTACAGAAATGTAAACTCCAAGTTCGTTGTGTTGCGAGTTAGTGGGTTCTGCACATGGTGAGCCAGACAAGGAACTAGTGAAAAGAACATCTGAGGAGATTGCTTAATAGGCCATAAGCTTGGCTTCAAATTATGATAAGGAGGATAAAGATATCAGGGTCTCAACCATCAAACCAAATCATCTTTCAGTGTATTGTCTAATGTGTGCTTATAGTCTATGTGTATCATGCCTTTAAGAGAATTTATTCTTCAGGAGTCTATGTCCTTTCTTTCAACAATCTGAACAATCGGCACCTGACAAAGGGGCTGCACTTCGAAAGCTCATGATTTCAAATAACCTGTTGGACTATAACCTGGTGTCCTGTGGATTATGACTTTTTTTATCTACAAAAGGCTTACAAGTTACACATACATAAAGCGGTTGGTTTGTTGTAATGTCTGCTTTATAACTTGTGATATATTTTATTGTTTGAAATAAGCTAATGCACAAAGTTAACCAATTCCTGATGCACAATTGATTATTTAACAGAAATATATGCTGATACCAGTGAAAACATTATGCTGACAAAGTCTATCATGCTTGAAAAGTCAGCTAGCAAGTTAATGTACAAGTGCAACATATGGTCAAACCATCTTAAATCATGAGACACCCTCAAATTCTTTGTTCATAACAGCATCAGAATGCATTGAAAATACAGATTGCTAGTAAACAGACAAATCTTAATCAGGAGGCTAGTTTAACTAACTTGATAAAGGCAAATTGCAATGGTATGTGCCAAATTGATGGTAAACAAGAGATATTGTCAGAATGTTGATAAAACTTCCTGGTGTAAATTGGGATACAGCAGACGCCCCAACTATATGCTTTTGCACTGATCAGAACCATGATTTCAGGCTCTGGATTTATATGATGCAGGAAAGCAAGCCATTTAAGATTTGCTTAACGATTGGAAATGAAGGTCAGATTTAATACTTCAGGACTAACAGCTGAAGAGCTAAAAGATCTCCACAAGATATAGACTACTTTAGAAGAGCAATTCAGTGTGAGATTAAGCTTCTGTATTCATGACTAGAATTTATGCTCTTTAGACAGAAACTATTCACCACTTTGTGTGCAGCTGCAGAATATGGGGCTAATTTTGTGACATTTTTCTGGATTGAGAGCCAAGAAAAAGGAATTGCTTTGCTAGCAGTCACATTCTTATCTAAAGAAACTTTCCAAAAAGATTTGTCAGACTAACCAAAGATTTATATTGTTTAAAAACTATTGATGTAATCATAAAGCAATCCTTAAAGGTCGAAAAAGCTTACAGGTTTGAATTACAAAGTCAACAGTTGACTCAATCATTAAAACACCCAAATATAGCAAGACGTTTGGAAGGTGTGATTTTCTGGATACATCAATGAGATGTCCTGCTTTCAATCAATTTTTCAAGGCAAGTAGAAGAAAAGACCATTGGCACAGGCAGTGCACTGGAGCAAAGACTGATGCGGCTAAGAGCTATGCACTGACTAAAACCCACTACACACAAGGAGTACCTTCCAATTGCAATAAATGGTATCTCGCCAGAGGCAATACACATGAAATGATCAACAAAGCAGAATCTGCTGATCTACACAGTAAGACCAAGAGCGGTGAATACCACATTTCACACTATCAATCTTTATAAAAAAGCATCAATATCATCATACTGTCTAAAATGTTCACAAAAATTGAAATTATCTGTTCTTGGAAAACTGATGACTATTCGGTTTTTACTCAGATTGACACAGGGAAATTGCCAATGTACTATCTCTATGTATTATTTTAAAATGTACATGGAAGAAAAGGCAAAATCTACAAATGTGAACATTTCAATGTACAATGTTTCACCAATTACATATGCAGGATCAATAATGCTGGATGCAAGTACAATCAATCTAACATCATAGATGTTCTACATCAAAGAAACTTCTCGACCAGTGTTTGTGGGCATAACAGCATGGCATGACCTTGCACCAGCCACAACCCATGAAATCAGACAGACATCAGGGACACAACAGAAGCTGCAGCTAGCTATTCAAGAAACGAGTGGAGAATTGAATCTGATAGAAGAACGGAGTACTGTAATTTCTTTTGAATTATTGAAGCTAAAATCTCAGCTCTCTGATGTGAACTGCGAAACAGAAGTTGAAGAGAAAAATGCTTAACAAAGAGCACAAGACCCATGCAGACTTTAGCACACTACCTCTGAGATGATGAAAACTTTAGGAGATAGCTCTGCTCAGCTTATAATGATGAACGAAGAACTAAAAAAAGAAAGAAAGCCAATTAACCAAAGTTCCTGTATTATCAACTGAATGAAAAGCTTTCCAACTTGGAGGAACATCTGGAACAACTTGTATGGAAAACAGATCAGGAGAAGCAGATCCATAATAAGAGCTTGAGCTCAAAGCAATGCTAGAGAAAATGACAAACCTACAAAAATAGCTGGAGATACATAGCACCCATAACTAGGAGGCACAAGTCAGTCATAAGACAGTCCTTTCAGAAATAAATGCCAACAATGGTGCTCTGGTGAAATAACTCAAACAAGGCATAAAAGGAACTAAATAAAAAATGAGACAGCAGTGAAAGTTGAAGTTCTGACTTCAACAAAAACAAAAAAAAATAAAAACTTGAAGAAGTTGTCCAGTTATTGGAGCAGACGGTGAATGAACAAACTATACTGGACCAACAGAAGGCTAAAATTTTGATAGAATTAGTCTGAAGGAATAAAACAGTAAATGCTAAGATTCAAGCCACTTAAAATGGCTTAAGGAAAAGATCAGCCAGTGGAATAGAACTTGGCTGTAACTCATCAGGAAAAGCAAAATCTGAAGCAGCAACTGTATTCAATGAAAGAAAAAGAAATGACAACACAAACAGAGACAACTCACTGTGTCACTGATGACTATGAAAATCAACACCACCACCAAAGTCACAAGATTTGATATATCAGCAAATTACCTATGTGCAATAGGGACTTTTCTAGACTCACTTGTTATTTTCAACAGAGCATCTTACTTTTGGAAAGCAGAGGCATGTTGAATATGTATCTTGTCTTTAAGAGAATTCCCCTTTAAGGACTTGGTGAGTTATGTATATACAATATTGCGACTTTGCTTACTTGTTTATATAGTATGGATTTGCAAGCTGCAAACACAGAAATCAACTGGTTTGCTGTGACATTTACTTCCAAACTTATAATATATTTTATTGTTTTAGACAAACTAACAAACAAAGATAATCAATCTTGAAGAGCAATTGATTATTGGATCAATATCATAAACACAACTGTTAGGCCGGCTGAGAATTTGCTGTATTATGTCTGAATGTTTTGAGAAGTTGCAATGAGATTTTATAATATTCTGTTCCAGTGCCTTAGCATTCTGAAGTGAACCTAGTTGGTTGTAAGTACCTCCATGGATACTGCAGCCAAGACCTCACACCAGGAGTCTGTGTTACCAGTTTTTGCAAGCTTGTTGGAGGTACGAACTTTTGCTTTACTGTCTCTGTACTCTAATATCAGGTTACACTTTGGAAAGATGAGTATCATAGAAGTGTTAAGGGATTTAGTGATTTCTTCAAGACTGCTTTCCTGCATATCAATGAGAGTGATGGGCTGCAGCCCATGGAGTTGGCAGTGATGAATGGCATATGTTTCTTTTTCACAGGACGTTGGCACTTTTGCTTTGTCACCAAATGCTCAAACAAATGGTCATTGGCACAGTGGTTAGCAGTGCTGCTATAGTGCCAGGGACCCGGGTTTATTCCATCCTTGGGTGACTATATAGAGTTTGCATGTTCTCCCCGCGTCTGTGTGGGTTTCCACCAGGTGTTCCAGTTTCCTCCCACAGTCTAAGGATGTGCAGATTAGCTGGTTTAGCCATGCTAAATGGGTTGGGGTGGGTCCCAGTGGGATACTCTTCAGAGGGTCAATGTAGACTCGATGGGCCAGATGGTCATTTTCCACACTCTAGCAATTCTGTAAGCCTGTTTCTTAAAACTGGCTACACAGAGAGTCCTGGCAGTAACAGAAGAGCACCTAAACTGCTGCTTGCAGAGACTGATTGCACCAACCTTGTCAAACCTCACTTGTGCAGGACAGCTAGGGTTACAACAGGGTTTCATGCACCACAAAGGAGGGGGTCTAGCCTCTTCCTTTAGCACCCATCCACAGATAACTCTTCATCAGTAGAATGGTGGGTGATGGTTAATTAGGTTGGATCGATTGAATCATGACAGTTGCGTGGAAACGTGGCACAGATGACATTGTTTTGATCACTCAACCAGTTGCATGTTGATGAAATTAGTTTTCTCTAGTAATACAGCAACCTTTTTATTAGCCAGCGCTGATAGGATCAGCAGTCTGTGTGTTGATCAAAAATTCTGGATAATCAAGGGCATCACCACAATGAACCCTGACCAAGCCAAGCTTCGAGACATAATATCCCTCAAAAAAAAAGTAAAAACATCATAACACCCCCTAAATCAAAGTAAAAACACATAGTAAGAAATAGAAATGTAATGCAGGGGGTATACCCATCACTGTTATACTTTATTTGCAGTATAAGTACTCAGACATTGTGGTAGTTCACAGTATTTGAGATATATAATTTTTCCTCAGTTATCAAGAATGCCAGATGGAAAGAATTTTTAGAATTAGAATCCCTACTGTATGGAAACAGGCCCTTTGGCCCAACAAGTCCACACCAACCCTTCAAAGAGTATCCCACCCAAACCCATTCCCCTACATTTACCCCTGACTATGCACCTAACCTGTACATCCCTGAACACTACAGGCAATTTAGCACAGCCAGTTCACCTAATCTGCACATCTTTGGATTGTGGGAGGAAATCAGAGCACCCGGAAGAAACCCACACAGAATGTGCAAACTCCTCACAGACAGTCACCACCTAAGGCTGGATTTGAACCCAGGTCCCGGGTGCTGCGAGACAGCAGTGCTAACTACCGAGCCACTGTTCCCACCTATCCACTCCACCCTTCCCATTTCATACATTCCATGTCCATAGACACTGGCATCTTACATTTGCTACCCTGTAAGAACTCCCATGGCACATCTCCGGTCAACTTATGCTTCTGTACACCAATGTTACACCACAGAATATCACCTTTGCCCACCTATCACCTCCCTTTCCCCTAGCCCTGCCCCCTTACCCCATTGATCTCTTAACCTCCATCCCCTCCCCCTTGCCTGAAGAAGGGTCCTGCCTGAAACATTGACTGTCTTGCTCCTCAGATGCTGTGCATTTTCCAGCACTGTGCTTTATCAACTCTTATAACAGGTGGAGCCTCTTGATCAGGACTGAAGGCCATTGAAATTAAATGGGATCAATATTTATTTTTAAAGAAATTGTAGTACCATGAGCCAGGATCATGACAGAAGCTACATTTAAAGCTACATTCCTCTAGCCCCATGCCCCCTTCTCACCCACCTCCCCCCCACACCCCCATTTATCTCTTCACCCCCTTCCCCCACCCCAGTCCTGAGGAAGGGTCCTGTCAAAAACGTTGACTCTCTTACTCCTCGGATGCTGCCTGACCTGCTGTGCCTTTTCCTTTACCATGCTTTGATTTCTCTTCAACTCTGATTTCTCCAGTATCTGCAGTCTCCATTGTCTCCGCCTGTTATAATGCCAGCTGATGGTATTACTGGAGAAGGATCAATAGATTTTTAAAAATTACCAGCAACCATAAAAAAGCATAATGGCTTTGAGTCAGTGCTAAATAGCAACAGTATTGTGAGCATGGTATCTCTGGATCAGGAGCAAAGCGCAGAAGGCATGGCAATGCAGTGCAAAACAGGGATGCTGTAAACATCCATGAAGGATCAGAGTGAGTGAGTGCTATGAGAACAACCAAACAGGCCAGTAGATGCAGCCTGATCCAGTCCATGAATTAGGTTCCTAACCATGAGCACACAGTGTACAGAATGATAATTGCCATTGCAGTCTGTGGTATAACATTGGTTTACAGAAGCATAAGTCGACCGGAGATGTGCCATGGGAATTCTTACAGGGTAGCAAATGTAAGATGCCAGTGTCTATGGACATGGGATGTATGAAACTGGTGTTCATGGAGTGGGCCCAGGGATGTTGATGGCCAGTGTCCAGCATAGAGGTCTTTTGGAATAAGCAGTGAACTGATGTCACAAGGTCGAGAGTGTGGTGCTGGAAAGCTAAGTCAGCCAGCATCTGAGGAGTAGGAGAATTGATGTTTTGGGCATAAGCCCTTCATCAGGAATGAGGCTTGTGGGCTGGGGACCCAGGAGGGGTTGAGAGATAAATGAGAAGGGGGTGCGGTTGGGGGCATGGTAGCTGAGAATGGAATAGGTAGATGAAGGTGGGGTGAAGGTGATACATCGGAGAGGAAGGCAGAGCAGGAAGATGGGAAAAGTGATGGACAGGTCTAGAGGGCGGAGCAGAGTTGGAGGCTTGGGACTGGGATAATGTGGGGAAAGGGAAATGAAGAAACTGGTGAAATCCGCATTACTCCCATGTGGTTGCAGGATCCCAAGGTGGAAGATGAGGCATTCTTCCTCCAGATGTCGGGTGGTAAGGGTTTGGCAATGAAGAAGGCCCAGGACTTGTATGACCTTGGCATAGTGTTCAGCCACAGGCAGTGGGGTTGGTTGCTGCAGGTGTCCCAGAGATGTTCTCTGAAATGATCTGCAAGTTGGCATCCAGTCTCCCCAGTGTAGAGGAGACTACATCGGGTGCAACAAGTACAGCAGATGACATTGGTGGAGGTACAGGTAAATTACTGTTGGATGTGGAAGGATCCTTTGGGTCCTTGGACAGAGGTGAGGGGGGAGGTGTGGGCACAGGTTTTGCACTTCCTGCGATGACAGGAGGAGGTGCCGGGAGTGGGATGTGAGCTGGCGGTGGTGGGGGGTGGGAGTGGGAATTGATCTAATGAGGGAGTCACGGAGGGAATGGTCTCTCTGGAATGCTGATAGGGATGGGGAGGGAAATATGTCCCTGGTGGTGGGGTCTGTTTGTAAGTGGCAGAAGTGGCGGAGGATGATGCGATGTATACGGAGGTTGGCGTGCCCACTCCTCCCAATGCAACAAGGACAGAACACCTCTGATCCTCACCTTCCACCCACCAACCTCCATATACATTGCATCATCCTCTGCCACTTCCGCCACCTACAAACAGACCCTGCTACCAGGAGCATATTTCACTCCCCATCTCTATCAGTGTTCTGGAGAGACCATTCCCTCCCCAACTCCATTGTACGATTCATGCCCCCCAACAGTCCACACCCCATTCCAGGCACCTTTCCCTGCCACCACAGAGTGCAAAACCTGTGCCCACACCTCCCCCCCCCACCTCCGTCCAAGGACCCTAAGGATTCTTCCATTCTGACAGAGATTTACCTGTACCTCCACCAATGTCATCTACTGTATCTGTTGCACCGGATGTAGTCTCCTCTACATCAGGGAGACAGAATGCCAACGTGTGGATTGTTTCAGAGAACATCTCTGGGACACCCGCACCAAACAACCCCGCCACACTGTGGCTGAACACTTCAACTCCCCCTCCCACTCTACCAAGGACATGTAGGTCCTGGGCCTCCTCCATCGCCAAACCCTTACCACACTGGAGGAAGAATGCCTCATGTTCCATGGACCTTGCAATCACACAGGATTAATGTGGATTTCACCAGTTTCCTCATTTCCGCTCCCCCCATTTTATCCATTTTTTGTCTTCATTTATAGGGATGTGAGTTCATCAGCTGGGCCAATATGTATTGCCCATCCCTCATTGCTTGAGGACAGTTAAGAATCAGCCACATTGCTGCATGTCGATAGTCACATGTCGGCCAGACTAGGTCAGGAAGACAGATTTCCTTCCCGAATCAAATGCATTTTTATAACAATCAGCAATGGTTACATGGTCACCATGAGGCTATTTCTTTTTAAGCTCAAACTTCTTTATTTATATTATTGAATTTACCATCTACCATGTTGGGATTCAAACCCATTTCCCCAGACATTAGTGTGGAGTTCTGGATTACTAGTCCTGTAAACTTGCCTCTTTGCCACCACCATCCCTTTGTCTCTTTGCTGAGGCAAGGGAAAATTCAAAATATCGCTTATTTTCAATGTTTTCGGTGTCATTTGGACTTGTCCCACGGTGTAGCCCAAATAACTCACTTTTTCTATGGCAAATTCACTTTTAACCAGATTTATAGTGAATTTGTAACTGATGAAACAGTTTAGTCAAGTGGTGTCAATGTTCTTTCCATGTTTAGCTGAACATCAATTCATTGATTTAAATCATGCCGTTTGATAGTTTCTCAATTAATTTACTGGAAAATTATTGGAATTTACTTATCCATTTTTTATTCCAAACAGCATAACTTTATATTAATATATTCTGTCCAGTCTCATAGAGATACAATAGAACCCCCGTATCCATAGATTCAGTTTCCGCGGTTTCAGTTATCTGCAGTTTACCGCGGCCCAAAAATATTACATGGAACATTCCAGAAATAATTCCAGGGGCTACCGGGGAGGTGAATTTCCCATTTAACTGATAGGGTTTGCTACTATCTGCAGTTTCAGGCATCCGCGGATACGGGGTCGGGGGGAGGGGGTCACCTGTATAGAGCACGGAAACAGGCCCTTTGGCCCAACTCGTCCATGCCAACCAGGTTTCCTACCAAATTAGTTCCATTGCCTACATTTGGCCCATATTCCTCAAAACCTTTTCTATCCATGTACCTGTCCGAATGTCTTTTAAATGTTGTACTTGTACAACCACTTCCTTTGAAGAAGGATTACACTCGAAATGTTGACTTCTCCACATCCTGATATTGCCTGACTTGCTGTGTTCTTCCAGCCATCTGCTTGTCTGCCTTGGATCCCAACATCTGCAGTTTTTTGTCTCTAAGTCTGTTCCACATATGCACCACCTCTGTGTGAAACATTGCTCCTCAGGTCCCTTTAAACCTATGCCCTGTAATTTTAGATTCCCCTATCCTGGGGAAAAGACCTTGGCTATTCACCTTATCTCTGCCCCTCATGATTTTATATATCTCTGCAAGGTGATCCATCAGCCTCCCAAACTCCATGGAAATAAGATCCAGCATGTCCAGCCTCTCCTTCTAACTCAAGCCTTTTGATCTCGGTAACAGTTTTGTAAATCTTTTTTGCAATAGAACATAGAACAATACAGCGCAGAATAGGCCCTTCGGCCCTCAATGTTGCACCGACTCGTGAACTATTCTCAGCTTGTCCCCCTACAGTATCCCATCATCATCCATGTGCTCATCCAAGGATTGTTTAAATCTCCCTCATGTGGCTAAGACTCTCCCTAATGTGGCTTAATCTTTCCAGTTTAATAATAACATCCTTCCTATATCAGGGTGACCAGAATTGTGTGCAAATGTGGCCTTACTAATATCTTATACAACTGTAACATGACACCTCAACTCGTGTACTTAATGCTCTGACCAATGAAGGCCAGCATGCCAAATGCCTTCTTAACTAGCCTATCAACCTGTGTCAGCACTTTCAAGCAACTATGTACCTGCATCCTGTCTGTCTGTCTGTTGGACAACCCTCCTCGCAGCCCTACCATTACCTGTGTAAGTACTGCCCTGGTTTGTATTACCAAAATGCAACACCTCATATTTATCTGAATTTATCAGACCACTGCTCCAGTTGATCAGGACCCTGTACTATTCTTAGATAATCTTCACTGTCCACTAAAACAATAATTATGGTTTTACTTAGGTCATGCTAAAGCCCATGTTGTCAACGTCTCCTGCTTTGCCTTCATCTATCTTCTTGTCACCTCTTGAAAAACTCAGTCAAATTTGTGAGACATGATTTAGAGTCATAGAGTCATAGCCGTGCATGTAAGCCATGCTCACTTTCTCTAATCAGTCCTTACCTTTCCAAATGCATGTAGATCCTGCATCTCAGAAACCGCGCCCACCCCCCCAGCAACTTACCCCTAGCTGACATTAGATCATTGGCCTGTAGTTCCCTGGCTTTTCCAAGCAGCCTTTCTTAAGTAATGTCACAACATTAGCCACCCTGCAGTCTTCTGCCACCTTGGCTGTCGATCATACAAATATCTTTGCTATGGGCCCGGCAAATGCTGATATTTTTATGGCTTTATCAGGCAATCAGTAAATGGAACTTGCCAATAACTTCTAGCAAATACCCTTCACTGGGGGTGTCATGGTGGCTCAGTAGTTAACACTGCTGTCTCATAGCACCAGGGACCCGGATTTGATTCCCGTCTTGGGCGACTGTCTGTTTCGAGTTTGCACATTCTCCCCGTGTCTGTGTGGGTTTCCTCCAGGTGCTCCGGCTCCCTCCCACAATCCAAATATGTGCAGGTCAGGTGAATTGGCCACACTAAGTTGCCCATAGTATTGAATGCATTAGTGAAGGGCAAATGTAGGGTAGGGGAATGGGTCTGGGTGGGTTACTCTTCAGAGGGTTGGTGCGGACTTGTTGGGCCAAAGGGCATGTTTCCATACTGTAGGGAATCTAATCTTTAAAAAAATACAATTTGATAGCAAATCATGCATGTCTAATTCTTTCAAGATTTAGCTGTGCTACTGTTGAACTGCGGTGGACAGAGTTAAAAATCACACAAATGCTTCCAAATAAACCTGTTGGTCTATAACCTGGTGTTGTGTGATTTTTAACTAATACTTTCAATACAGCCTTCTTAGAATAGGTAATGAGTCTGCTTTTGTTACTATGTTAGACCATAAGACATAAAAGCACCACCATTCAATCATGGCTGATACGTTTCTCAACCCCATTCTCCTGCTTTCTCCCGAGAACCCTTGATCCCCTTAATACACAAGAATGTATCTATCTTAGTCTTAAATATACTCAATGACCTGGCCTCTACAGCCTTTTGTGGCAATGAATTCCATACATTCTCTGGCTGAAAAGTCTCTCCTTATCTCTAAAAGGTCTTCCCTCTACTCTAAGGCTGTGCCTCGAGTCCTAGTCTCTCCTACCAATGGAAACATCTTCCTAACATCTACTCTGTCCAGAACATTCAGTATTCTGTATATTTCAATTAGATCCACCCTCATCCTACTAAACCCCTCATACGTACCTCATATTTTAAGCTTTTCATTCCTGGGACCATTGTCGTCAACCTCCTCTGAAAATGCTCCAGGGCCAGTATATTCTTCCTGAGATATGGGGCCCAAAACTGGGCACAATACTCCAAATGTAGTCTGACCAGAGCCTTGTAGACCTTCTGAAGTGCACCCCTGCTTTTATATTCAAGTCCTCTCAAAATAAATGCCATCATTACATTTCCCTTCCTAACTATTGACTTAACCTATTGACTTATCTTGAGAGAATTCTGGATCAGAACTCCCAAGTCTCTTTGCACTTCAGACTTATGAATTTTCTCCCCATTTAGAAAATAGGTATTCTTCCTACCAAAGTATATGACCTCACACTTTCACATGGTGTACTCCATCTGCCACCTCTTTGCCCACTCTACGAATGTGTCCAGATCCTTCTGCAGCCTCCCTGCCTCCTCAATGCTACCAGTCCATCTACCTATCTTTGTATCATCTGGAAACTTAGTCAGAATACCCTCAGTTCCTTCATCTAGATTGTTAATATATAATGTGAGAAGTAGTGGTCCCAACACTGAGCCTTGTGGAACACCACTTATCACCAGCTGCCATCCTGAGAAGGATCCTTTTATCCCCACTCTCTGCTTTCTGCCAGAGAACCAAGCTTCTATCCATGCTAGAACCTTGCCTGTAATACCATTGGCCCTTATCTTACTCAGTAGTCTCCTGTGCAGCACCTTGTCAAAGGCCTCCTTGAAATTCAGGTCAATAACATTGGCTCTCCTTGGTCTAACCTGTTTGTTACTTCTTCAAAGATTTCTAGCAGCTTTGTCAGGCATGGCATCCCCATGATGAAACCATGCTGACTGCCATATTTTACAATACACTTCCAAGTTTCCATCTTTTGTCGTCTTCCCTTTTTGAACAGAGATGTCATGTTCGCAATTTCCAATGCTCTGGGAACCTTCCTGATTCTAGCAATTCCTGAAAGATCACCACTAACACCTCCACTATCTCTTCAGCTATCTCTCTTAGAACTCTGGGGAGTAGTCCATCTGGTCCAGGGAATTTATCCACCTTCAGGCCATTCAGTTTTTCTAGCACCCTCTCCTTGGTAATGGCCACCATACTTAGCTCTGCACCCTCACTCTCTTGAAACTTTGGGATATTACGTGTGTCTTCCACGTGAAGACTGATGGGAAGTAATTATTCAGTTCCTCAGCCATTTCCTTGTTCCCCACTACTATCTCCCCAGTGCCATTTTCCAGCGGCTCAACATCCTCTCTTTTGCCTTTATATATCTGAAGAAAACCTGCAGTCTTCCTTTATATTATTTGCTCGATTACCCTCATACTTAATCTTCTCCCTCCTTATTTTTATTTCTGTTGCCTTCTGTTGGTCTTTGTATGCTTCCCAATCCTCTGGTTTCCCACTGCCCTTTGCTGCATTATATGCTCTCTCTTTTGCTTTTATGCTACCCTGATTTCCTTAGTCAGCCACGGTTGCCTCAATCTCCCTGTACCATGCTGCTTTTTTCTTGGGATAGATCTCTGCCGTGTCTCCTGAATTACTCTCAGAAAACCCTGTCAATGCTGTTCCACTGTCTTTGCTGCTAGGCTCCTCTCCCAGGCAGTTCTACCCAGCTTCTTCCTTATGCCTCTCTAGTTGCCTTTATTCAACTGGAATATTATTATCTCTGATTCTATCTTCTCCCTCTCGAATTGCAGAGTAAATTCAATCATATTATGATCACTGCCTCCGAAGGGTTCCTTCACCTTAAGCTCCTTGATCAAATCTTTGTTGACTTTGTAATAATCAGTACAGAATCTTTACAGCACATTTGGTTTTGCATCATAACAGTAGGTGATCCCCAGCTACTATGACTTGGCTCAGTAATGTCATTGTTCTTTCTCCATTTCTTTGGATTGAATTTGCAAGGATGTTGTTTTATAATGTTACAAAATTGCAGGCGTGTGCTGGACCTTTAAGAGAGAATGAATACTGTTTTGCACTGAGAGCTTACAAGCACCTCTCATATGACTAACAAGCAGTCTCAGAGTGTACTGGAAAATTGAAAATATGTAACATTTGGCTGTGAAAAAGATTGTTGAGTTGGTTGCTATTTTGACGATAATTCAAATTTAACCAATCAGTTTAAATTACGCTCCAGGACACTAAAACCCAATCGATTTTGAGTTTATTATTTTGCAAACATCAAACCAATGAGATGATCTGATGTTGGAGGCATAAAAGAGGCAGGCAGTTTGAAAGTTAGACAGAGACCAACTGCCATCGACAGACTCTCTATCAAAGGTACCTATTTCATATGAAACATCTTTGCAGTAAAAAACAGAAGACGACGCAGAGAGATCTTCAGCCAAAAGAAGGAGGACACCAGAGTCGACAACCACTGCGTGGTTTTGAAATTAAGTTGATGTAATTTTAATAGGGGCTTTTATTGGAACAGTCTATTGTTATAGAGTTAGAGGCAGACAACAAAATTTAAGAGAAAGGAGGCTTACAGTTGTAAATAGTTGTTGTTATAATGTTCACTTTTAGAGTTAACGAATAAATTGATATTTTTTTCTTTAAATAGTGGAATTTGGGAATTATCTGTCGTTCATATTTTAACAGATTACAAGGCGAGGTGAGCATTTTTGGGTATTTGGTTTAATTAACAGAAGGGTTTACCACTGTGTTGTAACAATAAGTAATACAAACCATATATCACCATCATAGATAACAAAAGATGCTTTTCCTGGCATATTCGCAGAAATTGATTAATGAGTCTGGAATAGCCTTTGTAAGCCACTGATGGTGATGAACCATGGTGCTATCTAACCTTTAAAGTACTTCCATTTTGTTTAATTTGAATTCTGGAGGATAATCTTCCGAATTTTGAATTTCTGATTTAATTTCCAATTGTTGTGATATTTTCATTTACATATTTCTTCCACTACAATTTTTGGAGTAATTTTTCCTGAAGGCACTGCTTCAGAAAATCTTACAATCTACAATTGTTAAAAGATATTGATTTCTATTCCTAGTTTTAGTCAATAGACAATCTAATAAGAACCAAAAACTGGAAAAACTCAGCAGGTCTGGCAGCTTCTGTGGACACAAATCAGAGATCATATTTTGGGTCCAATGACTCTTCCTCAGAAATCTATTAAGACCGTGCTAAATGGTCCATTGAAAGCTGGTATCAGGATTAAAAGAATAAGTTTATTTAATAGTTGAGATTTCCCCACTACCTGACATATATCGCATGTTTGGCAAAATTTGACCACATCTTTATGTGATCCTGTAAACCTGAAAAAGAGTTTTCTTTTAGTATTTTAGCCTGTGTTTTCCTCATTCTTAAGTCACCTATCATGGAATTTTATGAGCCACTCCTACCATTTTGTGAAGAAACACAGATGGAACTACTATCTGATGGACCACTGGTCTCTCCTAATTTGTTGGTATTTGAGGTGGTCTCCATTTTCTCATTCAAGTTATAACACACAGGTATTATTTCTTATTCAATTTCTGAATAGTCTATTTGATGTAACCTTCTCAATGCAGGATCTGTTTGTTACATTTTTGTCCAAAAAGGTGGGCTCAGCATGTCAGCCTCATTCTCTTTAACTTCATCCCTTTTATTGAAATTTTCAGACTTTGGATCCAGTGAATTTCCAGTGGGTTCCATGAATTTCTATGTCATTACCATTTTTCAAAGACTCTCCCTCTTCCTGTCGAACTAATGAGCCATGACACAGTTGGGAAACAATTCAGGAAGTTCCTCCTATAACATTTCAGTTTCCATTATCACAGCTGGTGTTCCACTATCGTTGGTGAGCGATTTGTTTTTTAACTAGCCAGGTAATTTGTCAAGTTAAAATCAATTCCTTCTTAGGGACTTGTTTTACCACACCAATGTCATTTTGTCCATTTACTAAAATCACTGTTTTTCCAATTCTAGTATACTAGGACAGGTTTGTAACCTCCATGTATTCCTATATTAATGTTTTCTCCTTAATTAACCTCTCTGGAATGCAAATAGTATAATCAGCCAGCATCGGTGACTGGCTTGCTCCAAAGTCTGTCAATATATTTATCGATTTACCTCCATGATTTAAGATGTAATGAAACCCTTTCCTGTGGAAATAAAATATTCAGAACCTCCAATGATCTGATCCTTTTTTTCGATACTTGAAGAATAATTTCAACGACTGTCCTGAAGCAACCCTCTCTTCTTATTGCATTCTAAGGAATAAAATATTGTCTTTGTTTTATGACAATAATTTTAATACCTCATTCCATCCCTAATGCTGCCCATGCCAACCCTACCCTTAGAGATTCCTACAACTGCATCTGATCTCCCATTTAACCTACAGTAATTGGTTTGGTATGTCCAGTCATTTTACACTGGAATCATGTTATTTTCTTAATAACATCTTCTGCTTCCAGCCTATGTCCTTTATTTGTCTGACATCCTTCAGTTTGTTCTCTACTACTAGCACCTCTTCCATTGCAGATTCTTTTATATTCCTCCAGTTTGCTCATAGATTTGCAAATCACCATCTCCCCACCTATAGCTGTCTGTGAGAGATATCAAAGCAGCCAGGATTGCTGCTTTTCTGATCTTCGATGCTTGATGCTGAATTAAATAAGTTTTTAGATTTACAGCAGTGCTATTTCTGAATTCTTCCAGAATCATAATTTCCTTTATGTTCTTAAATTTGTTTTCAAAGTTTAGTGATTGAAATAATTAATCCTAAGACATTTATTTTTCTCTTGCAAATTCGACCTATGCCTGATTAGATTTCTTTCTTGTAGTTTTAAATTTTGATTGATAAGCTCAGAGACAAGCTCATAAGTATTGATTGTTCTTCTAACAACTGGCGTACATGTTCCTAGCTGTATCTGTCAAAACACTTTGTAACATCTGTGTACAATCAGGTTTTGGCCATTTTGCATACTCGTTTATCTTTTCAAATGAGATGAAATATCCTTTGACTTCATCATCACTAAATTTAGGCACAAAACATGGAATTTTACTTTCATAAAATTCCTCATTGGAATCGACATCAGTCTCTGCTCCACTCCATCTTCTTTCCTTCTTTATTCTGAGCTTTTCACTGGTCAAATTGTGTTACCTAATTTCCCTCCCTCTTTGGAGTTCAGCTTTTTAAATTGCATCTTCCTTTCCATTACATTTTTTTCCTCTCCTTCCTATCAAGAACACTGTTCATCTTAATTGTCTTATTTCAATTCAAATTTATTTCCTATTCTCTTTTTACTTTCTTTGCGTTCTCTTTCACATGTTCTTCTCTTTTCCTTCTCTTCTCTTTCTATTTCTCTTTTCTCAAGTCTTGTCATTTGTGTTTCTTTTTTCCTCTACCATTTTTTTTCATTTCCAGCGATATCTTAGCTAATTCTAGCTGTGACATCTCAATTTCAGGTTTCCCTTCAAATTCTAAATGTTGGATAATCATTTCAAGCATCTCTTAGAGCCTGCTTTAATTTCTATTTTCAATTTTATCTGCTAACCTTCAACTTAGTCTTCATTAACAATTTCAAAAAAATGCACTGTTCTGTTTTATATTCCCACAAATCCCTGAGCAAAACTCAAAGCCATCTTAGCGAGTTTTGAGAAGATTTGTAGCTCAGGTTGAGGTTTTGGATGTAGGTTTGCTCGCTGAGATTGAAGGTTCGTTTCCAGATGTTTCATTACCCTCTAGGTAAAATCTTCAGTGGGCTTCCGGTGAAGCACTGCTGCAAATCCCTGCTTTCTATTTATATGTTTGGGTTTCTTTGGGTTGGCGATGTCTTTTCTTGTGGTGATGTTATTTCCTGTGGTGAAGTCACTTCCTGTTCCTTTTCTCAGGGGGTGGTAGATAGGGCCTAACTCGATGTGTTTGTTGATAGAGTTCTGGTTGGAATGCCATGCTTCTAGGAATTCTTGTGCATGTCTTTGTTTGGCTTGTTCTAGGATGGATGTGTTGTCCCAGTCAAAGTGGTGTCCTTCCTCATCCGTATGTGAGGATACTAGTGAGAGAGGGTCATATCTTTTTGTGGCTAGTTGGTGTTCCTGTATCCTGGTGGCTAGTTTTCTGTCTATTTGTCCAAAACTAGAGGGCATAGATTTAAGGTGAGAGTGGAAAGATTGAAAAGGGACTCAAGTGGGAACAGAAAGTGGTGCATATATGGGATGATCTTCCAGAGGAACTGGTTGAGGCAAGTACAATTGCAACATTTAAAAGGCATCTAGATGAGTTAATGGATAGGAAAGGCTTGCAGTGATATGAACTAAACACAGGTAAATGGGACTAGTTCCGTTAAGGATCTGGCTGGCATGGACAGATTGGGCTAAAGGGTCTGTTTCCATACTGTATGTCTCTGTGATTCTATGACTCAGGTTAAGGAATGAGGAGAGTTTATATAAATTATGCCTGTTCTCTCCAGAATTTAGAATGTTCCAGGGTGATCAGATTGAAATCTTCAAGATAAAGGCAAGGTGTAATTAGGAGGCATTGTCTAAACATTAGAGCTGGATTGTTCAGGAGAACTATTAGTAACACTTCTACACACAAGGGTGGTAAAGTTTGGACCTCCATCCATTCAGTATTAAAGCGTCGCTAAAATATAATTTGTAACTGTAAAGCATAACACTAAAACATTATCTCACAAATCTCTATTTATTTACTTCTTACGTACTTGATTCAACAGTGTCAGTTGTGCCAAAATTCATTTTTATTTCCAAAATATAGGGGCAAAGTATTATGAATACTAGCAATCTGAAAACAAAGCAGACATCATCTTTGGAGAGATACACAAATTTAATACCGCAGATCAATCATCTTTCTTGAACGTTTATCTCAAAGAATCGACCTGAAACATTAACTTTGTTTCCTGCTCCATTGGTGTTGCCTCACTTGCTGAGTATTTCCAGAGTTTCCTCTCAATTTCATCTTTAGTATTGCGACACTTTCATTTCAAAAATATCCTACTCCTTCAACTTTTCCTACTATCCAGACAGAAACAAAGTTGAGCAGTCATGCTTTAATAAAATCGATGCCTCATTCATTGACAATGAATGTGTTAAGTTTCACATTTTTATATATCATGCATTTCAGAAACAGACCATGTGTTTCCACACTGTAAGTAATCTAATCTAATCTAGACCAGGACAGAAAAGATTTATGAAGTGTCAATTGCTGCTGACGTAAAATTTCACTGAAAACAGGTCTGCTATACCAAGCTAACTTCCTTTTCATGAATATTTTTGATTTGTGAAAAATAATGGAAAATTCAAAAAGCACTTTCAATTCACATGCACTTTATCCAATCCTGTACCCTTGCTATATTTAGCAATTTTGTTCTCCTATGTTTTCTCAAGAATACTCTGTAAGTTTAAAAGTTTACTGTTCAAACTATATTGGAACCAACTTCAAGCATATTTCTGATTTCATCCAAAGCTACTTTGGTGCAGGGCACTTAATTCTTGCTGTTACAAAGCAGCATTTCACACCTTCCGAAATCTAAGTTTCAACATTGTGAATGACAGGGATATCTCATAGGGGTAAAAACAATGACTGCAGATGCTGGAAACCAGATTCTAGATCAGTGGTGCTGGAAGAGCACAGCAATTCAGGCAGTACCAATCAGAGCGTTGGTCATGCTGCACAGGCTCAAACTTGCAAGCAACTTGCAAACAAAATCAGTTAACTTGCAACCCATTCATCTCTGAATGATATACTGAGTGAACACTAAATGTTTCCTATTCTCCTTTTCCAAATTTTGAGTAATAATGCATTTTATATTTCAGAAAATTTTAAAGGAACTCAGCTGACCATCCCATATGTCACTAAAAAAATGCAGGAATTGGGTGAATTACTAGAACATGACTGAGAGGAACTGTCAGAAGAGTCTGCATTTCTCCAGAGGGGCGGTTGTTGAATTTTTTGTCACCCTGCAATAGGGCCTGCAGGCCAATGGGAATCCAGAGGTATGGACGTTATAAAAGTTTATAAAATCATGAGGGGCGTAGACAAGGTGAAGAGCCAAGGTCTTTTCCCCAGTGTAAGGGAGTTCAAAACTAAAGAAATAGGTTTAAGGTGAGAGTGAAAACATTTAAAAGGGATCTGTTGGCTTTGACTCTATGACACCCAATGGTCTTGAAGATGATTATAATCCTCAATTTTCTTGTTAGTAGGTCATTTTACGATTCTGCAGCAGCCAATGTAGAATTTGATAGTTGACAGCACACAGATTAATTCATTGAATTACTAATCTCCTTTCTCGCCAGAGTTGGGCAGTTAATCTCATTCAGGACAGATAATGTTTTCAGACAAGAGAGTGCAGGCCTTGCCTCATTTGTAAGCTTACGCAGGTGCAGGATAGGGTTGACTTCGTGCAGCTGATGAAAAGGGCGCCCATGCAGAATTTGGAATGCTACATTAACCAAAAGGGATATTACTCTTTACACATACCACTACTCTGTGAGCACTGCAAAAGATTTTCTGTATGTGCACCTGCTACCCTGGAGTTACCACAATTAATTTTACCTAAAGGGGATCTGGCTGACAAATGTTTAATATGACTCTCCAGGTGCATGGGTGGATATTTGGGAACAAGGTTATCTCTAAGACAGATGGTGTAGCTGTAGAGGCTATGAGGAAAATATTATGATGAGAGATATTTTGATGAAACCATCACATGGTGGAAACATTCCAGGCATTCAACTGCTGACCTGGAAGCCAGAGAAGAATGTCGAGACACTTAGGCAGTGGCATAGGAAGCAGTCTGTGAATAAACATATATGATACAGTACAGAATGATGGAAAGTCCAACATTTAGAAAATATATTGGAAATAGTTAACCTTTTTGCAAAGATAATAGTTTTTGTTTAACTTTACACATGTGTATTAATAGACAATAGACAATAGGTGCAGCAGTAGGCCATTCAGCCCTTCGAGCCTGCACCGCCATTCAATATGATCATGGCTGATCATTCCTAACCAGCTATCCTTAGTAGCCACACACGCAGACAACAAGCAACATGAATTCGACTGGGACAACACTACTATCATAGGGCAAGCCAGACAGAGAACAGCCAGGGAATTCCTAGAGGCATGGCATTCATCCACAAACTCCATCAACAAACACATCGACCTGGACCCAATATACCAACCACTACAGCGGACAGTTGAAACTGACAACCGGAAGCGGCAGGGACAGACCACTATAAACACCGGAGGAAACATCAAAGAAGTGCTTCGCAGGAGGCTCCCAAGCACTGATGATGTCGCCTAGCCAGGGGACGAAACGTTTGCAACAAAAACTTCCAGCTCGGCGAACAGAACCACAGCAACGAGCACTCGAGCTACAAATCTTCGCACAAACTTTGAATTCCTAATCAGTATCTTCTTCCTGCCTTATCTCCATAACCCTTGATTCCACTATCCTTGAGAGCTCTATCCAACTCTTTCTTAAATGAATCCAGAGACTAGGCCTCCACTGCCCTCTGGGGCAGAGCATTCCACATAGCCACCTCTCTCTGGGTGAAGAAGTTTCTCCTCATCTCTGTCCTAAATGGTCTACCCCGTATTTTTAAGCTGTGTCCTCTGGTTCGGCACTCACCCATCAGCGGAAACATGTTTCCTGCTACCAGAGTGTCGAATCCTTTCATAATCTTATATGTCTCAATCAGATTCCCCCCTCAGTCTTCTAAACTCAAGGGTATACAAGCCCAGTCGCTCCAGTCTTTCAGTGTAAGGTAATCCCGCCATTCCAGGAATTGACCTCGTGAACCTATGCCACACTCCCTCAATAACCAGAATGTCTTTCCTCAAATTTGGAGACCAGAACTGCACACAATACTCCAGGTGTGGTCTCACCAGGGCCCTGTACAACTGCAGAAGAACCTCTTTGCTTCTATACTCAATCCCTCTTGTTATGAAGCCAGCGTGCTATTTAACCTTCTTCACTACCTGCTGTACCTGCATGATTACCTTCATTGACTGGAGTACATGAACACCCAGGTCTCTCTGTACTGCCCCTTTACCTAAACTGATTCCATTTAGGTAGTAAATTTTCGCAGCAGAGAGTGGCGTGAGCTTGGCGGGAGTAAAGTCGGAGCACAAAGCCGTTTGGGAAGGTAAGTGATTGTTATTTAAGAACTTACCTCGACGCCAACGGTCTTTTCGCAGTAGAGAGCGGCGGGAACTGGGCGGAAGTAAAGTCGGAGCACAAAGCCGTTCGGGAAGGTAAGTGATTGTTATTTGAATTGGTGTGTTCTAGACCCCAGCTCCTACAAAGTAGGGCCTCCCTCCCACCCTCCTCCTCTAACCTAAATTAAAAGTCCACAGATTTGCCCCAAAAAAGGGTCCAAGGAAGTTCCTGTGGATTGAAGAGTAAGGCTTTAGCTCAGGAGTCTTTGACAAGGAGGTTGAGTGAAATGATTACGCCACAGCTGAAGAGGGTGAAGACATGACTGCCAAGCTGGTTCAATGTGCTACGTGCTTGATGTGGGAGGTCAACGACTCTGGTATGTCTGGCTCGTATAAGTGTGGAAAGTGTGTGCACGTTCAGCTACTGACAGAGCATATTGCAGCACTGATGAAAGAACTCGAGGACCTCAGGCTCATCCGAGAGAACGAGATCTTTCTGGACAAGA
>NC_057718.1:80159834-80175014 GCF_004010195.1 Chiloscyllium plagiosum | reverse complement strand
CCCATGCCTCCTCCTGGGGTCTTTCTTCCTTTTAGGAATGAACTGATCCTGCAACATCTACATTATACACTGAAATATCCGCCATTGTTCCTCCACGGTCTTCCCTGCTAAGGTATTGCACCATTGAACTTTGGCCAGCTCCTACCTCATAGCTCCATAGTTCCCTTTATTCAACAGAAGTACTGTCACTTCCGACTGTACCCTCTCCCTCTCAAATTGCAGATTGAAGCTTCATGTATTATGGTCACTACCTCCCAATGGCTCCTTCACTTTGAGGTTTCTGACCAATTTTGGTTCGTTACACAATACCAGATCCAGAATTGCCTTCTCCCTGGTCGGCTCCAGCACCAGCTGCTCTAAGAATCCATCTCTGAGGCACTCCACAAAGTCTCTTTCTTGAGGTCCAATACCATCCTGATTCTCCCAGTCTACCTGCATGTTAAAATCCCCCATAACAACTGTAGTAACATCTCTGCGAAAGGCCAATTTCAGCTCCTGATTCAACTTACATCCGACATCCAGACTACTGTTTGGGAGCCTGTAGATGACTCCTAAGAGGGTCTTTTTACCCTTAGTATTTCGCAGCTCTGTCCACACTGACTCTACATCCCCTGACTCTAGGTCCCCCCGCGCATGGGACTGAATATCCTCCCTTACCAACAAGGCCACCCCATCCCCTCTGCCCTTCAGTCTGTCCTTACGATAGCATATGTAGCCTTGAATATTCATTTCCCAGGCCCTGTCCACTTGAAGCCACGTCTCAGTTATCCCCACAATATCGTATCTGCCAATTTCCAAAAGAGCCTCAAACTCATCCATCTTATGTCTAATGCTTCGTGCATTCATGTATAGTATTTTTAATTTGTTACTGCTCTCACCCTTATCTTATTCTATACCACTAACTTAAACACCTCTCTGACTGAATTCTCTACTTAAAGATAAAACAAAGAACTGTGTAAACTGAAGATCTGAAACAAGATTAGAAATTGCTGGAGAAACTCAGCAATCTGGTAGCATCTTTGGAGACAAAGTAAAGTTAATGTTTCAAGCCCAAGTCATTGAATTCAAAACATGCACTCTCCTTTCTTTTCACAAATGGTGCCAGACCTGCTGAGTTTCTCCAGCAATTTCTGTTTTTCTTTTCAATCAAAGCAATGTTCTTGAACACTCCCTCATGTGTTCCAGGTTAGCTACTTTCTGGTAGTTCTTTATCATTACCCCCTAAATTGAGCTATGGTGCAGTCATGACTATGATACATTCTCCGCTTGGAGACCATAAGGCCATAATGCCTCAGGGAATTTAGCCAGATGGTCACTTATTTGCCTCCAGTGGTATAAATACTCAGTCCAGAAGGGAATTTCCTGAAGCTCTGCCTCACTGCTGGCAGAACACTGCTATAACTATCCTCCTTTCCCCAGGGTGAACTGCAGAAAGAAATCTCTGCTTCTGATATCTCTTCTTCCACACTGGAATTGTGCTTTTCACTCAATGCTCTCCATTCTATTTCCACTTTTAAACCCACTGGAGTGTATGTCTTTGGGCTGTTGCATGCTACCTCAGAAGATAGTTACAGTTCACCCTCAGACACATATGCCTCTTCCTGGTAATCAATGTTGGACCCCACTCCTGCAGCTCCAGGACATGTTTGAGAAATACCAGATGGACATGAGATGAAGTAATGGACAGTCTTGCCATTCCCATTTCCCTTCCTGCAAAGCCATCCTAACAAGATGTGTCACCAGACAATGTCTCTGGTACTGAATATCTTCATAAGTTGAAGCCACCTAACACATAAGAATCCAAAATGCAACCCCTAACGCCCATCTCAGTCTGAGACAGAAATTCACTTGGTGGTTCTGTAGGTTTTGGGGAGGGCTAATATCTCCTTAGTGGCAATTACCATGAGGTCCATTGGAAATCCCTGCCTACCTAGTCCACTGAGAAGCAGCTCTTGAACCCAGAGGCTGAAGATGTTTGCACCAACCTCCATGAGACAAGCTCAGCTTTCTGCAGCACACCTAATCACATATTAAGAATGTCAATTTTTCTACCTGTATAACCAGTATTGGTGGTTTCAATTATTTGGAACTGGATCTCTCAGGCATACTCTTCTCCTGTGGAATGGCATGTGATGGAGGAGAAGGAAATATGTGTTTCTGCTGGCATTGTTGGTATTGGTGTTGAAGCTCCTCATGTTCCTCATCATACATGCAAGATTGAGTCATAGAGTCATACAGATGTGTAGCACAGAAACAGACCCTTTGGTGTTCCTCGTCCATGCCTACCAGATATCCTAACCTAATCTAGTCCCATTTGCCAGCATTTGGCCCATATCCCTCTAAACCCTTCTTATTCATATACCCATCCAGATGCCTTTTAAATGCTATAATTGTACCAGCCTCCATCACTTCCTCTGGCAGCTCATTCCATACACACACCACCCTCTGCATGAAAATGTTGCTCCTTCGGTCCCTTTTGTACTTTTTCCCCTCACACTAAACCCGTGCCCTCTAGTTCTGGACTCCCCCACCCCAGGGAAAAGACCTTGTCTATTTGTCCTATCCATGCTCCTCGTGATTTTATAAACCTCTATACGGTCACCCCTTGTGGTGAAAGGGTTAAAATTGTGTCCCAATACATGTGTGAATCTAACCGGAATGGAGGTGTTGCTTAGTCCCGTGTGAATCTTATTACACACCTCCCCGTGTGAATCTTCTTATCTGTATGTAACCAGAATGGAATGTGTTTTTTAGCCTTGCTCTGCTGTTCACATGAATGTTTATATCTGGAAAAGAGTATATCAGCTGGAAAAGTCTCCAGTTCGGTGAGTCTGCTCCGGGGTTGCGTTTAACCGCCGAGCGTGGGTTGTTGGCAACCGCTCTACGAGAACTGACGGCTCCCAGTTCCGGTAACACGTAGAGTGAGTATAAACCAGACCCGTTGTAAGTACGAGACCTGGTTGTGGCGACGCTGCGGGGAATAAAACACTTATATTCTAGCAGACTCGCCTCTTGGCTGTTTGTTCTGTGTCAGACTACTTTCCTGCGAGCCTGGTCCTTGACCTTGAGAATTTTTTTAAAACACCCCTCAGCCTCCGACACTCCAGGGAAAACAGCCCCAGCCTATTAGCCTCTAGAACTGCATTGACTGTTCCTAAGGCATAGTGAAGGCTGACAACTGGGAAGTGTAGATGAATGTGAATGAAGTGCATGAGATGTAAAGTGACTTTTAAGAATTTGGCAGGCACTTGTCAAATACTTTCAGAAGTGATACTCTGAGCACCTGAACATTCTGCAGATGTGAGTTGATATCTCGGTGTCCAACCCTTCGTCATAAGTAAAACCTTTCGCACCCAGCAGGCAGATCACCAACCAGCCAGTTCTGTGTGTTTCCACAAAATAGCATGTCAGTGTACAGTACAGATAGTTTTTTGCTCTGGTTGAAAAGTTAATGCAGGAACAGGTACATCAAGCCAAGGCATGGTACCTGCAAGCATGCAAGAAAATGACCAAGTGCTTAGAGAACAAGTGAGCAACCCTGAGATGCAGTTTGGTCAAATCCATGAACTGGGTGCCTATCCCTGGTGCAAACTGTCCCGACAGCAGACCTTCAATGCAAGTTGCCAGTGCACCCTGTAATGCAAGTCTGTGCCTCCAGGTGAATCAGGCTGGTGCTATGGTGGTCATGAGAGTTTGGAAGATGTCAGATGCTAATGTCTACAGATGATGAGTGTGCACAGCTGCTGTCTATGGATTGTGCCTGGTAATGCTGTTTGGTGCTAGGGCAGCATGATGGCTCAGTGGTTAGCACTGCTGCCTCACAGCACCCGGGTTCCCAGGTTCAGTTCCAGCCTTGGGCAACTGTTTGTGTGGAGTTCTCCCTGTGCCTGTGTGGGTTTCCTCTGGGTGCTCTTGTTTCCTCCCACAATCCAAAGGATGTGCAAGTCAGGTGAATTGGCTGTGTTAAATTGCCCATAGTGTTAGTTGCATTAGTCAGAGGGAAATGGGTCTGGGGGCGCTACTCTTCGGAGCGTCGGTGTGAACTGGTTGGGCTGAAGGGCCTGTTTCCACACTGTAGGGAATCTAATCTCTAAACATGAAGGCTCAGCACAGTCAGTGGCCGGCTGAAGTCATGGTACTGGTCTGACGTCCATGTCAGTAATTCTTGATGTTTAACTATTTGGCAGATTTGGTAAGGTAGGATGCCGAATATTGATGAGGTGAGTTGCTGTGTTAATAAGACATTTACAAGCTATAATTCCCCTTAATTGCTTGCTGATGCCTCGTGAGAAACTTGCCTCGCCGCTCAGTAAATGCGTAACAGATGAAGTGAGTTGCTCCTGAAGTCAAGATAAGCCGCACTGGACTTCTAGCATGATTCTGCCACAAATTTTACATAATTCAGGTCATTCAGGCCCTTATAATCTTATCCATTATTTCATTGGTTATTTGTAATGGACAAAGTACAAACTATATTCATCTAGCCTCTGCTTACAAACCAGTATTTGGTATTCAGTCATGCATGTCTTTGCAGCTGCATTCAAACTAATTTAAAATAATCAGTCAACCTGTGGCATGGCTCATTTAAGCTTGTTAGAAGCAATGTACATTCATATGCAGGGACTTCTTCTCTGCAAACCTTTGTGCCTTGCCAACCAATCAGTAACCTTAGTTCTGTTGTATAAATTATCTGGATTGTTTAAAATTTGGCATTCTTGCACTTGTCTTAATGAGTGCAAGGTGAAAAGCTTTAGCAACATGTCTAATAATTAGGTACTGGGATTACAGAAAATTATAGTATAATTAAATTTCAGGCATATTATAACAGTGATGATACTTTTTAATATCACAAAGCAAGAGCAAACTGTGCAATTGTGTGTGAATTCCTATTCAACATTAGAAATTGAGTGTGTACTGCAGACAGAGCATCATCTACATTAGCCAGGACATTTTCAATTCCGTCAATATTGTACATGATTTTTTTATTGAAATCACGAAATAATGATGTTTGTATTGATCTGTTGCCATGTGCCATGAAATGGTTTAGGTTGCCACATATGCCCATTGCTATCACTTTATGATAAACCATGAAAATCCAAGTGTTCATTTTCAAAGTGACTACATCTGTAACTGCCAATTGACTAATCATCCAGCAAAATTATGACCAGAATGAGTTATAAGTTGATGAATGAGTAATTTTACAGCCACTATTAAATGGCCAGTGAAAGCAACAATAATTAATAGTTTACATTCACAAAGCGAATCACCTTACTTTTATTCTATGCACTTCTTATTCAGTCAGTATTCAGTTCTTATTCTGTCATATATTCAGTCCTTTTCTTATTTAGCTGTTCTCTTCACGCCGTATGTCAGGTGGAATTTTTGGTCAGTGTTATTTATGACAAACTGATATATTTCATAGTCATCTCCCATTGGCTTTTTTTCACAAGTCTCTGTTTGAATGAAAATGGTATAGACAGCCTTTCATTTATTGTGCTTTGTAAGGTATAACTAGATGCATAGTGGAATTTATCTTCTTATGGACCTGACCAGACCCCCTCAAAAATATTTTAAGAAGGTAGGTTAGACCCCAACTTTTTTTTAATGTTAAAAGGTAAATATAAAGTGTCTCAGATGCAATGTGACTGGTCAAACTACTTAATGTTAAGCAAAACACAATTTATTAAAACATCGTAGCTAAAATACAACCAAAGACTGAGAAATTTAGAATAACTAAACACATTTGAAACTTAACAGAATAATAGATACAGTAACTTTTACTAATCAACTGTTTCCGTATAGTAACATTGTATAAACACATACCTTGGCAAAAAGGAAAATTCAGACATAGATTCTTATATTCAGTTCTCCAATCCAGGAGGAAAAAACATCAAGAAAATTCTGAGAGAGGAGAGCCGAGAGACATTCACGGAAATTTCCAACTCTTCTGAGACCCCAATATATTCTGATGTTACTGAAAAAAACAAAACCAGTGAAAGCCGGCCACATCCATTCAGGCTGTTAAAAAAACACAAGGCCTCCCAAGCTGTTTACTCAAGTGGTCTTCAGTAACCACTTTGATGCCATTGCCTTACCACCTCTCTTCAAAAAAAAAGACAGAATCTCCTCTTAAAGTGACAGCATTGTTGTAGCTCCCCCTTAAAAAAACATCTATACACAAAGATGGCTTCATTCTTAAAACCCTTAGTCTTCCTCTATTAGTGTACTGCAATACATATACATTATGTTGACTTTAAGCATGCCAACATTCACTACTACAATCTATTTCAGTTTGTTTACTCCCGCAACCGCATGCATCCATCTTTTCTTTGTCAGAGTCGTGACAATGCATCGGCAATTATATTTTCTCATTTTGCCATGTGGGGTCTTCAATAGCCAGTTCAGCACCTTTGCCTTACAATCTCTCTTCAAAAAAAAGCAGGGCAAAATAACCTCTTAAAGTGACAGCATTGTAACAATCTGCACTGCAAAACCAGCTTAATGGATAAGACAGTATCTTGTTCTGCAGGAACAGAATACTTAGTGTTAATTTCATTATTTGTTCTTTCTCAATGGTGGAGCATGCTTGAGGAGTTGTATGAGTACTTCTCCCATTTCATATGTTTTATTGCAAGTTTAGGAAATAATAAATTAAAAGAGGACATTACTGAAATTATTTAGCAGGTCTGGAAGCATTTTTGGAATGGGAAACAGATAATGAGCTGAATCTTTTGGGGCCTTTGAGGATAATCTCAGAGACAGGATGGTTAGCAAAATGGCATGGAGAGGGATGGGATGGGTGTGCTCAATGCCTTCCTGCTTCGATTCCATTTTGCGAGCAGTGAGAAAGGAAGTATATGGTCTGTCAGCCTGGAGATCAATCAAGCCGTTGAAATGGCTAGGCAAGGGCCTTTTCTCACCTCCACTTATTTTTTAATATAGCAAGGTGGGTAGCTTCCTTTTTGGGCACTCTTTCAACTTACTGAGAAGCTTCCATACCAATGATGTGACTTACCCTCAGTGACCTCCTTTCCCCTGCAGCCTCACCAGAGTCTGTTCAATTAACCCTGACAGATCTAGATCCAACATACCCATGTGTGAGGGTCCACGTGCATTGTTGTATGTTCTCCCTTCAGGTGCAGCCTTAGTAGTGGCTACAAAGTTTGGTGATGATGATGAGCTGTTGGCCTTCTCATTGGATCAGGAGATCTTGGAGGCAGATCACCGTTCTTAACAGGAAAGCAGGACTAGTGACATCCACTTACTGGGCTATAAAATGCAAAACTAGGTAACACTATTCACTCCTAGTTCTGGCCTTGGTAATGGCACCACTATCACCTCCTCAATTTCTCAGCCAACTTTTCAAGTCTATGAACATATGATAACTTGTTTGCATTTATTATTGTAGCTTCATTGCATTATAGTACTTACCTGCTCATTCTGTACTTGATAACAAGCGCTGAATGATTTTTGTATGATTTTGAGGCAAACCCAGGGCACTGCTTGAAAAGGCAATTCCAGCCTTGGCTTGCTTTTAACTCTTTATCGGGGATTTATTTGTTCCATAAATTTAGCATGTTTTTATCAAGATTGTCACTGCATTATCATGTTTCTACACATCTTGCGCACTCTATTATACTTCATCCTCAATTGCTTGACAAGCTTTCCTAGAGCCTCAAAGTGTTTTCTGTTATGAATATGCCTGCAAATTTCTTCTGTTTCCACCAATAGCACAGATGCATTATTGCTTATGCAGTTGTTTTACTGTTATACATAAGCTGCAAACTTAAGCAAGAAATTGGGCTCATTAGCACTTGTTTTTTGGGTGCTTCAGTGTCCAAAATGACATTTGTGGTGCATGTGCAGACTTTGGGGCAACTTGTATTAAATGTCATCTTGGAGCATATGTTACTGTGCATACAGTGAATACCTAGTAGAAACATGCAGGGCAGGCAGTTCATGACGTAAATGGCAAGAAACAATGAGTTGATACCAGTAGTGCTATTCTGAAGTTGTGTGTTCTTGCCAGCACCTCATTTAACCTTGCATATCTGAATACATGCAGCAACGAAGACCATTCATCTTCCCTCCCTGTTTGTGTTTGTGATCTTCAACTATGTATGGATTAGAAACTGCTTTATTTCTTCCACTGTTACTATGATGCTGCAAACAAAATTGAATGCTTGTGAGCAGTAGTAGTGTTGGAGGACTCTTTATTCAATGATTCAAGGTTTCTGCACAACACAGATGCTTTCAGACATGGATGCACTAGCATTCCTCTTGAAATACCTCATGACCTGAGGAATGAGTAGAAATCAGACTGAATATGACAAACTGCTGAAGAAGGAGGAGGGGAAAAAGAAAAAGGGCTCCCAGTTGGAGAACTTATTCACCCAAGGTGTTCAGTAACTCATTATCCTATTTGAATGCCAGCATGGAACAATATTTGAGATATCTGTATTTCAGAACAATCATATTGACAGAAATCTGTTGCAGACATAACTCTAAGCTGAGAACAGGATGCAGATCTCATTGTCAGTTGCTGTGAAGTGACTGTGACAATAAATTTTGAATTGTATTTATTCACATCAAATTGTGAATGATGGTGGACAATCAACAGTTCACTGGCAGAGGCTCCACAAATATCTCCATTCTCAATGATGGAAAAGCCCAGCACATCAGTGCAAAAGATAAGTTGATGATCCACCTCAGCCGCCTCCAGTGGTCCCCAGCATTACAGATACCAGTCTTCAGCCAATTCGATTCAATCATGTGATATCAAGAAACGATTGGACGGACTAGATACTGCAAGGGCTATGGGTCCTGACAATATTCCAGCAATAGTACTGAAGACTCGTGCTCCCTAGCCAAGCTCTTTCAGTCTAGTCACAACACTGCCATCTCCCTGACAATGTGGAAAATTGCCCAGCTCGGGCAGCACGGTGGCTCAGTGGTTAGCACTGCTGCCTCACAGCACCAGGGTCCAAGATTTGATTCCAGCCTCGGGTGACTGTCTGTGTGGAGTTTGCACATTCTCCCCGTGTCTGTGTGGGTTTCCTCCAGGTGATCTGGTTTCCTCCCACAGTTCAAAGATGTGCACGTTAGGTGAATTGGCCATGCTAAAATGCCCATTGTATTAGGTGCATTAGCCAGAGGGAAATGGGTCTGGGTGGATTACTCTTCGGAGGGTCGGTGTAGACTTGTTGGGCCAAAGGGCCTGTTTCCGCACTGTAGTGAATCTAATCTAATGAAGGTATGTCCTGTACACAAAAAACAGGACAAATCAAATCCGACCAAGCTAATTACCACCATGTCAGTCTACTGTTCATCATTAGTAAAGTGATGGAAGTGTCAACAGTGCTATCAAGCAGCACCTGCTCAGCAATAACGTACTCAGTGATACCAGTTTTGTTACCACCAGGGCCGCTCAGTACTTATCCTCATTACAGTTTTGGTGACAGCTCTTGACATCAAGGCTGTATTGCAGTGAGTGTGGCATCAAGAAGCCTAGCAAAACTGGAATCACCGGGTATTGAGGGAAAGCTCTCCGCAGGTTAGTGTCATACCTAGCAGATAGGAAGATAGTTGTGATTGTTCGAGGACAGTCATCTGACTTCCAGGACACATCTGTCAGAATTCCTTGGGGTTGTGTCCTAGGCCCAACCATCTTCATCAAGCTGCTTTATGAATGACATTCCCTCCATCATAAGATCACAAGTGGGGATAGACACTGATAATTGTAAATGTTCAGCACCATTCACAATTCCTCAGATACTGAAATAGTCCATGTTTAAATGCAACATGATCTGGACAATATCCAAACTTGGGCTGACAAATAACAAATAGCATTCACACCGCACAAATACCAGGCAACGGCCATCTCCAAAAAGAGACAATCTAACCACTATCCCTTCACTTTTAATGGTGCCACCATCACTGAATCAATGTCCTGGGGTTTACCCAGAAACTCAACTTGATTCACCATAAAAAGAGCTACAAGAGCAGGTCAAGGAATATTACTGCTAGTAACTCACCTCCTGACTCCCCAAGGTCTGACCACCATCTACAAGGCACAAATCAGATGGGTGATGGAATACTGCCACTTGCCTGTGTGCATGCAACTCCAGCAACACTCAAAAATTTTAACATCATCCTGGACAAAGCAGCTCACCTGATTTACACTCACATCCACAAGCATCCATTCCCTCCACCACCAGCACTTAGTAACAGTAATATGTGTTATCTATAAGATGCACTGCAGAAATTCACCAAAGATCCTCAGACAGCACCTTCCAAACCCATTACCACTTCCATTAGAAGGACACGTGCAGCACATACATGGTAACACTACCACTTGCAATTTCTTCTCCAAGCTGCTCACCATCCTGACTTGGAAATCCTGGAATTCCCTTCCTAAGGGCTTTGTGGGTCAACCTTCAGCAGATGGACTGCAGCAGTTCAAGAAGGCAGCTCATTGCTCCCTTCTCAAGGGCAACTAGAGACAGGTAATAATTGCTGGGTAGCCAGCAATGCACATGTGCCATGAGTGAATAAAATCTGTCTCTTTTCAGACTGTGACTTAGGTAATTGCAGCATCTTGTAGTTTTCTGTCCAATGTTGCATAAAATACCACACTGAAATCCGTGTTGCCATGTGAATTCTGGTCACCCAAATATAGGAACAATATTGTTAAACTATGATATGGAGGTGCCGGTGTTGGACTCGGGTGGACAAAGTTAAAAATCACACAACACCAGGTTATAGTCCAATAGGTTTATTTGGAAGTACAAGCTTTTGAAGCGCTGCTCCTTCATCAGATAGCCAGTGGGACAGAATCATAGGACACAGAATTTATACCAAAAGATCAAAGTATTATACAACTGATACAAAGTATTGAACAAACCTAGATTGCTGTAAAGTCTTTAATCATTTAGAATGGGGATGCAGGTTTCAAGTGATTAATATGTAAATCCCAGAACTTCTTTCAAGTTGCAGTCCCAAGATAACTGAAGGTTTTATAACTTAATGTTTCATTGTCTGAGCTGAGATGTCACTTTTTTAAATAAAACCTTAAGTTATCTTGGGTCTGTGACTTGAAAGGAATTCTAGAGTTTACATTTTAATCATTCGAAACCTGCATCCCCATTCTAACTGATTAAAGACATAATAGGTTTGTTCAATAATTTGTATCAGTTGTATGACACTTTGATCTTTTACTATAAATTCTGTGTGGTGTGACCCTGCCCCACTGGCTACCTGATGAAGAAGCAGTGATCTTAAAGTTTGTACTTCCAAATAAACCTGTTGGACTATAACCTGGTGTTGTGTGATTTTTAACGTTTCTAAACTAGAAAGCACACCGAAAAAAATTTAAGAGAATGTTGCCAGGACTGGAGGGTTTGAGTTATAAGGAGAAGCTGGATAGTTTAGGATGTTTAGGAAAGGTTTAGAGGGATATGCAGGCAAATGGGACTCATTCCATTTCGGAAACCTGGTCAGCATGGATGAATTGAACCAAACGGTCTGTTTCTGTGTTGTATGCCTCTATTTCTCTTTGACTCTAAGTATGATAGGGCAATTCTTTTACTACCTCCACCATTCTGGACTGGCTGTGCAGTATTTGACAGAGTGGGTGTCAAGATTCTTAAGCATTGTGTGTAATATATAAACCAATTATTCAATTCTTTATGGTTAACAGGGTTCCTTTTCAGAATTGCTGAAACAAAGAAACTGGAACATGATGTTTTCCTGCTGCAGTGAGAAACAGAGTCAATCTATTTGAAAGGTTTGTGTCGTCCTGTGCAGACGTTGTGAAAGCTTAAGTGCCAATCTAGGTTTGTCCTGGCACACCATTTCCTGTCTTAAATTTCTGCAAGCCCTACCATTTATACAGGATTCCATCTTTTTAAAGTATGGATTATATCATTTATAATTAACTCAATTATATTATGGAATTATTAAGAGCAAAATTGATGAAATATACTGCATCCAGAGTATACCTGTCAAAATATGGTTTCAATTGTTTTTAATGATGTAAAATTAATCATGCAACAAAGCTTGCTTCAAAACCTCAAAATGGCAAGGCCTCCCAAAGTGTTTTGGCTGAGATCAAAGAGGTATTTTGACATAGCCCTTTGCTGCTGCCATCTCATCTACCTCTTTTCAATATAACTTCCTCCCCTCATCTAGCTTCCTTAGGTCTGTCAAATGCTAGTCACCTCAACTAATCCATGCAGAAGAAAGTCGTACATTGGAATCATTTCTTTGATGTATACCATTATCAGTTGCAAAGAACTAAAAAGTTACATTTCTAGTTCAGCAGAAGCTTCACAGTTTGTTGCTCTTAAGATGAAATTGATGAGTACTGGGATTCTCTGCTGCAACTGACCTTAATGTTGTAAGGAGTGAAATAACATTAAAAAAAGATTAAATCAACAAAACTTAGCTGGAGGCTCAAAATCAGCAATATCCTGCTGAGATTAATTGTTTCACTTTCAGGTTTTGCAAATGTCTTGTTTCTCAACAGTCTAACAACAATTCCCACAAGTAGTCTTTGTTCCTGTCATCCACAATCTATACATACTCTACACTGTCTTCACAGAAGTCAATGCCTGAAAGGCTAGCAATTACCCCATTTTCAATCTACTTATCAGATTTAAATAGATTTGTTCTACCTTACCAAACTTTCTTTGGAATGATGGATATTATCACAAAGACCAGAGGTAAAGAAAACACTGTCTTTATTTACAAGTAACTAGTATAATTGGATCTTTCTTGGCATTATTTGTGTTATCTCTTTTCCTTTCCAGTTGAGGTTCTTTTTTCTATTTTTCCAAATTAATCATTTCCTTCCTCTTTATGTATTTCTCTTCCCTTTTCCAGATACTCTATTACTATTTATATTTTCATTGCCCTATTTCTCCATGTCTTTGGGTGCAAATGTTTGACAATGTAGTGGGGAAGATATTACTTGCAGTAGGGGCACAGGCATGCAGGTGTCCTTGCATACTATATGATTGTTTGGCAATGAGAGCGGCAATCAAAAGATCAAGCTAATGATGCATATTGATACACATTATTCGTGTTGGATGCCTTACAAGCTATAGCGCACAGGTTTGAAAGGGAGATGAAAAGAATTGAATTAATTGATGTTGAATATTAAACATTTAGATTAAATTAGATTACTTAGTGTGGAAACAGGCCCTTCGGCCCAACAAGTCCACACTGACCCGCTGAAGCGCAACCCACCCATAACCTTTACCCCTTCACCTAACGCTACGGGCAATTTAGCATGGCCAATTCACCTGACGTGGAGATAGAGTGAGGGGTTAAAAATAGAGGCACCTTGGACACTTTGGGATGGAGAAGATGGAAAGGACAATGTGTGAAAAGGAACAGATAGTCAAGTTGGGAGGTTGTAGAAAGAGAACAAAGAATCACAAAAATGTACAGTAGTGGATAATGGGTAGGGTAACAGGCAAGATCACTAAAGTCATACCAGACAAAGGGCAGTTTTTCTCATTAGAGAGAGACAATTGGTGGTGGTTTAACTTAAGGGTCACCTCACCTCAGGTGAGGGAAGAGGTTGAGAAGGAGAATCCTTTTAGTAACCTCATCTCCTGTAGGAATTAACCTCATACTGTTGGCCTCAATCTGCATCAAAAACTAGCAGTCCAACCAACTGAGCAACTCATTGGAGTTCAAAGGGATGAGAAGTCAACTCATTGAAACATATGTGATTATTAAGGCGCTTGAGAGAGTAAATACTGAGAGGATATTTCCCCTAATGGGAGTCTAGGATGAGAGAACATAGTCTCAGAATAAAGGGATGCCAATTTAAAATTGAGGTGAAGGGGTTTTTTTTCTCTCAGAGGGTTGTGAGCCTTGAAAGTCCTGCCACAGACAACTGTGGGGACAGAGTCCTTGTAAGACTACAGGCCATAAGAGGTCACATAGGAGTGGGCCATTTGGCCCCTTAAACCTGTTCCGCCATTCAATAGGATCATGGCTGATCTGATATTCCTCATTTATGTATACTTAAGGCTGAAATAGATTGATTCTTGATCAGTAGGGGAGTGATGAGTTATGGGAAAGGGCAGGAAGGTGGAGATGAGGAATGCCAGATCAGCTATGATCCTATTGAATGATGGAGCTCAAGGGGCCAAATGACCTACTCATGATCCTTTTTCTTATAGTCTTATTCATGATCTTACAGGGACCCAACCTGCAGGTAATATGTCTTTGGAAGTACTGTGAGTATTTTTGGAAGTGTTGTGGTAAGTTCATGGATTTGGCAGGGGGTTCTACTGCACCGTCACAGGGAAGGCAAGGATTCAGTGACCTGTTTACATTCAGGCTGCAACAGGTATGGAGACTGCAGTTACAATACTCTGTATTAGTCGAATAATGGACAGATAGAGCAGAGCCCATGAAGAAGGCAAGTTGGTGTTGGACTCCTCCTATGTTTCTTGACCATGACAGGACACGACATAGCTTATCAATAAATGCAATATTTTAGTGTGCATCCTGTTATAGGTCATACCCCCTCAAACTATTTTAAAAAGGTACCCTAAACCCTTACTTTTCTTATTTTAAAGGCAGATGTGAAGTGGATATTCTCAGTGTAATGCAGCTGGTCAAAACTCTCAGCTTTAAGCAAAACAGAATTTATTCAAACACTACAGTTGAAACACGAACAAAAGAAAATGGAATTTAGAAAATCAAAGGAATTCTTTGCTGAAGCTTGCAACTCCCTGGATTCTCACATCTTGTGACTGCTACAGCTAAAACAAGCTAGAAAAACACTGAACTCAAAGAACTGGCCATTCCCCTTCCATTGTTGAACGAGACCCTTCGGCACTGAAAATGTGTTGCTAGAAAAGCGCAGCAGGTCAGGCAGCATCCAAGGAGCAGGAGAATCGACATTTCGGGCATGAGCCCTTCTTCAGGAATGAGGAGATAAAAGGTAGGGAGGAGGGACTTGGGGGAGGGGCATTGGAAATGCGATAGGTGGAAGGAGGTTAAGGTGAGGGTGATGGGCCGGAGTGGGGATGGGGGCGGAAAGGTCAGGAAGAAGATTGCAGGTTAGAAAGGTGGTGCTGAGTTCAAGGGTTGGGACTGAGACAAGGTGGCGGGAGGGGAAATGAGGAAACTGGAGAAATCTGAGTTCATCCCTTGTGG
>NC_057718.1:80150520-80158963 GCF_004010195.1 Chiloscyllium plagiosum | reverse complement strand
GTGAGGACCAGTTCAGTCAGTCGAAGGAGGATGTCAGTGGAAGGTTACTGGTTGGTACGGCGGGAAAGGAAGAAGCGGAGGGCTTTGAGTCCTTCGTGATGGGGGATGGAGGTGTACAGGAACTGGATGTCCATGGTGAAGATAAGGCATTGGGGACCGGGGAAGCGAAAATCATGGAGGAGGTGGAGGGCGTGGGTGGTATCCTGAACGTAGGTGGGGAGTTCTTGGACTAAGGAGGACAGGACCGTGTCAAGGTATGCAGAGATGAGTTCGGTGGGGCAGGAGCAGGCTGAGACAATGCTCCTGCCCCACCGAATTCATCTCTGCATACCTCGAAAGTTGCAAAGGGCACAAAGCATGAGTATAGTATTATTCTCAAAGCTCTCATTGGTACTGGGTACTGCAGGACTAACACAGCTGGTCGCATTATGTATACCTGATGCCTCTGAAGGGCCCAGGAGTTGCAGATACACCTGTGCGTCACCAGATATGCTCGGCTCCTTGTTATTGTCTTATATCTTGTCCTCTAGGGGAGAGGATAGTATGTCAGTGATTCTGTTGCATTGGTTTTCAATGGTGTTCCAGCAATAATTGAGTAGCTGGAAGACTGTGAAGACAGTAGAAACTGGGGTGTGAGACTGGTATCACCAGAATATGAGAGTGTGAGGTAGAAATCTGGATATTAGGATTCAATCTTGAGTCCAGTGATTGGCGCTAGATGAATGATGGTGTGTGATATATCAAGCAGCATGGTAAAGTTTGCAGAGTGGTTAGGAGATGTATTGTGAACTTAGCTTTAGCAACCTATGTGTGTTTATTAGAATTCTTGCATTGCTGCCAGGTCTGTGGGTTTAGGATCTCAGAATTGGCCTCTCTGGTCATTTGCTCCCACTTATTTAAGAAGATGGCCTCTTGACACCCCCAGGTGAAAGTGAGGACTGCAGATGCTGGAGGTCAGAACCAAGAGTGTGGTGCTGGAAAAGCACAGCCGGTCAGGCAGCATCCGAGGAACAGGAAAATCGTTGTTTCAGGCAAAAGCCCTTCATTAGCACCGGCTGTGCTTTTCGAGCACCACACTCTTGGCTGTTGACATTCCCTCCATATGGAACATCTCTTCTCCTTCTATACATTTCACCAATAAGGTATTCAAGGCAGCATCTGCAAACATGAAGCCCTCTCTTTGTCCTGGTGTTCCATTTTCATAGAATATAATTGCAACAATTATGTTTGGCACTAGCTCACTTCAAGAGGGAGAGGCTGCCTTTAAAAGAAGAAGGCTTTTTGTGTTCACCATGTGTTCTTAACCAATACTTAACTCCTTGCTGAATGTTCAAGCAATCAGTCACATGAACCCCACTCAAAAATAAGGAGTCAGTACCAAATGTGTGAAATTACATTGCAACAGGCATAGACAAGTCACAAAGTGTACACTCCACGCAATGACTTGTAGCCCTTACTGTTTCAAATTACAGCAGACATATATTTGATCTTAAAAGGCAAGAATGGGCGGCATGGTGGCTCAATGGTTAGCATTGCTGCCAAACAGCACCAAGGTCCCGGATTCGATTCCAGCCTCTGGCGACTGTCTGTGTGGAGTTTGCACATTCTCCCTGTGTCTGTGGGTTTCCTCCAGATGCTTCGGTTTCCTCCTACAGTCCAAAGATGTGCAGGTTAGGTGAGTTGGCCATGCTAAATTGGAAATGGGTCTGAATGGATTACTCTTCAGAGAGTTGATGTGGACTTGTTGGGCCGAAGAGCCTGTTTCCACACTGAAGGGAATCTAATCCAAAAATAAATTAACATTGCAGACTGGCTCACTATTAGACTTGCCATCCAAGTTACTTTCCAATGTAGCTGATCTGATTGTCTCAGTTTCCCTGCCAAGCATATCAGGTCATAATAACATGCAGAATATCGCAGGTTGGGATTCTGTGATCATTTGAACTCCTCCGCTGAGACAGTACGCTGGCAAGGCAGTTTGCACCTTTGATGCCAGTTTGCTATATATGGTTCTCGATCATCAGGTTCTATTTCATTTGCTAATGTCCTGCTCTCATTCTGGAGCTGGAGTACCCCAGTTATCATCTGACTGTTTAAGGGGGTTAGTTAGCTTGGATGGCTGGTTTGCAACAAAGTAATGTCAACAGCATGGTTCACTTCCTGCAGTGGCTGATGTTACCATGAAGGACTCTCCTTTTCAACCTGTCCCCTCAACTGAGGTTTCGTAACCCTCAGGTTAAACTATCACCAGACCTCTCTCTCCTTAATGAGAGAACAAGACTACGGTTACTTTACTTTTATTGTCTGTGTCTCCATGATGTTTTGTGTAATCATTCTTTCTGACGTGCTAGGTGTTTTCCCTCTTCTTTCTCTTTGTTCTGTACCTTGACAAATTTTACTCATTTACTCAACAATTGTCCTATTCTATATGAGGAGTTGACTGAAATGTTAACCTTTGAACTAAAATGTTAATGTCAGAGGTATGTGTGTGTTTTTAGCATTTGCTCCTTATTTCAGATTTAAAGCATCACTTATATTTTGCTCTTTGCTTTCAACACTTCATGCACACAAGTCCATATTCAATAAAAAATTTTCACATAGAGAATGTGGTTCTAAATTAATTGCAATGAGTTTATTGCGAAGTTGGGTAACATGAAAGTCAATTGGACATATCATACGTGTCTTAGACTTCCTTTACCCACTCCATTGATAGTTTTCTTTTCAGCTGCAGTTACAGCCTTGCTCCAAGAGTAAGAAGCAGTGGTCATAATTATACAAGTCATTCTGAGCCATGAAAACAGGTCTAATGGTCTGAAAAGAAATTCAAGATTGTCAACTTGCAAACAACTTTGTCAGTGCAAGTCAGTTTCCCAGTGGCAGTGGAGTTATTCCACAGGTGCCCATGGTGTTACTGAGCAACCTCTACATTATTAGACCTTAACAAGTATGATTATTTCTTGATTAATGCTATGTGATAAACTGTGCAATGGCTATTCATTGGGTTCACAGTAATAACAGCAAAACATCCCACTTGGATTCAAGACCATGTCCTATTATCTCATTGTATGACTCAATGTCACATTTTGTCTGATAATTCTTCAGTGAAATACCTAATTACATTGGGTAGTAATTGTTTTACCCAATTAGAATGTTTTGCTCTGTCAAAGAGAATATATGAGTGAAGAGAATATATGAGTGCAAGTTGTTGTTATGGCTTGGAATTGTTCAGTATTGTCACACTGCCCTTTTGCTTTTGGTTGATATAGGTTTGTTTCAGATTGGTTAAGTTTTGTCAAGCAAATTACTGTGAACGTTCTCCTCCAGTTCACTGAAGATTTTGATAAGCAATTAAGGAATCTTAAGAAATGGGAAATCCTGTTCAGTTCTCTTGGTTTGATGCATTGACATCTAAAAATATTTCTACCATTCGGTAACATTTTATACTCATCTTCATTTTCTATTACCAGTGTATTCTTTTCAATATCCATACAATTCTCAAAAATTAAAATGATAGCTGGCAAAGTCCAGGATGGAAATGTTCATAAAGCTCTACAATAAAGAGGTTGAATTTGTTCAATAAGTCCTGATGTTTTGAAGATCTCTATCACAAATGCATTCCCATGTTGTTCTTTACAATTGGCACTTATCCAGTTTAAATTTTGGCAAAGTGATTTCTAAGCATTGGCAGCACTGGGGATAAAAAAGGAAACTGGTAACTTACTTTAAATTGTTGGAGCTCTGCCACACTCTGTGACCTATATCGATCACAGCCTTAAGGAAAGGAAGGGTAAAGATGAAATGCAGCAGTAAGTGAAACCTTCTGGACAGCTTGGTGGCTCTACTTTTACAGCTTTACACCGTCAGCAGAAGAGCAAAGGTTAGACATGCAAGAGTGAATTTAAACTCAGTACTTCTCAGTGGACAATCTTAGTCAGTGCTTACTCAGCACATCATATAAAATACTGATGTAGACCTGAAATGAGTTGGACTGTCAGTGCCTTTTCTGTAGCTTGTGTTTGACTTTGAGTCAGTTGTGACTCAATAGCAGCTCTTGCCCCTCTGAGTTGAAAGGTTATGCGTTTAAATCTCAGCCCAAAGCGTTGACAATACTATCTGGACTGACACTTCATTGGTGAAGATGCTGTGTTTTGAATAAAACATTACTGTGAGACCTTATCTCCCCGTCTGATGGATTTAAAATATCCCAAAGCACTATTTTGAAGAAGATCAGTGAAAATTTCACCAGTGTCTTGTTCAATATTTATCCCTCTACTGACAAATCACAGATGATCATTATCACATTATTGCTTGTCGAATCTCACTGTGTGAAACTGGCTATTGCTTTTTCCTACTGTTACAGAAGTAACTTCACTTGAAAAGTACTTAATTGACTGTTAACTGTTTTAAGATATCCTTAGGACATGAAATGTGCTAGACAAATCAAAGAGATTTCTTGTTTCTTTGCTTAATGGCTAATCCTGAAGAACATTGACTATGACAAGTGGCCATGGAAAGAACTTTGTTTCAGGCCAGTCTGTTCTGAAAGTAATCAAGTGAATTTGAGAGTATGTTAAATGATGATATCATTTTGAGGCTCTTAGGGTCTTCTCAGCCAGCTGGATAATTGGTGAGAGACTCGCACTGCCTTTTGTAGGTCAGTTAGGCAATGACAAAGCCGCCTGCATGCCTTATCATGGAATAAAGACCCTAAAGACAGATTCCTACCTAGTAAGAGCTGTCTGCTAATCAAAGGCCAGCAGGTCATGTACTCAGCGAAACTTACAGAAATAAAGCAGAGATGCAGATGCAAGAGATCTGATACAAAAAAACAGAAAGTGCTTAGAAACTCAGCAGGTCTGGCAGCATCTGTGAAGAGAAAAAAACAGAATTAATACTTCGAGTCCAGAAACTTGCGTCAGTAGTTCTTTCTGTTTTGTTTCTCTGAGCCAGAGTCCCTGGAAGACCCAAGGCAAAGGCAAGTGATGTGGCTTGGTGGGGAAGGGGAGTTGTGGCATAGCGGTTTGGACAGAAGCAAAGGCAAGAGCTGGCTCCCAGCAGGCATCCATCGATCAAGCACTAATTTTCTTTGATTGAGGAAGCCCCAATCCCCCCACTGCCCAAGGTGACAATCTGCTTGTAGTATAGCAGTTATTGGGAACATTGTACAGCTACAGGCCCACCTGCAGTTCGATTCATCCGAGCAGTGGCAGGCTGAGGCCATTAGTCAGTGGACCACATCTACCTGGATTACACCTCTTCCCACCCTACCTCCTGCAAAAATGCCATCCCGTATTCCCAATTCCTCCCCCATATCTGCTCCAAGGAGGACCAGTTCCATCACAGAACACACCAGATGGCCTCCTTCTTTAGAGACCGCAATTTCCCTTCCCACGTGGTTAAAGATGCCCTCCAACGCATCTCGTCGACATCCTGCACCTCCGCCCTCAGACCCCACCCCTCCAACCGTAACAAGGTGCTCACCTTCCACCCTACCAACCTTCACATAAACCAAATCATCCGGCGACATTTATGCCATCTCCAAACGGACCCCACCACCAGGGATATATTTCCCTCCCCACCCCTTTCCGCCTTCTGCAAAGACCATTCCCTCCATGACTACTTGGTCAGGTCCACGCCCCCCAACAACCCACCCTCCCGCCCTGGCACCTTCCCCTGCCACCGCAGGAATTGCAAAACCTGCGCCCACACCTCCATCCAAGGCCCCAAAGGAGCCTTCCACCTCCATCAAAGCATTACGTGCACATCCACCAATATCATTTATTGTATCCCTTACTCCCGATACAGTCTCCTCTACATTGGGAGACTAGACGCTTCCTAGCTGAGCGCTTGAGGGAACATCTCTGGGACATCCGCACCAATCAACCACACCGCCCTGTAGCCCAATATTTCAACTCCCCCTCCCACTCAGCCGATGACATGGAGGTCCTGGGCCTCCTTCACCGCCGCTCCGTCACCACCCGACGCCTGGAGGAAAAATGCCTCATCTTCCGCCTTGGAATACTTCAACCCCAGGGCATCAATGTGGACTTCACCAGTTTCCTCATTTTCCCTTCCGCCACCTCACCCCAGTTTCAACTTCCAGCTCAGCACCGTCCCCATGACCTGTCCTACCTGCCTATCTTTCTTTCCACCTATCTACTCCACCCTCCTCTCTGACCTATCACCTTCATCCCCACCCCCAATCACCCACTGTACTCTTTGCTACCTTCCCCCACCCCACCCTCCTCTCATTTATCTCTCCACCCTGCAGGCACTCTGCCTCTATTCCTGATGAAGGGCTTTTGCCCGAAACGTAGATTTTCCTGCTCCTCGGATGCTGCCTGAACTGTTGTGCTTTTCAAGCACCACTCTAATCTAGAAAGTAGACCTTAATTGGCTACTTGATGTCCTCAATTGGTGGTGGTATGGAAAAATTGACAATGGATACTGCCATCCAGAAGTTAATTTTGGTGGTGGTGGTAAGTCAGCGGGGTTTGATTCCACCATGATACTGACAAATTACATGCCCTTCCTGTCCCAGCTCACCACAGGAAGTGCTGAACAGTGGCTTAGTCAGGGGGAGTTTAATAAATAAATAGTCATGGAATGAATTACCAGCACGTTCAACTCTGTTAAATCTGGATGTTCTGTCAAATAGATTTTATCATTTTGATCTGAAGGATCATACGTAATTTTAAAAATCGAAGACCATCAAAATTCTTCAGATAGGATTTCTTTTTGCTTGGTATAATGACGTTTAGTTCTCGGCTCCGACCTGAAGCTTGCTGTCCCCCTGGAAATTACACTGCTACTGCGTAACATCACAAAATAAGCAAATTTGCTCTAGCACATAGCTTCTTTCCTTGCTTTGACAGCATGCAGCTTGGTGTTTGAGTTAAACATTGAGGAAGAGCTACACAAATACAGAGGATTGAAAAACACCTCCATTGGTGATAACTACAATGAAGCAGGAGCAGTATCGGAAATACAACTGTAGAAAACTAAGAGTGAGTATTTCCAAAAGCAGTGCAGGTTTTATTTCTACATGCAAATGTTACCCATGACCTGTTTGAGGTTTTCTCTTGTAATTTCACTTCTGAAGGTCAGCAATCAGCAAAAACATTTTTGGATAAATCTAGAATCATGATAAATTGGTTAATAACTGAGCAATGCATGCATCAGTAAGGAGTATTTGAAAATAAAATGTACAATATATAGAATTGGAAGGGCAAATGAAGTAATGAAAATGTGAATCAGAAGAAGTTAAGAAGGTCGGCACAGTCACTCAGTGGAAGGCGACAGGGTTCGATTCCAGCCTCTGGTGACTGTCTGTGTGGAGTTTGCACATTTTCCCTATGTGCGCGTGGATTTCCTCTGGGTGCTCCAGTTTCCTCCCACAGTCCAAAGATGTCATGATTTGGACAGTCTAAACATTATGGCACAGACAGGGAACACAGGGCTAACACCTTCAACATACTATCTGACTGACACCAATTGTTACAGTTAACCTGAGAACGTAACTTTTAAAAAAGGTTTTGTGATTTTACATATGAAAGAAGTTAAACTATCATGGTATTCTAACAGATGAAAGACTCAACAAACAATCGAGGTATATTTCAATGTATAATTTCAGTTATATCACACTGTAAACTTTTGCTATAAATTCTGTGTTTTGCAATTGTGTCCTCCACAACCACCTGATGAAGGAGTTGCGCTCCGAAAGCTGGTGCTTCCAATTAAACCTGTTGGACTATAACCTGGTGTTTTAACTTAGTCCAAAGATGTGCACCATAGGTGAATTGGCCATGCTAAATTGCCCATAGTGTCAGGGATGTATAGATTAGGTGCATGAGTCATAGGGTAGTGGAATGTGTCTGGGTGGGATACTGTTTGGAGGGTCAGTGAGGACTTGTTGGGCCAAATGGCCTGTTTCACACTGCAGGGATTCTATGAATTAACAAACTATATTAAAATAGAAATAAAACAAGGAATAAAATGTGAGAGAACTGTGGATCAGGATCCCAACTGTGTCTACATGTACAGAACAAACTTGGTTATCCGAACATCAATCATCACAATTTTGAATTATCTGAACAAGATCCCAAGGTACCATAAATGCTTCCATTGTTTACGATCAGATCTGTTATCCAAACAATCAGTTATCCAAGCAAAATACTCCCCGCCCATCTCATTCGGATAATCGAGATTGTTCTGTAAATTATAAATATTGGCCCAGATTTTCTGATAGAGTCATAGAGATGTACAGCATGGAAACAGACCCTTCGGTCCAACCTGTCCATGCCGACCAGATATCCCAACCCAATCTCGTCCCACCTGCTAGCACCCGGCCCATATCCTTCCAAACCCTTCCGATTCATATACCCATCCAAATGCCTCTGAAATGTTGCAATTGTACCAGCTTCCACCACTTCCTCTGGCAGCT
>NC_057718.1:80145253-80147501 GCF_004010195.1 Chiloscyllium plagiosum | reverse complement strand
TGCTCTATCTTCCTACTCCTGCCCTCACTAGCTCGTAGCACCGGGAGTAATACAGTAATACAGATATTACTACCCTTGAGTACCTCCTTTTTAAAATTCTACCTAACTCTCTGTAACCTCCCTTGCATTCATCTGCTCTATCTTCCTACTCCTGCCCTCACTAGCTCGTAGCACCGGGAGTAATACAGTAATACAGATATTACTACCCTTGAGTACCTCCTTTTTAAAATTCTACCTAACTCTCTGTAACCTCCCTTCAGAGTCTCAACCTTTTCCCTTCCAATGGGAGTAGATTGGGACCCTGTGGAAACCCATCATAGCAGACTCTGAAGGGATAATCTGAGAAATTGGGGAAGCAATGGCTGAGTGCTATTAAAACTAGACCATTAACCCTGAAATTCAGCTAATGTCCCAGGGATCCAGATTCAAATCCCACCATGGTAGTTGGTAGAATTTGAATCCAATAAATGTCTGGAATTAGGAATCTAAAGATGACTATGAAACTTCTGTTGATTATCAGAGAAAATCCTATCTGGTTTACTAAAGTACTTCAGGGGCGGAAATCTGCCAAATTACCTGGTTTAGCCTACATGAGCCGCGGCAATGTGGTTGACTCTCAACTGCCCTCTGAAATGACTGAGCAGACCACACACTTGGATCAATGGCTAGAAATCTCAACTTTCCCACCAACCTCTCTAATCCCCAGACTACTCCCCCTGGATTCCCCACCTGCAACTACTCCTCTGACCTGACCAGTCTCCCCCTCCCAACAACACTACCCATGAAAAGAAATGTCTCCCCAATGGTACTCAATCACCTCATCCTGACCTGTCATGACTATTCCGCAACTTGAATAACCACTCAAAAGGCAGTATCTTAACCCACCTACCATTCAACCATCTGCTACCTCCCCACCAGCCATCCCACCACCCACAATCTCACCCACTTCCCTACCTACTTCATTCACTCACCCTACCTATCCCTCTCATTATCCATTGACTAATATTCTCAAGAAATTTACTATACAGTAGAAAGGGGACTATCTTGCCTCTTTAACGTTGTAGTCAAGTTCTACAATGGATGTTACACTCCACACTTATGATGAAGCTGATATCTGAAGACCTGACAAGAAATGTGGAGTAGTGTCAGGGTGGGGAAAAACTTAATAAAAATTCAAAAAAATCCAACATTGACTGCTGCTCCACAGAAGATTCTGGCCAATAAAGCCCAGCAATTAATATGCAGTTTGTTTAGATTTAGAATTTAATTTTCAGATTCAGCAAGTTTGAGCGGTGTCTACAGTCAGCAAATTCCAATTTAGGGCAGAATCTTAGGGTAGAGGCAATGGCATCTCAGCCACTGGCTGGAGAGATGGCAATACCTTCATCTTGCTTCCTTTAGGCAATACTTGATACATCTTTGCCACTCCACTCAGGCACTTGACAGGCCAATAGTGGGCCTTCCCCTACATTCAAGGAGACTGCAGATGGAGGTATCACTTGTCGAAAGCTGCCAGCCAATCAGAAGTCGGCAGTTATTCTATTTTCAACAGTGCCACCAGAAGGATGGTGGCAGCTGCCTGTTCTATGTTTACCAAGAGGCCTCTGATTATTGTCAGGCCCAGGAACAGGTGAGTGATGTTGGGAAATGGGGAGCACAAGAAAAGGGTTGGCAGCAAAGACAGCAAGATAACCTGCTGGCTCCATTTCCTGAAATTGGGCTTGTAATGAGTACCTATGAAAGAGGGGTCTGCATTGATTTTATTTGTTATGCTGCTACATGTGAGCCTCCACCTGCCATTGCCTTAATGACAATAGTTGTGGGCTGAGGCCTTTAAGTGTGACATGAATTGCTCATCTAAGGCCTCTTTTAGTAGCAGGGCCTTCCTACCGAAGACTTAATTGGGGTACAGTCAGCAAGGTGTGGGCCCCCACCTTCTGCTCTCCCATCTGATTAAAATCTAGCAAACCTGCCACAGGAGACGACACATGATTCCGCAAATACTTTGCAGATACTAGCTTCTGAACTTGCTGTTTAGATTTTTAGGCCATTGATGCCAAGGGCAGAGATTCAATTAATGTTGACTTTGAAGCTACGTCCTAGATAACATGCCACATGAACAGTAGACTCTTTCTTTGGATCTAACCTTCCATCTGGCCTCACAAACACTCTACAAGCTGATTTGTACATCCTATTATGTTGCACTCCCCAAAACTGTACCTGACCTAAACCCCAAATTTCTTCCCTC
>NC_057718.1:80135051-80145227 GCF_004010195.1 Chiloscyllium plagiosum | reverse complement strand
GCAGCCAATCCTTCCAATTCATCTTGCAAACTAAACCTCACCCACCTGCACCATACCCTCTTACTTTGTCTGATACAAACCTGATACTTTGTCTTTTACACACCTGCCACCCTATCCCTTACCCATGTACCCTATTCCTTCACTTATGTTCTGCACTTAACTTCTGTCAATAACTGTTAAAATGGCTTTAGGAGCATTTAACCATGGTACATGGCTGGTACTGCCAGAAAAGAGAGGAATGGTGTAAGCGTCAATCCATTAACTGCAGCCTGGTTGGATGGCTAGTCTGGACTGCACTGCTTCAGGTTAGATGGCTCCAGTCTCAGAAGATCAGCTGGAAAACATAAGTAGGCAACATTTTCTTAGATCTGCATTAGAAATAGGGATTCTACTTCTAATTAAAAGAGTTAAGCCATTATAAGATATTCAGACTTCAAATATATTAAAAAAAGGTGAAACTATTTGATCTAATAAATCAAGTTAATATAAAAGGCTTTCACCAATGAAGTATAACCCTTTGCTGCATTGCCGTTCTGATTTATTGCTAATAGTCACTGTTAAACAAAGTATGATACTCGAATCTATGGATAGACTGCAGTAATTTGCAACAGAACAAACAGAATGGCCAGGGGCAATTGAAAGTGGTCAAGGTGAGCAGTAACAACTAAGAGGGAAGAGGTCTAGTGAACCTCAGACTATGCGAGAGATTAATAACATTGATCTTATTTGGATGAAGATTGACCTATGCATGTAAAAATTGACATTCATATTGAAAATGTCAAAAATCATTCTCTACTCTAGAGTAGTAGCTCATGATTTCTGACATATCCAAATACAAAATTTGATGCTTGATTACTGTTTTATAGATCAAGCATAATATTTAATTGGTAGAGATATTCATGGATTGTAGTTGTCTTCATGTAGACTCCATTTGTTTACTTTGTGTAAGTTTTAAGAGGTAACAATATTGACAGGCCTCAGAATGCATGCTTATAATCTTACTCGTATTCACATGACTTAGCATTAAAATGGTTTATGCCTCTCAGTTTGCTCATTGCTCATTGTTTTGTGTGTTTTAAATTCCGCTTGTTCACAAGGAGTTATTTATAACTTCCAGTTCATTAGTGACTTTTATTCTTATAATGTATTTTTATGCATGAAGTGTTTGATTTATGATTCATAGAAAATCTATTTAGTCAAATTCATGTTAATGGATCACTTTAAATTAAAGGAAAATAATAGAATTTATATTATTTTGATGCCTATACCCTTTACAAGTGCAAATCCCAGATAGATTCCAGGTGTAATGTTAAAAATATAGCATGGAAGCAGGCCATTTGTCTTATTGAGTCAATACCGACCTTCAAAAGAGAATCCAACTCAGACCCACCTCACTGCCCTATCCCTGTAACCCTGCATTTCCAATGGCTAATCCGTCTAGTATGCACATCCCTGAACATTGTTGTCCATTTAGCATGGCCAAGCTACCTAACCTGCACATCTTTGAACTGTGGGAGGAAACCAGAGCACAGTGAAACCCACACAGACACAGGGGAAATGTGCAAACTCCACATAGGCAGTCACCAGAGGTCAGAATCAAACCTGGGCCCATGGCACTGTGAGGCAGCAGTGCTAACCACAGAGCCATCATACTGTCCTTACTGGGCCAATAAATTCTGGGTTTCTGTGAGTTATTTACAAACTCTCACATCCACTCACACTCACACGCACACACTCAGTCTGTTTCTCTCTCTCTTGCATGCATACATAAGTTTAAGGGGTGAATTTATAGTTGAAGAATTATATTTACATATACATTCTATTTTGCTCAAAAAATACATAGCCTACAGGCAGTCAAATCCATGTAATATTGTGTAAATTCCACTTTAGAAATAGAACCAGTCTGACTCAAGATTGGGATACAAACTTTAACCTCAAACCTTTAATGCATTGTTTAAACTGAGATGGCATCTTTCATTATAAAACCTTAAGCTATCTTGATAATGTGATTTAAAAGAAGTTCTAGGATTTACATATTAAAGAACCGAAACTAACAAAACCATTCTAAACGATGAAAGACTTAATCTCGGTTTGTTCAGTACACCATTTCAGCTACATGACACTGTAATCCTTTGCTATAAATTCTGTGTCTTATGGTCCTGTTTCACAACACACGATGAAGAAGCAGCACTTTGAAAGCTAGTGCTGACAAATAAACCTGTAACCTGGTGTTGTGCGATTTTTAACTTTCTCAAAAAAGTTATTGACACATGCAGAAGCTCTCAGATTATTAATCATCAACTTGAATTTGTATTAATGGAAGAGCATACAAAGTTTTTCATTACACTGAGAAATATTTCTGACTAAATAAAATAACAGATAGGGAAAAAGAAAGAAATACTTGCAGTAAAACACAGCAGAAAGATTGAGGCCCGAGGGCAGGATGTAAACATTCCAAAAGACATCACATAAAAGAAAAGAAAGCATGTTCAACATGGGGAAAGCAGTGCTGTAATTGTAACAAGCTGAATCACTCTGCACACAAGTGCTTTGCCAGGAAAAAGCAAACCAAGCCAGTAAAGATGGCCGCTGGAGACATGTCTGCAACTCTACACCATACACTGGATGGTTTAATCATTTCATTAAGTGATAAATGGTTTGTGACTATGAGAATGGTGACTGCAGAGGAGAGCATAAAATGATACATAAACTCCAATGTTGTGTTCATCATCATGATCTTCACAAACCTGGGCAAAGTGCCACAAGATGGTGACCCAAAACTGGAATCTTCAAAAAATAAGGTTGTATCTATGTAATGGAAAGATACTCTTGCCAAAAGGGCAAATTAGGCTGTGAGCCAAATACATTGAGAATAATGAAGATCTGGTGTTCCAGATAGTAGATGTCAATAAAACCTGCTCATCTCAGCTTAAAGAAGGATAAACCTGGGCTAGCAACCCTCAATGTGACAGAAGAGGATTTTCAGGCTTTTTGCAGGCTCCCAAACCACTGAGCACTGAAAAAATCCTAAAATATTACACAGATGTTTTCATAGGATGTATTTCTGGTAAGGAGCATATCAAAATGGATGCTGGTGTAAAATCATTCCAGCATCCACCAAGGGCAAGGTTTTGCTGCCCTTCAATCCATTCTGAAACAAAATATGCTAGAGCTGCAAAAGAGGGGCGTAATTGAGAAATTGGCACTTCCTACAGACTGGATAAGCATCACAATACCAGTTAAAATTGGGAAACTGCAAGTGTACATAGATCTAAAATATCTCAATGTAGTTTTGAAAAGAACCCACTAACCAACGTAAATTATTGAAGAGCTTCAGCTACAAGTTGCCAAGGCAAAGGTCTTTATGACTTGATGCAAAAGATAGTTGATGGCAAGTGAAATTGCATGAAAACAGCAGTTTATTTCTTTAAACTACATTCTCAGTGTCACATGGAAGATAAAGGTGCATGTGCATGCCATTAGGCATTTTCATGCTATGAAAGCACATCAACACTGACAGAAAAATAGTCAGTAGCCTTCTTGGAATGGAGGCTATTATTGATGATTTGCTAGTCTGTCAATATGGAGGCACAATGAAAGAAGCCATCACAGATCATGATCAGAATTGTTTGTGACTACTGGAGAAAGTTTTCCAGATAAACCTGACGCCAAGCATGCAAAAGTGCAATTGAAGATGCCTAAAGTCAAGTACATAATTCATTTACTGACATCAAAAAGGACTACGCTGAAATTCTAACGTGTTCAGAGTGCAGTATCATCATCATCATTATTGGTAGTCCCTCGCAGACAAAGAAAGCTCCCTTCCACTCTCAGCGTGAATCTGTAGGTGGCTGTATAGACCGTTGTGGTTTCTGTAAGCTCTGTTACATTTGGGACAGAAGGTGGTTGTGGGATAGGATGGGTGGGGTGTTTGTATAGTAGCCTGCTCCTTGTGCTGTTTTCGCCTTGCTTCTGCTTTTTCCCAACGGCAAGTCTCAAGGTGCTCAACGCCTTCTCGGATGCTCCTCCTCTACTTTGGACGGTCTTGGGCAAGTGATTCCCAGGTGTTCATGGGAATGCTGCACCTTGCCAGTAAGGTCTTGAGGGTATCACTGAAGCATTTCCTTTGTCCACCTTGGGCTCAGAGCTAGGAGTAGAACATCTGCTTGGGGAAATCTTGTAGTGGTCATGTGGACAGTGTGCTCAGCTCATTGTAGCCAACCAATGGTGGTCAGTGCCTCGATGCTGGAAATGTTGGCCTAGTTGAGGATGCTGGTATTGGTGCATCTTTCTTCCCAGTAAATCTCACAGGAGCTCACACAGGAAATGTTGGTGGTACTTCTCCAGCGCCTTGAGGTGTCTGCTATAGACAGTGAATGCTTCAGAGCCATATAGGAGGTCAGGAGCCACCACAGCGCTGTAAACCATAATCTCGGATCTGATGTTTTCAAGCTGTAGCAGAGATACAATGACCATCAGGTGTGACTTTATAAACCTCTATAAGGTCATCCCTCAGCCTCTAACACTCCAAGGGAAAAAAATCCCCATAACTGAGATTGTTTTACATTTTGTTAATTGAACTGAAATTCCACCAGCTGTCATGATAGGATTTGAACCAATGTGCTTAGAGCATTAGCCTGGGCCTGCTCGATTACAAATCCAGGGACAGTACCACTATGATGCCACCTTCCTCAATATGCACCAGGACTTTCCAGAGGCACAGAAAAGATTTATCAAATTGGGATCAAAACTAAAACTTCATTTGTAAGCAGAGATTTGAAAGTTGGGCTTGTTCTCCATAGAGCATAATTATCATGTTCAAATTCAAGAAAAATTTTAATCAAGTAAATAAGGAGAGACTGTTTCCAGCAGCAGAAGTGTCAGTAACCAGGGTACACAGATCTAAGGCGACTGACAAATGAAGCAGAGATAAGATGCAGATTTTCGTTAAGCAGCAACTTGTTATGTTTTAAAACAGGAATTTTAATTTTGGCTTCTCCAACTCCCTAGGTGAGAAGAGTTCATGGAATCTGCGAGTTGGCCTGTCCCATAAACATCTGCAGACCTCCCTGCATATTGAGTCAAGTAGAATATTCTTAGCTCCACAAAGACTGCATACATGGTCAGTTAGATCTGTGATAAGTGACATGTTTAATGTCTCACACAGCTTGCCTGTAATAGCACTTACAGCAGCGGTAGAGGTAATATACACATAAAATGTGTAGTTGAGGTAACTGTGAGAGTCAGTGCGTTTATATATTCACTAACTACCTTGACTAACATCCTCATTCCCTGTTTCTAGTAGAGACACCATTCCATTCTCCCAGTTCCTCCGTCTCATTCGCATTTGTTTCGATGAAGCCAACTGAAGAGGGAGTCTCCGAAATGTCCATCTTCTTCCTCAACTGAGGACTCCCCAGCATCGTTGCTGCATTTCAGCCCTTACCCCCTCACTTCCCTTCTGCAACCGCAATAGGGTCTCATTTATTGTCACCTACCATCTCACCACATACACATCCAGAGGACCATTAGTTTCCATTTCTGCCACCTCCAGCAAGATGCCACCATCAGACACATACTCCTCTCCCCTTCCTCATTAGCCTTCAACAGAGACTGTTCCCTCTGGCCAACCTTGTCCACTCTTCCTTCATTTCCAACACACTCCCACAGCCTCATGGCACCTTCCCCTGCAACCGCAGAACTTGTAACACCTATCCATTTATTTCCTTAGTCCTCAGTATCCAAGGACACAAATATACTTTCCAGATGAAGCAGCAAAAGTGGGGGAAGTAAAGCAGAGACTAAATGACTACTTCGCAGAACACCTATGTTCTGTCTGCAAAAAAGACTCTGAGTTTCCCGTTGCCTGCCACTTCTACACACCACCCTGATCCCTGGCCAACATCTCTGTCTCTGGCTTGCTGCGGTGCGCCAGCGAAGCTCAGCACAAGCTGGAACAACAACACCTAATTTCCCACTTGGGGACCTTGCAGGCCTCTGGGAGGCAATATTGAGTTCAATAACTTGAGGACTTGAGCACTCCCATGTCCTTATTCTAACCCCCACTCATCAGGTCTTGTTAATACACGGTCAGCTATTACACACAACTCATTGTTAGCCACTAACAGTCCCCATTAATAGCTATTCACCCTTCTAGCCAGATCATTATCCACTCCTTTATCTGTACAACTGTTCTTCTCTGTCTTTGGGCTCTATCCCCACCTATCGTTTCCATCTTACTCCCTGCCCTCCACCCTATCTTCTGCACAGAAACTGACGTTTTCCTAGCTACCATAGTGGGCGGCACGGTGGCACAGTGGTTAGCACTGCTGCCTCACAGCGCCAGAGACCCGGGTTCAATTCCCGCCTCAGGCGACTGACTGTGTGGAGTTTGCACGTTCTCCCCGTGTCTGCGTGGGTTTCCTCCGGGTGCTCCGGTTTCCTCCCACAGTCCAAAGATGTGCAGGGTCAGGTGAATTGGCCATACTAAATTGTCCGTAGTGTTAGGTAAGGGGTAAATGTAGGGTTATGGGTGGGTTTCGCTTCGGCGGGTCGGTGTGGACTTGTTGGGCCGAAGGGCCTGTTTCCACACTGTAATCTAATCTAATTAGTTCTGAGGAAGGGTCACTTGACCCTAAACATTAACTCTCATTTCTCTCTGCAAATGCTGTCAGACCTGCTGAGCTTTTCCAGCAATTTATGTTTTTATTTCACAATCAGATATTGATCATCCTGAACAAGAGAAATCTTAGCTGTCTCCTAATGATCATCAACCAGACACATCATCATTACTGATTTTCCCAACTTGTTCATCTCAGAGATCACCATTCACGAGAAGCATAACTGATGAGGTCAGTAAGGGTGCACAATCAGTGTGGAGGAGTCTGTTCCCAAATGAGACAGAGGCTGGATGATTATGTAGTCATAAGAATGGACAGCAGGAAAACGGACCCTTTGGTCCAACTCATCTATGCCAACCAGACATTCTAAATAAACCTAGTCCTGTTTGTCAGCACTGAGCCCATATCCTTCTAAACCCTTCTCATTCACATACCTATCCAGATGTCTTTTAAATGTTGTACCAGCCTCCACTATTTCCTCTGGCAGCTCATTCCAGACACCTTCTGCATGAAAAGGTTGCCCCTTGGGTCCGTTTTAAATTTTTCCCCTCTCACGTTTATCCTATGCCCTATAGTTTTTGACTCTCCCAGCTAGGGGAAAAGACCTATCTGTTTACCCTTTCCATACCCGTCATGATTTTATAAACCTCTATATAAATTCACCCCTCAGTCACCAACACTACAGGGAAAGTACACCGAGCCTATTCATTCTGTCCCCATAGTTCAAACCCTTTGTCCCTGGCAACTTCCTTGTAAATAGAGTCATAGAGTTGTACAAAGAAATATCAGAGATAACAACCTGACTACTCAGACCACTGGGAAGCTTAGTGGCCCACAAACCAGTAAACACCTTCCACCAGCTCCTCACTTAGGTTAAAGACTCACATTCAATAGGATGAATGTTATCTACAAGGTAGCATACAAAGATATTACTCAGGACAAACTGGAAAAAAACTGACCATATGAGTGCACGAGCACCAACCCGTCACTGCCAGAAAGGACCAACACTCTCATTTCCAACCACACAGACAATGAAGGACACAAATTCAATTGGGACAATGTAATCATTCTAACACAGACAAAACAGAGACACGCCAGAGAATTCCTTGAAGCCTGGCACTCCAACAGAACTCAGTCAATAGACACATTGAACTGGATCCCATATACAAGCCACTCACAGTCAATAGACACATTGAACTGGATCCCGTATGCAAGCCACTCACATACAAAAAATGAAGTACCAACAGAGACATATAAATTCTAGGCAGGACAAATGACCAACACCTTACCAAAGATGCAGTGATGATATCACCTAGTGAAACAGCGAAATGTTCACAGAAGAACACACCGGCTCATCAAATGAATTCAAGAACCCAAAGAGAGAAAATGCTGGAAAATCTCAGCAGATCTGGCAACATCTGTAAGGAGAGAAAAGAGCTGACATTTCGAGTCTAACTGACCCTTTGTCAAAGCTAGAGAAATAGGGAGGTATTTATACTAGGCTGAGAGAAGGTGAGTCATGGCTCCAGAAGCAAAGGTAGCAATAAAGAGGTGATAATGACAGTGCATAGAGAGATTATGGGGAGATTAGGAGCTGTGAATGACCAAGGCGGAAGCCGGTGCTATGTGACAAAATATGTGAGGGATGGGGGAGATGGGTGAAGCAGAGGCAAAATGGAAAACAGGGGAGAAGAGTAGCAAAGGGGGAAGAGGAGAGGAAAAAGGTGATGAGAGTGTGGGGAGCGAGAGAAAGAGAGACAATCAAGAAATAAGAGGTACAGAACAGTGAAAAAAATATTTTAAAAAAAGGATAAATAAAATAAAATTATGGAACAGAATGAAAACAGAGGGGTCATGCTATGATAATCATCTGAAGTTGTTGAATTCAGTGTTGAGACCGGCAGGCTGTAATGTGCCTAGTCGGAAGATGAGATGCTATTCCTCCAGTTTGCGTTGAGCTTCACTGGAACTTTGCAGCAGGCCAAGGACAGACATGTGGGCATGGGAGCAGGATTGTGTGTTGAAGTGGCAAGCCACAGGAAGGTCCGGGACCTGATTGCATGCAGATGGGAATTCACAACTTCATCCACAACCCAAGCCACAAATCTTCTCAAGAACTCTATAAAAGGATGTGGAGGTGCCAGTGTTGGACTGGGGTGGACAAAGTTAAAAATCACACAACACCAAGATATAGTCCAACAAGCTTGTACTTCCAAATAAACCTGTTGGACTATAACCTGATGTGTGATTTTTAAGTGTAAAAATATATAGTGACATTGCAGGGCAATAATACCTAGAGTGGGACAGAAGGGACAGAATGGATAAATATAAGAAATAGGAGCAAATATGGCCAAGGGGGAGAAATGGAAATAGGCAAAGTTAATAGCACTTAAATGTGCATAGTATTCAGGACAAAGCAGATGAACTAATGAGGTACAAATAGAGGTTAATGGGTATGATCTTATCATAATTTCTGGGACATGATTATGAAGAAATCAAAGCCTGGAACTAATTTGTCAGGGGTACGTGACTTTTCAGAAGGGCAGCAGGATGGGAAGGGTGGCGGAGTAAGTACCAAATTGAATAATTATGATTTTGAATTGGAAGATGCAGAATCAGAAAATGCAGGTTAAACAGAAGAAATAACAAAGGAAGGAGATACCAGTTAGAGCAATCAATAGGTCCCCTAACAATAACTATCCTGTAAAACACTTGAGAAATGAGGAGATAATGAGGGCATGTAAAAAAGTACAGTATTAATAATGGTGGATTTAATCTTCATGTAGATTGATAAAATCAAATTGGCATTGATAGCTCGAAAAGAAGGAAGGATGTTGTGAAACTTGAAAGGTTTCAGAAAAGATATTGAGGTTCCTCATGGTAGACAAAATAGCAAGGTTGGAATACAGGGATAACTAATCATTTGGATACAGAACTGGCTCAAAGATAGAAGACAGAGGGTGGTGGTGAAGGGCTGCCTTTATACTGGAGGTCTCTGACTAGCAGTGTGCCACAAGGATAGGTGCTGCTGCTTTTCATCATTTATGCAAATGATTTGGTGTAAACATAGGAGGTACAGTTAATAAGTTTGCAGATGACACAAAAATTGGAAGTATAGTGGTCAGTGAAGAAGGTTACCTCAGAATACAACACAATCTTAATCAGATGGGGCAATGGGCTGAGGAGTGACAGATGGAGTTTAATTTAGATAAATGTGAGGTGCTGCATTTTGGAAAGGCAAATAAGGGCAGGACTTATACAGTTAATGGTAAGGTAAAAACAATGACTGCAGATGCTGGAAACCAGATTCTGGATTAGTGGTGCTGGAAGAGCACAACAGTTCAGGCAGCATCCAAGGAGCAGCGAAATCAACGTTTTGGGCAAAAGCCCTTCTTCAGGAATAAAGGCAGAGAGCCTGAAGCGTGGAGAGATAAGCTAGAGGAAGGTGAGGGTGGGGAGAAAGTAGCATAGAGTCAATAGGTGAAGTGGGGGAGATGATGAAGGTGATTGGTCAGGGAGGAGAGGGTGGAGTGGATAGGTGGAAAAGGAGATAGGC
>NC_057718.1:80114440-80134958 GCF_004010195.1 Chiloscyllium plagiosum | reverse complement strand
AAAGTAGCATAGAGTACAACAGGTGAGTGGGGGAGGGGATGAAGGTGATACGTCAGGGAGGAGAGGGTGGAGTGGATAGGTGGAAAAGGAGATTGGCAGGTAGGACAAGTCCGGAGCTTCATTAATCCAGTTAATGGTAAGGTTCTGGGCAGTGTTGTTGAACAAAGAAACCTTGGAGTGCAGGTTCATAGTTCCTTAAAAGTAGAGTCTCAGGTAGATAGGATGGTGAAGAAAGCATTTGATATGCTTCACTTTATTGGTCAGTGCTTTGAGTATAGGAGTTGGGATATCATGTTGAGGCTGTACAGGACATTGGTGAGGCCACTTTTGGAAGATTGTGTTTAATTCTGGTCTTCTTCCTGTTGGAACAATGTTGTGAAACTTGAAAGGGTTCAGAAAAGAATTACAAGGATATTGCCAAGGTTGGACGGTGTGGGCTATAAGGATAGGCTGAATAGGTTGGGGCTGTTTTCCCTGGAGCATCGGAAGCTGAGCTGTGACTTTATGGAGAGCTTTCTAAAATCATGAGGGGCCTGAATAGGGTAAATAGATGGGGGAATGAGGTACCCAAAACTAGAGGACATAGGTTTAGGGTGAGAGGGGAAAAGTTTCAAAGGGACCCAAGGGACAACTTTTTCACGCAGAGGGTGGTGCATGTATGGAATGAGCTGCCAGAGGAAATAGCTGAGGCTGTTACAATTATAGAATTTAGAAGGCATCTGGATGGGTATATGGAAGGGGTTAGGGGGATATACGCTAAATGCTGGCAAATGGGACTAGATTAGCTTGGAATATTTGGTCAGTATGGACGACTTGGACCAAAGGGTCTGTTTCTGTGCTGTACAGCTCGACGACTCTATGACTGTACTTGTAAGGATGTTGCCAGGGATGGAGGATTTGAGCTGCAGGGACAGAGTGAATAGGCTGGGGCTAAGTTCCCTGGAGCGTTGGCGGTTGAGGGGTGGCTTTATGTAGAGGTTTATAAAATCATGATGAATATGGAAAGGGTAAGTAGATATTGTCTTTTCCCCTAGGTGGGAGAGTCAAAAACTATAGGGCATAGGTTTAAGCTGAGAGTGGAAATAATTAGAAGAGACCTAAGGGGCAATCTTTTCATGCAGAAGGCGTATGGAATGAACGCCAGAGGAAATGGTGGAGGCTGATGCAATTACAACATTTAAAAAGCATCTGGATAGGTATTTGAATAGGAAGGGTTACAGGTATATGGGCCAAATGCTGGCAAAAGGGATACATTAATTTAGGATATCTGGCTGGCATGGCTAAGTTGGATCAAAGGTCCTGTTTCCATGCTACACATACATCTCTTTAACTCTACTTCATTGTGTAAATTGGACAGTTTTTGAGAGGATTATTTTTTATTTATTCAAGGTGTGTGGCTGTTGCTGGTTGGACCAGCATTTATTGCCCATCCCTAGTTGCCTTGGGAAGAGAGTTGTGAGGTGTGTTCTCATATCGCTGCAGTCCATGTGCTATCAGTACACCCATAATGTATTTCGGAACGGAACTCAGGTTTTTGACCAATGACACCGAAGGAATGATGATAAATTTCCAAGTTAGGATGATGAGTGGCTTGGAGGGAAAGTTGCAGATGGTGGTGTTCTCATGTATCTGCCTTTGAGGTGGAAGTGAGTCGTGGGTTTGGAATGTGCATTCTAAGATGTTTGATGAATTCCTGCAGTGCATCTTGTAGATAGTACACACCGCTGCGACAGAGTCTCAATGCTGGAGTGAGTGAGTACTTGTGGATGTGGTGCCAATCAAGTGGACTGTTTTGTCCTGGATTGTGTCAAGCTTTTTGAGTATTGTTAGTCTTGAACTAATCCAGAGAAGTGGGGAGTATTCCATCATACTCCTGACTTGTGCCTTGGAAAGTCAGGAGGTGAGGTACTTGCTGCATTTTTCCTCACCTCTGACTTGCTCATGTAACCACAGTGTTTATAAGGCTAATCCAATTCAGTTCCTGGACAATGGTAACCATCCCCCCCCCCATATCAGCAGTGGGTAATTCAGTGATGGTAATGCCATTGAAGTCAAGGTATGATGGTTCAACTCTCTTGTTGGAGATGCTAATTGGCATTATTGTGGTGCAAATGTTACTTGCTACTTGTCAGCCCATGCCTGTGTATTGTCCAGGTCTTATTACATTTGAACGTGGACTGCCTTAGTATCTGAAGAGTCATAAATGGTGCTGAGCATGGTGCAATCACCAGTGAAGTTTTCAACTTCTGATCTTATGATGGAGGGAAGGTTCATTGATGAAGGAACTGAAGGTGGTCAGGCCTAGAACACTACCCTGAGGAACTCCTGCAGAGATGTCATGGAACTGAGATGACTAACCTCCAACAATCACAAACATCTTCCTTTGTGCCAAGTATGACTCCAAGGCGTACACTCGGTCACATTCGCGCACAGACTCTATCAAGCACACAGAGGTGCACACAAACACTCTTGCATGCATGCAGGCACACATGCGTGCATGCGCGCGCACACACATGCGCACATTCTTTCCCTCTCCCTCACACGCACATGCATGCAGACACACACATATCTAGGTCTATGGGGCAATTTGCATTTGCAGATTTGTATTTGCAGATACATTCTATTTTGTTCAAAAAGCATACAATCTGTAGGCAGTCAGTCCATGTGACATTTTAGGTAAAAACAATGACTGCAGATGCTGGAAACTAGAGTCTAGATTAGAGTGGTGCTGGAAAAGCACAGCAGTTCAGGCAGCATCCGAGGAGCAGTAAAATCGACGTTTCTGGCAAAAGCCCTTCATCAGGAATACAGGCAGAGAGCCTGAAGGGTGGAGAGATAAGTGAAAGGAGGGTGGGGGGTGGGGAGAAAGTAGCATAGAATAAAACTTCTTCAAGGCAGGCATCCTTGCATTTTATAAATTTCTATTTTGAAAACAGTCTGACTCCAGGTTGGGATACAGACTCTAACATCACACCTTTAATGCATTGTCTGAGCTAAAATGTCACTTTTTTTTATAGACAGAACAACCTTGATTATCTGAACGAGATGGGTGGGGAGTATTTTGTTCAGATAACTGATTGTTCAGATAACTGATCTGGTCTGATCTGGTCGTAAACAAAGGAAGCCATACTGAACATAATTACATTAAAAATCATGTTTACAGAATTTTTATTTCATTCAGTCGATAAAACGTGTACAAACACTGGATATAGCTTAAAAATTTATGATATTTTACAAATAAAATCACTTTTTTGTGTAAATAAAATTCATTGAGGTGGATGTTGGCTATTATTTTTCAAAGAAAATATCCAGTTGCTGTTGCTTGAAGTGCTTGTATTTCTTTGTTGCACTGCTCCAATCACAGCTTCGTGCATACTTCAAATGAGACATCTATTAAATGTATATTGTTGGTGTCAATTTTATCAATCTTGGACGAATATAACTTTAGACGGAACATTTTGCCTCACAGCAGGCATAAGAGTCAAAATAATTATATCTAACGAAGTAATTTTTAATTTTAAAATTAGCTACAACTGAATAAACATGGACATTTTTGACAATTTTGTTTGATCACAATTTCCTGCAAATACCAAAACCAGCCTTTTCATCACCCAATACAAACTCCTCACTCATCCTGATTTCATTTCATTCACCAGCTTTCAAATTGAAACAGATCATTCAAAATTCTCATCGCAATTCTGACAATACTCTCACCATTTCAGACCAGTGAAATCCTATCCATTCATTTGCAATATTGTTTGATTACTGAAATGCTCTTCTGACCATCCTTCCAACCACATCCCCACTCTGCCCCAACCCATAAATATTAAATCATTTAAAATCTCATATGCTGTTGCAGTCAACTCATCGCCTCCTTGCTGATACACTCAGATTTCCCAATCGTGATCAATACACCAGTCTTGGTAACACCTCTTTGATGTAACATGTTTACGGGACCTTGAATTTGGTTCAGATAATCTGAAATTCAGATAATTGATGTTTGGAAAGCCAAAGTTGTTCTGTATACCGATAAAGTTATCTCAGGGCTGTGATTTGAAAGAAATTCTGGGATTTACATATTAATCAATCAAAACCTGTATCCCCATTTTAAGTGATTAAAGACTAAACAGCAAACTAGGTTTGTCTAAAACATTGCATCAGTTGTAAGCTTGTATTTTCAAATAAACCTGTTGGACTATAATGTGTGTTGTGTGATTTTTAACTTTGTCCAACCAGCAGAGATTTTTCCTGATTCCAATTGACTCCAGATTTGCTAGAACTCCTTGATGCCACACTCAGGCAAATGTAGCCTTGTTGTTGAGGGCAATCACTCTTACCTCGCCTCTTGAATTGAGACCATGTCCATGTTTGAACCAAATGAGGTCAGGATCTGTGTGTTCCTAGTGGAATCCATGCTGGGTATCATTGAGCAGGTTTTTGATGGATGTCCAATATTGAGTTGTGGTTGTTAAAGATAAGGCATCTTAGTTTCAGGTCATCTTTGTAGGTATTCCTCGATAATATTCTCCTTCTGCAGTACTGAGGAAGGTCAGGACATGTTAATCAGTAGGAGGTTTCCTTGCCCATGTTTGGCCTGATGCCATGAGACTTCACAGGGTCTGGAGTCAATGTTGAGGACTCCCAGGGCAACTCCCTCCTGACTGTATATCACTGTGCAGCCACTCTGGTGGTAATGGTGCCTGGGACATTGTCTGTAAGATATGATTATATTAGTGTTGACTAGTCTGCGAGACAGCTTTCTGACACCAGCTGTCAGAAAGGAGGATTTGTGTTCATTTGTGTCTTTCTTCTAATAGCATGTTTGCTGTTTATTAGGTGGCTTTGTTACAAAAAATAGACATAACAAGGATGTTTTATTATGGAATGAAAGGACTTGAGAAGGCACTGGCTACTAATAGACTGATCAAACTTTGCCAGCTTTACTTCCTTACCTATACACAGAATATATTTCCCAGTCCAGTGTAGGAATTTCAACAGATATTCTATAGATAAATCATATTAAATGGTAAGAAATATCTGAGAGTTTAATTTGTAGCTGAATTGCATAAATGTAGCTTCTCTGCATACAATTCAAATACTAAAATATTTGAATTTATAATCACTGATAGGTTTATTAGAAATAAAAAATGTCTTTACTGTTTTATCTCCAGCAATAGATTAAGTGAGATAGCTTATTGTCTCAAGTTAGTTTCATATCATGTGGCTTTTTAGTTTTAATGGTTACATTTGAAATGCCATGTTGCAAGAGAGCCCCTTCTATGAGCCTCTCTAGTTAGTTAAATCAAATATCACCTGTTGTTGTCTGGGATATATTAATTGAAAAAGCTGCTAGGTATAAAGCAGAATAAATGAAGTTCAAATTTCATATTCAGATAAAAATGCCAGGCAAGTATCACAGAATTAATTATATTGTCAAGAGAATTCCTTTCCTTGCATTGATTAAATGTGGAAAAGTAGAGATTTAAATAAAAGATAACCTTGTCATATCTGCTAAAACTCAAGTTATTGGGTACAGATATCAGGGTGAGTTATTCAATTAAGAATTTGTATTGGATAATCATCTTTGACTGGTTGAATTCAGTAAATATTCAAATAGTAAGCTGAGCAAACAACCCAAAACTGACAAAGTCACAAGTGAACTGTGAATGTCAACTCACTTGTTGAATATTTATGCCATTGTTCCAGTCCTAAGAAATTTGCACATTCCAGTTGATTCATTTACCAGCTTACTATTGTAGAAAACAGTATTTGCTTTCAAACCAGAGAAAGTGAATGGTCACTTATGAACAATAAGAATTGGTCACCAAACATTTTTTTGTAGCCTTTAATACTTTGAAATGTTCTGATCAGCATCATTTTGATACCACTGTGAATTACCCTCCTATTAAAGCAATAGCAAATGGAAAATTGCTCATTACTGCTTAGCAGGTGATGCTTCATTCGCTAACAGCGAATATATTCTATTTCTTACAAGTGGGATTTAATAGACCTAAGTTATAGTGATTGTAATTTACAAAGGTATTAATAAATTTGGAATTTTCTACAAAGCTTGCAATGATAATTAAATGATGTTTGTTTGTTTCTAAGCAAATGTTAAGCCCTTTTCTTTGTTGGCTGCTATTTCTGGTTATTGAGAATTGAGCTGTCTAGTCTTATAGAGTAATTAAGGTTCTGATTGTGTCGTGCACTTGAAATGTTGAGCAAAATATTGTACTGCCCCAAGAGGAGGAAATTGGTGGATGTAGGGGAAAATTAATTGTATTGGATGCCAAAAGTCAGCTTCCTGTTGGCAGAATAAAGCTAAATTAAATTCGTGGAAGTTTGGTGGTGAATTGATCACCAGGAACCCTTCCTGCATGCACTTCCATTTCATATATGCTCATTAAAAGGCAATCTCGCCAGGATGGAATGCAACTTTCAAATTAAGTTTTACATGAGTGAGAGACATGTGCCTTCAAATAGTGTGCAAGTTAGTGTATTTTCTGGAGTTGTGATGAGTAGTCATTGCTTTTCTGTCTTTGGGGAGTGTTGATCCTGAGTGAGACAGGCCATAATTGGAATTGGTTGGCAACAAACAAAAGATATCATGTCAGGGCTGTCTGACGCAGGGAAGGAAAAGGAAAGTGCAGCAAGAACATGAGGACAAGGGATGGCCACACAGTTATGAGTGTGGTTATCATGTTGGATGATGAGGGCTTACTGGGCAAGAATAGTGATTCATGATGGGTAGGGCAGGTGCTGTCAACAATGAGTCCTTATGGTTGAACAGAAGGTACTAAGCAGCAGAGGGAGTGGCCATAGTCAGGGCATGTATGGGACACAGTAAGGTGTAATTTCCAAGGTCATGATCAGATACTAGATTGAAAGGAGGTGTCACTAAATCAAACAGCACAGATAGCATGGTTAACCGAGGATTCAGGGTGGGCAGCAACAGGCGTAGGGCAGAGGGGCGAGAAGGCATGTACAGGTTGATGTTTATTAGATCAAGGAAATGGGGGTAATAAAGGGTAATGGAGAGAAGAAGAATGGTTATATTGGGTGGGTTAAAGGTATTCGGGGATTTGGCGGATCCCTGGCAGAGTACAGAAGACAGTAAAATGAATTTCAAAAGTGACTCACACCATTTTCTGCAGCTAGTCCTGGAACCGCAGGAGCTCCAAATGTTTGATACCTTGTAGTGGGACTATGGTTTGTTTTGGTTAGAGTTTAGAGTTTAATGATAAACACAATTGCCTGACTATCAAACAAATAGATGGATAAAATGATCAGATGTGTTCTCATTTATATGGTCACCTTTGGAAAGCATTAACATTGCTAGTCTAAATCAGCTGACATCCCAGAAAGTTCAGAAAATGATATGTTGCACGACAGCTTCTCCTAATTATAGGAGGGAATATTATGGTCAATGATTCCTTGTGCAGGATTGAGTGTATGTTTGTGTGTATCTGGTGAAGGGGAGCTGGAGGTTGGGAGGGTGGGGATACTGCACCAACCGGGGAGTTTCAAAGCTGGAAGATCATGATTCTGGTCAACGCAAAACTCATGCAAGGAAGATTATTCAAAATCCCTGAGACTCAAGGAAAACTGCAAAAGGTTAGTTCCCAGGAAAACTTGATAGATTGTAATTTACAGGTATGGGGATAGTATTATATGTACCACTATGCTGGACAAAGCTTGAGGTTCCCTGACAGGAGGTCATGGCTCAGAATGGGGTTGACGGAGTGATGTGATGCAAAGGTGTGAGATTGAAGGCTGAGGGTGATTGAGGTAGCTCAGTAATGTTTGAGAGAGCCTGCACAGTCATGCATTATATTTCCAAGGTCACTGCTGTAGTGGCAACGCACTTTGCTGCATTAACAAGAAGTGATATCAACCTTCACATGGTATTGAACATGGAGTGGAGTGGATGGATGTGCCTAATATTGAGAATAGAGTTTCCTACTGGGCAGAGTTACTCAGCTCAGAAGGAGGAACTTAAAGAATATGTTGACCAAATCATTTCCTGAAATTTGTTCACAATAACCCCAGGCAGATACAATAACCAAGTTACTTTAACACTTCTGAGAGCTCAGGTGTTGCTTCAAAGGGCCTGGTGGGAAGTTCCCCAGAGCCCTGTGAATGAATGGCCAAAACATATTACAAGGAAAGGCTACAGAAGGTCAAGGCAGTACAGACACAGATAGTCAGGGGCCAGTGTGTGATGGAAAGCATTAAAGCATAATCAAATATACCCCAAGAGCTACCTGAAAATGGCTGCGAAGCAGTACTTGAGGCAATTTTAGATGTCACAAGTTGCCATCATTTCCATAGCCCAGGTGCTTCAAGAAAACATGTATGTGCAAGAACTGTGAGGCAATCCATTAGCAGTGTTGAAATTCACTTCTTGCATTTGCACAAGCATTGAACGTCTTCACCGGTGGATCTGTCTGGGACTATTGTGAACCTGTATGGAATATCCCAATCTGCCACACCTAACACTTCCAGTTAGGAATGCTCATGATTTTGCAAAATTCATTGCCAGCCCCAAGAGCCAGGCAGCGAGAGCTGTGGGATTTGTTGCCATTGCAGATTTTCCATAAGGACAAAGGGCAAGTTTTCCCACATAAGGCACTGAGAGCTTCCTGGGATCAGCCAGCACCATTGGCAAACAGAAAGAGTTTTCAGTCCATAAATGTATAGTTGGTCTGCAATCACAGGAAACAAATCTTTCAGCAGCATGCTACTATCAGTGAGTGCTGTGCCACCAGACTCAGGGGCTTTTGCTTGCTCCTTTAATCTACTCTGTCCATTTACAAAGGAAAACTCTGACTATTCAACTACAAAACCCATTTCAGCTTATAAATCTGACTTCAAGTTTCATCCCATTGGCGTCATAAAGAGAATCTTCAAAGAAGCCAGAACTTTCAAACAAGCAATGCAAGTGAGCCTCATTTCATTTTCATGTTCACATGCAGCTTTTATCCCTACTTACTTTAAATCTTTGTGTTTAATTTTGACTAATATCTTTCTTACTTTAATAACTCTCTGCAATAGTTGTGGAATGGGCAAATCTTTTATCTTGTTTAATCCAAAATTAAGCCATGATTATTTTTACTAAATCAGAAACTAAAAGGAATAACATACAAGCTTATGTAAATTTTTAGTTCATGGAGCACTCTGATGACACATCTAATATACAACTGTGACAAAAAGCCTGAACTGCAGTATTCCACTGTCACAGACCTTGACTGCCACATTCTCCAACTGTAGACAAGTGTCAGTAATATGCTTTACTATAGTATGTCTCTGTGTCTAATAGCAGTAGAATGTGCATCCACCAGAGTGACTGTATCAGCACTGAGGAATGTAAAGGTGAAAGCTCTGATGGTACATTCATTGAAGATTCTGAGTCTTGTCCTCAGAGCTAGTTCTCAAGGGGGAGCTGGACGTGAAACTAGGGATACTGTCACCCTTTCTTAGACTTGCGAAGAACCTGCAGTTAAGAACAGAAGGAATGTACTGATGTTGACCACAACTCCTTTTCTCAGTACTTGAGTGTTAGTCTTGTCTGTCCATTTGTCATCAGCAAACTGAAGACATCCAGATTGGATTGCTGTGAAACCCAGTCTCTCCACGGCACGTGTTTAGTCCCAGTTTTCCCCACAAATTTGGCAGTCTCCTAAAAGCTGTCCCTTCTCCAGTGGTATTGGATTTCCTCCAATTATGAATTATTTTCTTTTGCAGCCAGATAGAACATTTGAGTGTCACTCCAATGAGTGCATAAACACTTTAGAAACATACAAGCATATGACATCTCCTGCATCGTTCCTTACAAGTGTCCTGCAACTCAGACAACGTTAACAGTAAAAAAGTTGCTGCCACGTATTCTGTCTACAAACTTCAGCTGATGCTGAGGCCTCCAATCCAAACTCCTGTTTTGACAGCCATCTACACTTACCTTTTACTCTGTATGATGACCTTATGCCTGTCACTTTACAGTGACTATACAGATCCACTTACTCTTGAGGAACACAGCATGTGCTAATCCTTTGTCAGTACTGGATCTGTAGTGGGGCTCTGGTGCCAGCCTGCACAGCCACATCTGTCCAGGCTGCCTTGATGTGATGTGGGAGGCCTCCTGCTAGCATCCTAGGAAACAGGAGTTCATGCCTTTCCCACAATATGGAGCTACTTATTGTTTGCTGTGAGATATCGCCGTGGGAAAAGATTTGATTGGATCTGTTGTAGTCACATGTATCTAAGTATAGTGAAAAGCTTCATTTTGCAAGCCGTGCATGCAGATCATAGCAAACAAGGACTTGCAAATGATAGAGTGCTGAGACAGAGCAAGGCAAACAAGGTTACGGCTGCACAGGAGGTGCACCAAGCAAGCTTAATATTATTTGAAGTTAGAAGATCTATTCAGCAATATAATAACGGCAAGGAAGAAGCTGTTCTTGAACTGGTTGATACAGAGACTTGAATACATGCACCTTCTGTCTAATGGAAGAGATTACAAGAGGGCATTACTTGGAGGGATGGGTCTTTGATGTTGGCTGCTTTTCTGTAGCAGCGAGAAGTGTAAACTGAGTCCACGGATAGGAGATTAGCTTTCATAATGGTCTGAGCTGTGCACATAACTTTCTGTAGTTTCTTATGGTCCTGGGCAGAGCATGTTGCTGTACCAGGCTGTTATGCAGCTGGAAAAAAATGCTTTCTATGGTGCATCTGCAGAAGTTGGTGAGGGTCAGGATCTTTATGGACATGCTGAATTTCATAAGCTGCTTGAGGAAGACGAGGTATTGTTGTGCCATCTTGAAGGTCACATCTACGTGGGAGCTCCAGGACAGATTGTTGGTTATCATCACTCCCAGGAACTTGACGCTCTCAAACCTCTCCACCCCAGCTCCATTGATGTAGCTAGGGGTGTCCTCCTCTTTTCTTCCTGAAGTCAGTGATCAGTTCTTTTGTTTTGTTGACATTGAGAAAGGTTGTTATCATTGCACTATGACATCAAACACTCTCCTTATATTCTGACTCATTGTTTAATATCTGTACTGCTGTGGTGGTGTTGTCAGCAAACTTATCGATGAAGCTCATATAGAATTTGGCTACACAGACATGGGTGTACAAGGAGTACAGTAGGGGGCTGGGAATGCATCATTGTGAGGTGCCAGTGTTGAGGGTTATCATTGAGGAGGTGCTGTTGTCTGTCTTCACTGATTGTGGTCTGTAATTCAGGAAGCTGAGGATCCAGTTGCACATCACATCAAGCTGAGACCTAGATCTTGGAGTTTTAAGATTAGTCTGGTAGGGATGATGGTGTTAAAGATGGAGCTGCATTTGATAAGATATGGTAGGAACCTGATACAGGTGTCTGTGTTATCCAGATATTTACAGGGATGAGTGTAGGGCTAGAGAAATACCGACTGCGAATGGAAATGTTATTATGACAGTAAGCAAATCATAGGGGGATAAAGGCAGGCTGGGAGGCTAGAGTTGATGTGGGCCATGACCAGCCTCTCGAGGCACTTCATGATTATGGAGGTTGATGGCAATAGGTGGTAGTTGTTAAGGCACGTTGCACATGTTTTCTTTGGTACTGGGATGGTGGTGGCCTTCATGAAGAAGTTTGGGACTTCGGATTGTAGCAAAGAGAGGTTGAAGATGTCAGTGAATGCCACTGCCAGCTGGTCCACACAGGATCTCAGAAAGCATCTTATCTGGATGCATCACAGCGTAGTATGGCAACTGTTCTTTCCAAAAATAAGAGAACCTACAGAGGGTTGTGAGCACAGCCCAGTCTGGTTGATAAATCCAGTTGCACACCAACATAGTTGACTCACTTGGATTTTCATTCCTGAAGTGGGGTTTGAAATCATGCAAACCAGCCTCCCATCCATTAACTTCATCTATGCTTCCTGCTGCATCGGGATAGCAACTAACATAATCAAAGACCCATCCTTCTACCAACATAATTAAAGCACCAACCAGTTATATTTCGTCCACGCTCTTCCATTGGGCAGAAGATATAAAAGTTTATATGTATGCTTAAACAGATTCATGAACAGTTTCTTCCCCATTGTTATCAGACTTATGAATGGATCTTTTTAATGTTAAAGTTGATCTCTCTCTCTCTCTGCACCTTCTCTGCAGCTATACCATTGTATCCTGCACTCTGTTCTGTAACCCTGATGCAATTGTATAGTGTGATCTGCCTGTACCTTGGCACACATGACAGTAATATATCTAATCAAATCCTCCATGTGAATCGCTGCATTCATTGTATGTGCATACCCTATTGGCTGGCTGCTACTGAATCATGCATCCCCAGTGTCCTGCCACTGAACAGGAATATCGCTCACTTCCAATACTGAAATAATTGCACCAAATATCCTGTCACCAAGTCCCCCTTTATTTCCATGTGTACAGAACACTGGTTGTGGCCAGCTGGCTTTGAATCAATTGCTTGAACTGAGGAGATTCTAATCTCTTGGGTTTTCTTTAGCAACTATGGCCAGCCAGCTTGGAGTCAGTCCTGAGCTGAGGAGATTCTAATCTCTGGGTTATTTTTTTTTAATAACTACACAAAGCCTAATATCCTGTCACCAAATCACCCTTTATTTCCTTGTACACAGGACATTGGCTGTGGCCAGCCTCTCCGGGTCATATTGATTAGCCAAGTTGTTCCTGACTGACCCAGGTTAACAACCCCAAACAATGACCTCGTAGTCAACAAGGTCAACCTGGTTCCAATCACTACAAATACCAACAACCTCCCCACTAGGTAAAAATTTTGCTTGTTAACTTTATTTCCCTTTCCACAGATGCTGCCTGACTTATTATGCATTTCCAGCATTTTCTATTTTTGGTTTGGACCGAAGGATCTCTTTCCATGCTGTACATGTCTATGACTCTATTTCTATTTTTCAGCATTATTCTATTTTTCAATTAATAATGATAGGTGAAAATGGTCATAAGGCTAAAAGATTATCCTTAAGAGCAAACTGATTTATTAATGTTCCTTAGGGAAGGAAAGGTGCTTTCCTTAACCAATCTGGTTGATAGCCCCAGTCGCACACCAACACAGTTGATTCACTTGGAGTTTCACTCCTGGCTTCCTGCAGGGAAAAAAATGCCATGAATGGTAAGATCTTCATTTCATGGATGCTGAGTGGAGTTGGAGCTGCTGCTTTGGACGCCAGTGGAAAGTGTCACAGAATCTGCTGACAAGGCAAGCTGTTTAAAAAGTTCACTTTGGCCTTTGGCCATCATCCCTCACAATTCACCCATTCTTTGTGCCGGGAAAATGCCAACCAATATCATTCCATTCATCCTTACAGTTGTCCTTTGTCTTTAAATCTTCTCGATATACCCCGAACTATATACTCACTCTGGATGTGATCTCTCCTTCCTGACTGTGTGAAGCTTACTGATCCTTGGAATGGATAACTGGAATAATTTACATGAGGGCTAATCTTGTGAACTAGATTTGCAAGCCAAAACATATGTACTTGATAATAAAAAAGGATATCTGTTTCTACAGGGATGTATTGCACAGGTATACTGGCCTAGATATTCCAAACAGGACTGGAAACTCTGATTGGATTAAAAATTACCACTAACCTTTTGATGACTTCTGCGCTGGGGATTCTTGGACAGGGGCTTCCCTTTATGAGCTTGTTGAAAAGTCCAATTCCCCTTTTTCAGCAATTTACCATGTTCTATGATTTAAATGACCAATAGCATAGAAAAGACAGTTTCCGTGAAGGGTAAGTATGTAAGATAAGTATGGGCTAGGGTGGCAGTTGGTCGAAGGGTTAGGGTACCAAGTGAGCAAGGTTTCGGGGTGCCTTGTGGGAGAAGTGGGTAGTAGTGTACCAGGTGGATGGGTGGAAAGGATGCCACATGGGTGAGATGGGAAGGATGACAGGTGGATTTCATGCCAAGATGCCAGATAAGTGAATGAGTTCTTACGTACATTGGAGTTTGAGGGTTGTGGTCCACAGGGAAAAAGGGATACCTGGTCTGGTTTGCGTGGATTTAGTTGAGGGGCCTGAAGTGAGATGGGCATCAGGTTCAGCAGATGGGAGAGGAATCTTGGGTCTGAGGTGTCACGTAGGCTTGGGTGGGGAAAGTCGGCTCAGGCTTGGGTTTAGGTGGGGTGAGGAGAATTGGATCAGACAGCTAGAAGGGGCTACTAAGTCTGGGGAGTAAGGCCAGTAGTAAAGATGAGGATGGACTGTTCTGGGTGAGGATTGGTGCTCAGACTAGCAGGAGTATTGGTACAATGTCAGGTTAAGCATGGCTATTCGGTCTGGCAGGGTTGGGTTGGGGTCAGTTGAATGATCTATTTGACATGTAGTTGATAGGAGGTGTGAGGGATATCTTGAGCAGCGAGTCAATATTAAGGTATTATTTCAGTTTACCTGTTACCCAGGAGTTATGAATTGGCATTTAATCCTCTAACTTGCCCTGGGAAATTATAGAGCTTAAGTGATTTGGAACCCTCTAAAGTTTCTGATCTTAAAGAAATTTTCCAGATGTTTCTAGTCATTAGGGAGTTGCCTATTAAGTGTTTCAATTTCCCAAGGAGTCCGCTGTGTAAGAGATTCTGCATGGTTCCAGTGCACAACTGTCTGTGCTGCTCCAATGACTCTTTGGCCATTGGAACATCTAGGCCACCATTTACTGTATCTTAGCTTTTTAATATCAGAAACCTATGCAACTGGGAGAATTGCTGCAGATTTCCATGGAATTGCAACTTTTTCTATGTATTTAGTGTCAGCTATGATTTGGCAATAGAAAATCTTCCTCTGAATCAAAAGGGTGTGTTATGGACCAGGTTAGACACCTTCAAAACATTTCAAGAAAGTAGCCCAGACCCTAACTTTGCTAGTAGTTTTAAGCAGATGTAATGCGATATTCCAGAAGGGATGCAGCTGGTCAAGCCACTTTGTTTTAAACAAAACAGAATTTATTTACAAGATTACCGAATGAAACACAAACAGAAGAGAACAGAATACAGAAGAACTTAACCTATCCAAAAATCCAACAGATTATACCAACTTAATGGTGCTGTTCCCAATACCTGCAACAGTCCCCTTGAACACCCCTTGGCACAAAAGGAAAAAGCGAACACAGGGTCTTATAGGAGAGAAGTCAGAGAGAGTAGAGGACAGCCTGGACCTGCCTTTTTGCGTCCAGCAGCTTTTACAACACTACTGTGCTAAAACCAAACCAGAGAAAAGCTGAGCTGAGAGCACTGGCCATTCCCCTTTCATTGTACAAATTTTTTTTTAAACTTGAAAACCTTTTGCTTGAGGCAGAATCTGTTAGCTATAATCAAACTGGCCCATCTAAACCCACACTTTCAGAGTCTGTGTCTTTTACGACCTCTCTGAAAAAATAAACAAGGACAACTTAACCTTGTTAAAGGAGCAGCATCGTCACAGAAGTGAGTCCCAATTCAGAGAGTTGAACCTTTTCTCGTTGGTTGCAAATTCTCCCATGGCAGCTTTTGAGTAAAAGCTGATATTAATGCCACAGTCAACATTCCCAAAAAGAGACTAGTTATTGACTATCTCTTGACTGTGCAGAAGTTAGCGGCTGTGTTTCATAGATTACAATGATGACTACGCCTCGTGGCTGTAAAATTCTTTGAGATGTCCTGAAGTCATAGAAGATTCTACTATAGTATATTTAAAATATAAATTGCTGGCAATACCCAGCAAGTGAGGCAGCAGATGGAGAGAGAGGCAGTGTTAATGTTTTAAATTGATAGCCTTTCATCAGGATTGGTCTATACTACAACAGTTTGTTTTTCACTATACCAGTGTTGATTTGTCGAATAGACATGTTAACTTCATAGCTACGTCATGAGTGTTTTGGACAACTTGAAGTGATTGAAAAAGATTGTCCTGTTTAATTAACGTTTTCTTTTTGTGAACTGGATTTTTGAGATCCAAATCCCTATGCTCTGGTTTCAAGTGTGAAGATATAATTAAAAATTCCCAATATTTATTATGTGAAATTTTAGGACCGGTATTTGTGACTCGCACATAGATGACTGTCCATTGAGTTTTGCATGGGGTTTGGTGTTTCTCACACTTGAAGATAATAGGTAAAGAATAATTAGTCAGACATGAAAAATGAACATGGTGTGCCCAGACAATAAATAAGGCACATAGAATTGCACACTTGTTTGCGTTTCTGCTTTCAGAAGAGAAAGGGAACACAAATTGGAAATTATTTTTTGAAAATAGTTTTGCTGCTTACCATAAAGTTTGATATGCGGACTTAATTATACATCCTGTGGGTAAGTTGTTGGAGGAGATTCTGATGGACAGAATTTACAGTCGTTTGGAAAGGCAAGGACTGATTGGGGATAGTCAGCATGGCTTTGTGCATGGGAAATCGTGTCTCACTAACTTGATTGTGTTCTTTGGTGACAAAGAAGATTGATGAAGGCGAGGCAGTATACATTGTCTGTATGAACTTCAGCAAAACATTCAAGAAGGCTCCGCATGCTAGACTGGTTAGTAATATTAGATCATATGGAATCCAGGGGGAGCTTGCCAGTTGGACAGAAAATTGGCTTGAAGGTACGAGACAGGGAGTGGTGGTGGAGGATTGTTTTTCGGCTGGACCAGTGGTATGCCACTGGATTGGTGCTGGATCAACTGCTATTTGTTGTTTATAAATTATTTGGATGTGAATATAGGTGATATGGTTAGTAATTTTGCAGATGACACCAAAATAGGTGGTGTAGTAAACAGTGAAGAAGATTATCTCAGAGCACAATAGACCTTAATCAGATGGACGAATGGCAAGATGGAGTTTAATTTAGTTAAATGTGAGCTATTGCATTTTGGTAGGGCAAACCAGGGCCAGACTTATGCAGTTAATGGGAGGGTCCCAAGTAATATAACATAGAGACCAAGGGGTGCAAGTTTATAGTTCCTTGAAAATGAAGTCGCAGGTAGACAGAGTGGTAGAGAAGGTGTTTGGCATGTTTGCTTTCATTGATCAAAACATTGAGTACAGGAGTTGGATTGTTATGTTGTGGCTGTGCAGGACATTAGTGAGGCCAGTTTTGGAATAATGCATATAATTCTGGTCTCCCTTCTATAGGAAGGATGTTGTTAAAATTGAGAGGGTTCGGAAAAAAATTACAAAGGTGTTGCAGAGTTGGAGGGTTTGAGCTATGGGGAGTGGGTGAATAGGCTCAGGCTATTTTCCCTGAAGCATGGAGGCTGAGGGGTGACCTTATGCAGGTTTATAAAATTATGAGGGCATGGACAGGGTGAATAGTCAAGGTCTGTTTCTTTGTGTTGGAGAGTCCAAAATGAGAGGGCATATGTTTCAGGCAAGAGGAGGTAAGATTTAAAAAGGACCTGAGGGGTAACTTATTTATGCAGATGGTGATGCATTTATGGATCAAGCTGCCAGAGGAAGTGGTGGAGGCAGGTACAATTATAACATTTAAAAAGCATTTGGATGGATATATGAATTGAAAGGGTTTAAAGGGATCTGGGCCAAATGCTGGCAAATGGGACTAGGTCAGATTAGGATGTCTGGTCAGCACAGATGAGTTGGACTGAAAGGTCTGTTTTCATGCTGTGTCACTCCATTTAAGATCAACCACATAAGATAAACATGGACTTGATGTTTTTGCTTCTGTGTAGCACACCAGGTGTGCCAAGTCAATTTGAAATCTTATCTCTACCAAGATCAAGCACATTTACACAGCTCTTCCATGAGACAGATCTTGCATATATGGTCCTGAATACAATCTTGTCAAACTGCGCAAAAATGCACCTGATGTATGCTGAGATTATAAAAACTTCAGGCCACCTGACCATCATTTTCAATGTCAGTATTTATGCACCATCTTACTTTATCTAACTATATCAGCATAATCTTCTATTCTTCATGTTTCTATCAAGTTTTCCCTTTAAATACATCTGCACAATTCAACCACTCTGTTTGATAGCAAGTTGCACATTGTCTTCACTATGAGGAATAAAAATTCTTATAAAGTTCCAATTGAATTTATTTGTATCCATCTTATATTTATGACCCGAGTTCAGGGATAAAGGGATCATTTTCTGACTTCACAATTCCAGTAAGAAATCTCACTCATCAGTGGAACACACCAGAAAATTGGATATGCACAACACATGATTATGACCATAAGTTTATTGATTGGACAAAGATAAATAACATACATCTGAATTTTCCTCGCATTCACACATGGCTAGACCATGCAGAACAATGTGAAGTCATAAAATTAGTCAGTTTGAATGATCTTTTAGCATGTCCTCAATTTGATAAAAGCAATCCATTTTCATTCTATTTTCAGAAGTTTTAGGTTGCTGTCCAAAACTGATTTGAAATTATCTTTTCTGTAGCTGTAAAGCACTTTGGACAGAAAATATGTGCCATTAATGACATTTATTACATATAAGCAATCGCTTGTGCAATTTACTATAATGTCACACCTTAATTTACTGCTAGAAGTACATTATGGCATAAAATGGAACATTAGGTCTAATAATGCAAATTAAACAGCCTTACAACTGAAAGTGAACCACTTAACCTTTAGTAACAAATACAATACCATTTCTGCTGATGGTGACAGAATTAAGCACCACTAGGTCATATATTACTTACAAGTAAATATTTTCATATCTTAATTTTAAAATCTCCTTGAGGAAAGAAGAAACCCTTGAGTTGGAATGTGTTTCTTGTTGCAAGGATTTTGATGTCATTTACATGACAGAGAATTTCGGCCATCTACCCATAATTTTCATTGTCTGTGTTTATGCTCCAAAGCAGCCTTCTTCCACCTTAATTTATCTAACTGTATGAGAATAACCATCCATTCTTTATTTCCACAAATAGTTATTTCAAAAAAATCAAAATAAGGATGACTAGAGTACTAAAGAAGCTAACTTAATGTGCAGAAAGTTTCGACTGTCAGGAACTCACTAACTGAACTGACTGAGTTGTGAATTTTCCCAGGATGATATGAAGATGTGTTACTTTTCCAATTAAAACTAGTCGCAGAAAGAATGAAAAATAGCACAACCATCATTGAGATAACTGATGGCCTGAGGAAGGGATTTGGGCCAAAGTCTGCCTCTACAATATCGGCTCAAGATGGCACAGGGAAGCTGGTACCCAAGAGGGTGTGGAGGGAGATCTGCTTTCCAGATGGTGGCAAGAGGAGGCCACCTCATCATGCTGCAGCAGCAATACCTTAGTGCTCAATATCACCTCCATCTGCTTCCAGTTATTGCATCACTCTTACCTCTTATTCTCCGCGATGTGTTTTCCCCTTTTAGGACCTTCTAAGCTTTATCCCTATTTTGGGGCCATGCATACCGCAGAGACCACACCAATGACTGAGGCCTTTGCAGGATCGTGTTGCAGAGCACAACCTGACCACATCAAGGTCTGGACCCAGTGCTGTCTGAGCTAGCGGTGTTCTGTAAGTTGTGCTCATGATGAGTTGACCAGCATCACCTGAATGATGCATCTGTGTGCAGCTATTGGTGAGATGCCACAGAGGTCCATAATTGATAAGTATAAAAGTCTGTGACTGTAATTGTCTTGGACATTAAAATGGAATAGGGAGAATAATTAATGATGCTCCATGAATTACTATTGACTCTTGGTGATGGATCAGAAGCATCAGTTCTCCCCTGCCTGTAATCAGAATTCTCCTCCTGTGGTTTTCCAGAATAATAAAAGCACGATTGTGAGAACTGAACCAGATTCCTCTTTGGCAGTGCCAAAAGACAAAATTCCCACTCTAACATCTAATGTTTTTAGCCTTTTTCTCATTCTCTTCTCTTGTCCATCTTTCTTCTCTCCATAACCTTACCACTTTTCTATTCTAGTTATCCTTCAATAAATTGCAGAGTTATTGATAAGCTACTTTGGTATCACCCAATGTTTTCAGTACCTTATTGATTGTTTCTGAACAACATAGCAACTGAATGAGTAATCAATGTTTTTTGGTGCATCTCTCAATGTTGTTGGCAATTAACTGCATGTAGCGCTCTCAATTTGCTGTTCAATCCCAGTAAAACTGCCCAAGAAGAGAAGCCTCAATTTGGACACACTATTTGGAATTTACTTTTCAAATGAGCTATTATTTCCATGATTTCTATTGTACAGTTGTTTTGTTTTGCTATCTTAAATACATGAGGGGAAAGTGAGGACAGCAGATGCTGGAGATCAGAGCTGAAAATGTGTTGCTGGAAAAGCGCAGCAGGTCAGGCAGCATCCAAGGAGCAGGAGAATCGACGTTTTGGGCATGAGCCCATCGCCATCAGGACAGAACCCCACTGGTCCTCACCTACCACCCCACCAAACTCCATATAGATTGTATCATCCGTCGTCATTTCCGCCACCTCCAAACAGACCCCACCACCAGGGATATATTTCCCTCCCCTCCCCTATCAGCGTTCCGAAAAGACCACTCCCTCCGTGACTCCCTTGTCAGGTC
>NC_057718.1:80101918-80114084 GCF_004010195.1 Chiloscyllium plagiosum | reverse complement strand
CCAAGTCCCTCCTCTCTACCTTTTATCTTAGCCTGCTGGACACACTTTCTTCATTCCTGAAGAAGGGCTCATGCCCGAAACGTCGATTCTCCTGCTCCTTGGATGCTGCCTGACCTGCTGCGCTTTTCCAGCAACACATTTTCAGCTCAGTATCTTAAATACATTGCAATTTATCACACTTCATTGTAATGTCTCTGTGAAGATCATTGCATTTCCTTTCAGACAGCACCAGTTAAAGTTTAAGCTTGCAACAACAGTTTATAGCCCACATATTCTGATAACTGTTTGAACAGATTTAATGGATGATAATCCTCATTAAAATTATCCATAAAATCATAACATGCAGGAGTAGAAGAAAGCCATTCAGCCTATTGAGTCTCTGTTCCACCATTCAACATGGTCAAAGGTGATCTGATAATCCACAAATCCCAAGTACCCTTAATTCCCTTATCGACTAAAATACCTGACTATTTTAACCTTAAATATACTTCACAACCCAACCTCCACAGATTGTGGTAAAGAATTCCACAGGTTTATTACCCTCTGACAGAAAAAATTCCTCCTCATCTGTGTCTTAAATGGATGATCCACTATTCTGAAATTATGTCCTTATCCTCGACTCTCCCACAAGGAAAAGCAATCTTTCCATATCTACATTGTTAATCGCTTAAGATTCTTATGAGTTTCAATAAGGTTGTCTCTCATTCTTCTAAGTTCAAATGATTACAGGCCCAACCTATTCAACTTCCCTTAAAAGGAAAATTCCTTCATGCCCACAATCAACCTAGTGAATCTCCTCTGGACTGCCCTAATGCCAGTAATGTTTTTTAGGTAAGAAGACCAAAGCTAATGCCAGTTATCTAGGTGTAGTCCAACGAGTGCATTGTTTAGTTTTAGCAAGACTTCCTAACTTTTATATTTCATTGCCTTTGAAATAAAAAGCCAACATTCTATTTGCCATCTTCATTACCTGCTAAAATTGTATGATCACTTTTTGTGATTCATGCACAAGGACTCCCAAATCCTCCTGTACTGTTGCTTTCTTCAATTTCTCTCTCTCAATTGCTCTGTTCTTCATGCCAAAGTGCATAACGTCACATTTTGTTATAATATACTCCGTCTAGCAAGTTTTTGCCAAATTGTTTATCCTGTCTATCTCCCTCTGCAAATTCTTGATGCCATCCTCCTTGCTTGCTTTCCAACCTTTATCTTGTCATTTACAAACTTAACAATAGAACATTTACTTCCTGCATCCAAATCATCAATGTGTATTGTAAATGTTTGTGGCCCATCATCGATCCCTTTGGTACGCCTCTAGTTAAGATTGCTGTCCTGAATATGTCCACTTATCTCAACTCTCTGGACAGGATCTTGTCAGGCGCTGAGCAACATGGGCTCTGGCGGATGAATGATGGAATCGGGCAAGATTATCTTCAGCATCTTGTACGCTTTTCTCAAGTGGTAGGACATGATTCTCGCCAGACAGTGGCAGGTTCCCATTTGAAGCTTAACTTTGCTTCTTAAATACCTTGTTAACAGTCTAAGTTACCATAGAATGCAAAATTGAAAAACCTGTAATATGAATGAACTGTTGAGAAAACCAGACAGGGAATCTTTTTTGGGAGGAATGTATTTTGGTAGTGGGGAGAGAAGGAAATCAGTGCTGAGTCAGGCATAGAGCTAATAGTTACCTACAAGCTGCAATCAGTATTTAATGCACTACTTTTTCTGGCTATTAAGCTTCAGTGAATCACAATCCTTTGAATTCTCTTTTGGAGCATTTCAGATGCGGACAAACTGCTCGTAAGAAATTTCAATTTTTCAGCCAATTTCAATAGAGTTGCTGCATCAGGGATTCCACATGGTCCCAATGGGAAACACGTTTGGTCATTGGAATATCTGGCTCAGTCCATTTGCATTTAATCAGTATGCATCTTGAAGCAATTTTTTGCTCATACCATCGACAAATGACCCTGCACTAATGTACATCAAAGCTGTGGCGTGTTGGCACCTGCAGCCCAAATCACTAAACTTGGCAACCCACGTCCAGTTAAAATTGACAAAACCTGACAGAGAAAGAACTAACTGATTGTTCAGCACTAAGATGGAAACATTACACATTTCCAGCTGTAGTGGAAAATTAACATGAACCGTCACTACTCACGTTTCAATGTCAGTGGCAGAGAAACAAAATCAAAATATCAAGGCTAAGACTGATAGGGTTCACAGGTTGCTAAAGGTAATTCAGTGATACAGGTTCAGCAGAATTACTGTGAGACAACAGAATTGTCCATTTTCTGTTTGTTCTAAATTTACAGTAATGTGGTTTCTCAAGGAAAAAAAAGCCAGCATTTTACTCCACTAAGGAGCTAGCTTTCAATGAGGCTCAAACTAAGGTGAGCTTGCACTTGAAAAGTCAGAATCTATTAGCTTATTTTCTCATTTAAAAATATCTGAATAAAGCAACTTGCTTTCAATTAAATATCACATACGGTACTATCAGTGAGATCGAAGTCAAATTAGCTGGGATTCAGACCCAATCTGGAGCAAAGCATTTAGTTTTGGATGCAATACCTCAGGAAATTGTACATTAGCCTTGGAGTGAATACAAAACAAATTCAGCTCAAATAACTAATTTTAAGAGGACAGATTTTATAAACTTGGTTTGTGTTCACATTTATAGATTGTCAGGTTTGTGGTGCAAGGCATTTAAATGTTACAATAGGATAAAAGCTAAGAAATCACTTTCTCATGGAGGAATTAAACAGGAAGGGATATAAAATCAGAATTAGGCTACTTTGAAAGGAAATCAGGAAGTTCCTTTTCTCCGAGAGAGTAGCAGAAATCTTAAAATCCCAGAAGTTTGTGGCTGCTGGTACAAATTGAGCCATCAAGACTTTAATCAATACATTTTAATCAGTAGGTTAAATAAGGATAACAATCAATATGGAATTAAGGTGGTCATATGGTGTTGAGGTTAAGTTCAAAATGTTTTCTGTAGGAGGAGTTCTGTAGTGCAGTGATAGTGTCTTTACTCTGGACCAGAAGGCTCAGGTTCCAATTGTACTGCTCCAGAATGTGAGTCTGAGCAGGTTGATTAAAAATATTTATTGTGTTGTGACACAGCTCAATAATGACATAGTTAAATGGTTAAGTAGCCATCAGGGATGTGTGTGGTGGTCTTCTTTTCTTATGTTTCTGAATAGCTGCTACAGGTCCAACACCAATTTACATTATTTGTTACTTTAAATAATCTGAAATTGTTAAAGATTAAAAATGCCTAGCAAAGCCAACAACCTAAGAAAGCTAATGTGTTCAATTTGAAAATATTACATTATATAATCATTAAAGATTTTTGAATTTTTCACTGTCTTCTCCCATGATAGCTGAAAACACTTCACTATAAGTGCTACAGGACTATATGTATTCAGCTAATTTCACTCATTGTGGCATGATCAAGCTATTTTATCAGCTTTGCTCATTGATGACAACCTTTCTTCTGATTTAGAAGGTACGAAGTTCAAACCCTACTCCAGGGCTTAAGTACATACTTCTTCTCTGCACTGAGAAAGTGTTGCACTGTCAGTAGTGCCTTATCTTGGTTGGTTGAAATGAAATTGAAACCCTAGCTGTTCTGGAAGATTTAAAGGTCTCAGGCTGGATCCATTAGATACAGATTGGAGGTAGTACATCAGTCAAAATGGCAGTGAATCATAGAATCCCAGCAGTGCAGGTAGAGGCCATATGGCCAATTAAATTTACACTGACCCTCCAAAGAACATCTCACCCAATCCCACTCCCCCACCTAACCCCGTAAACCCATATTTGCTATAGCCAATCCACCTAGCCTACACATTCCTAGTTACTCCAGACAATTTTGCATATACAATCCACCCATCTTTGGACTGTGAGTAGAAACTTCAGTACCTGGAGAAAGCTCATGCAGACAGGGAGAGAACATGCAAACTTCACACAGACAGTTGTCCAAGGCTGGAATTGAACCCATTCCCTGGCACTGTGAGGCAGCAGTGCCAACCACCGGATGGTGTTTAGGAGGGAGGTTTGATGTCTTTTTACTACCGCCATTTAAGTAAGATACTTTGGTAGTTCAACACCTGCCAAGAATTCAGTTGTACCTTTTAAGTGCCCATTGCATATACAGCAATGGCTTCACTGTATCTCTTGTCCCCCAACCCCTATTCACCAGGATTTGCACTTGCCTGGCCCTACCGTTTCCAAACCCAACTTGCTTGTCTGAAAGGGTGCCTAGCAGTTGAGGTGCCCTCCCCAGTGGTGGTTCTGTTGAGTTACCTGTCCTCTGGACAAGCAATGCTTGAGGGTGCTGACAGCAAAGGGCTTGGACCACCATCCTCAATTGAATGTTAGCCACAGCAGCCTACTTCTTGTTTGCCTTCTTTTTTTTATATCCAGAAGTGTTATCTCACATAACCAAACAACTTTCCAACCACCAAATGACTGGGATTTAAAATAAAATTTAACTACTTTTTAACTATTAACCATCACCCATACAGCCAATTAGATGTTTACATACAAAGCCGATTATCGGCAATGTGAACCATCAAAAGTGAGGGCAGGGGGAGGTAGGGAGAATAGAAAAGGGCTAAAACAAAATAGAGCTGGAGGGGGAGATAAAGCTCTGTATCTCCCGCAGTGTCCACCTCTATCTAAAGGCATCATGAGCATTGCCCCTCTCCAAGGACACCCCAATAATATGCATTTTTGTTTTACTTTTAACCCAGAAGTGTTATCACATCCAATTCAGCAACTTTCTCACCACCAAAATCACTGTGACTTTTTTTTGTCAATTACTAACTACCAATTCCAAACAGCCATGTAGTCAATCAAGTATGTTCAAACTAAGCAAGTGCAATTTGCTTTTTTTTAATGTGCTTTCCAATCAATCTGCTCAAAGATGATATTATACACCTCTGAAGCAGGTGGGACTTGAACCCAGGTCTCCTGGCTCAAAGTTGGAATATTGCCACTCACCACAAGCGACCTAATATGCCTTCTTTCTTTCCCCATTAACTTGTCACAATTTTCCTTTACAATATGTTGACAGATATTATGACAGAGCTCTGGAATAGGTGGGACTTGAAGCCAGGTCTCCTAACATAAAGATCACTACCACTACCACTTTAGTGAAAGTGAGGACTGTAGATGCTGGAGGTCAGAGTCAAGATTAGAGTGGTGCTGGAAAAGCATCAGGCAGCATCCGAGAAGCAGGAATATTGATATTTCAGCCCTTCATGATGAAGGGCTCTTGCCCGAAACGTCGATTTTCCTGCTCCTCAGATGCTGCCTGACCTGCTGTGCTTTTCCAGCACCACTTTAATCTTGACCACTACCACTGTGTTGATCAATAAAACCTGTGAAATTCAGAACCTGTATTTGAAGAAAAGATTTTTTTACGTGTCCTGGCCAATGCTTCTCAACCAACATTGCCAAGAGACAGATTATATGGTTCATTTTATTTAAACTGTTGGTTGCCTTAAGTCGTTGCGTGCAAATTGGCTGTTGTGTTTGCCTGCATTTAAATACATTCACAATTAACTGTACCTTAGTATGTAAATTTGGGTCTACGAACAAAATGTGTGAGGCAATTGATACCTTGTGTAAGTATGTGTTCCTATAGTTCTTTCATTTCCTTTCTGTTTCATTTCCAAAATGAAGTCAGGAAGAAGATTGCAGGTTAGGAAGGCAGTGCTGAGTTCGAGCTCAGTACCGCCTTCCTAACTTGCAATCTTCTTACTGACCTCTCCGCCCCCACCCCACTCCAGCCTATCACCCTCACCTTGACCTCCCTCCACCTATAGTATTTCCAAAGCTCCTCCCCCAAGTCCCTCCTCCCTACCTTTTATCTTAGCCTGCTGGACACACTTTCCTCATTCCTGAAGAAGGGCTTATGCCCGAAACATCGATTCTCCTGTTCCTTGGATGCTGCCTGACCTGCTGCGCTTTTCCAGCAACACATTTTCAGCTCTGATCTCCAGCATCTGCAGCCTTCACTTTCTCCTCTTAGTTTGAACTAAATCCAATGTGTGCTCACAAAAGGTGAAGGTTCTATCCCACGGTGCCATCTTATTCCTACTCATGGTCAAAGTTAAACAATGCACTGATACAAAGCAGCATATTGTGAAAAGTAAGTTTCACTGTTAACACACTGCGATGAGAAATGAGGTATAAGCAGCTCCACATTATCTTATGTTGGATTCCTCTGACTTAAATACAATGAACTCCATCTCATGTTACATTTATTAGAAAAATATAGTAAAAATATTGATCTTGTCTCCTCACTTAGTTTTGAGGAACAGTAGGTCAACTGGCTGACACAAACTTTTATAAAAGTATTTAATGAGAGCATAAGAAATGGGAGCGGCATTAGGCCAAATGGTAATGTGAGCCTGCTGCGTCAATCAACTTGAACCTGATATCTGGTTCCATTACTTCCTGACGCACCTTTGGAAGATGGTCTGTAATTACTGTATGAGAGGTTGGTGTGAACTAGTTTATAATGTACAGTATTTAACACCAATTTCAATGTTCAGAGAAGTTAAGATTCACACAAAGTGTCTTATGTTGGAAATCTGAAGCATTTACATATCTCAGGCTGAATCTGAAAGGGAAAGAAAGGTTTATGGTTTTTATTTCACCCTACATTGGAACTCCCAGTCCGAACTTAGACCTGGAGTAGGAATAAAAGGGAGATTATTTAACCTAAGAACTATTTTTGATAAATAGCCAGAAATAAACAAGAATATTTACATTTAACAATGGAGCAAATAGGTAAGTTTGTCAGTTTAGGACAAATTATAACAGTAGATGGTAAATGTAGTGCCAAAATTAGAATTAGGATAGAGATAGCCAGAAATAATTTTGTGAAAATGAAAGATATGTTAACAAAAAAAAATCAATCTTATGTCAAGACACAGAGGCAGATGGCCAATTCAAATCAAGCTCCAAATTAAAACATTCAAAGATCCTCAAAATTGGCCCCAATGGTTCCTAACCAGATATTTTGAATAACCACTACCAGACTTCATGAATAATCGATAGCAGGCACCAGGTTTCTAGTTTAAGCAAAAGATTTAACAACTTATTAATAACACAGGAGATGCAAACTTAAATGACAAGGTAATCTACTTAATGTCTCTGATTTAAGCCCAATCTTCTTTGATTATAGTCCTCCACTCTCAAAAAGACAGACAGACAAATCAACACAGTTTAGGGATTAATCAAAAATGCAAAATGTTAATGAGATGCAACTGACCAATTCACTTAAGCAGACTCTGTAATCTGTAACATCACAGGCTACATGGATTGTATCTTAATTAATTTCTGAAAACACTGATGCATGCAGATAACTTCCAGTAGGGTCAGGGAATATTCATTTAATTCTTAAATCTGAAATCCTATTCCTTGAACTTTCAATACATTGTTAATGAGAGGACAACCAGGGAGCAATTAGACCTCCATCCTGCAGTTGTGTTGGCTAAAATCTTTCTGACCTATACACAGTTCAAAAACCAGTTGAAACTCTGGTTTTTCTTTGTCAGACTGGTTGCCTCCATATGAGTCCCCTGTGACTATTCAGACATCTGTCATCTGAGCATAATGCCTTCCAAAGCGTCTCTCAAGTACTTTAACAGGAATCAACCTGTAATTAACTTGCAGGCCTGGTCTCACGAATAAATATGAGTTTGCTTGGTCTCTTTTCTTAAAAAAAAGCTGCCAAGCACATTCCAAAGGTCATGTCCAACTCTCAGATCACAGGTCACAGCTCCAAACAAACAATCAGTGATCGTCCTAACACTTGTAACAAGGAAAAACTCAAGATGTTGCATTCTATCCAATATCCTGTGTGTGTCAGAAACCTGGACAATAAATAATAATCTATGAAAGAAAATTGAATCTTTAGAAGTGTGGATGCTAAAAAATTGTTATTTTGGCCATAAAACAATGAAAAGATATTTAAAAATGTAAGGGCAAAAAGAACTAAGAAAAATGACATCCAGAAAATAAAATGCCAACATTTCAACATTTGATCAGAGCTGAAAATCTACAGAGATTTATTTTAGAGGGCAAAGTGGAGGACACAGAAACAGGAGTTGATTTAGGTGTAGTTAGATATTAGATGTCACAGAGTGGTTGCAGATGATCTATAGTGGATGTATAAAGATTGCCCAAGACAGACGAGCATGTCATTCTATGATAGCAGTTTTTCTGGCAAGAGTGGCTACCAGCAGCAGCAGCAGCAACTGCACTTGTTTCAGTCATCTGAAAATGTGTAACTGTGTAACACAATGAGTGAAGAAATACTGCAACACAGCAAGGGATATACTTCATACAGTGAAATGTTTGGCAGACACTGATAGAACAGGAAACTGAGTGAATTGATCAAACACACGTTCTCTTATTTCAACTTTTCATACCGTTATGACAGAAATGTCTCTGGCTATCACTTCAAATTTGTCACAGTAACAGGCACTGTGGGATAATTACATGTGTTTTTCTAGTTTGTGGTTCTTCAGAGTCAGAGCATACCTTCCATAATCCCAATGCATCTGATCGATGCAGCTGCAGCTGTACTATAGTGTGTAAAATAATATTCTTTGAATATTCACCATCAAAAAAGTACCAATGACAGCATTAAAACTCAACTGCTTTTGATAAAATATTTATCAAGCGTTTTAATGCTCACCAAAAGATATTAATGCAAACTTAATAAGATAAGTTAATAATTGTGTTAACCTGGAGATCAAAGAAAATAAACTTATAATTCAGTGATGGCAATCACATTCTTCCTAAGTCATTTGTACTGTTGCTGTATTTTAATGAAAAATAAATTATAGTTGAGCAAGTGTTCCAATGTCTGCTTATTTCATTACTGACACAAAAAAGCTTTGATGAAATTATTTGATTTTTAAACTAAAGCAAGAAGTGGTGGAAATGCATAGCAGTTCAGTTAACCAATGAGAAGAAGCAGACAAGATTACACCTAAGGTGCAAACCTTCTTCCAAACAGGCAAGGAAGCAATTAAATATTGACAAATTGGTAAACAACTTCAACAGCCATTTTGCTGTTAAAGTATGGTGTTGAGTATCTTACATTATGTCAGATCTGTCAATGCCAGGGACAAGTTATTTCAAATGATCATGTACTTTTCTCCCCATTATGTTTGCAAGCAAGATGTCACACATGTTATTTGGTAAATCAAATGATGGAGGAGCTGAAAGTTCTTGCCATACTGGCAGGACTGTCCAGCATCAAAAGGAAGACCTAGAACCAAATTTAAAGACCTACTGGGCACAAACTCTAAGATGTGTCCCTGGTTTACTGATGCTGCCTTGCAGGATCACCGAAAGCACAATCATTCCTGTTCCTAGGGAAAGGTACCAGAAGGCCATCCCATCAAACGTATTCAACAAGGGAGCAGTTTGCAGTGTAGATCAGTAAACTGGTCCATACAAAAGGGAGAGATAGCAATACTGCAAGGAAATTAACACCTTTACAAAGGTAAGTGGCACTATCTCCTCTCTGTGATCTCACATTGACAGGGACATGACTCGGTCTAAATCTGCCAGTGCACAGGCATCTCATGACATGCTCTTTAAGACTTTCCCATCCTCCTACCCACTGCGCTTCCTACTCACGATATGGCCCATTACTTTGCATGGATATACACGCTTACAAACTACTCCTGCATTCATTCCAATCACACAATCTTTCTCTTTATCAAAATTGCAAAATAAAGCCAGTTGCTAAATACCTGAAGTTAAAATGCTGGTCAGAAAGAATCCTGTCGTATACTGTTTTAGTCAGGGATTTGTTTCCAGAGCACACACCACAACCTCAAAACTGCTGATCATTTGTTTGTCATTGCTCTAGTTGTGAGTGGTCAGCATCAAGAACAAAGCAATAAGGGAGTGGAGGCACCTCTCTCCAGACATCTGTTCTTGTTGAGGAAGCAGCCTGAGGGAAGAAGAGCAGCAGAAGGGCATCATGACTGTGACTTCTCAGGGCACTCCAGAGGTGTTCTGGTTCTCCCTCTTTCCCATTTACCTCATTACCTTCAGGAGCTAAGGAGATGGTGTGTACACACCAATGCAGGACCCTCTCAGCAACCTGGGTCTCTCCAGGCTAGATTTTCCAAAGTTGTGGAGCTTCAACCAGCAAAATGATGTGCTGTATTTCGAATGTACATCTGGAAAACTTCTTCATAATCTGCAAGGTGGGTTCATGAAGGAACCACACTTCTGTAAATTGAGTTTGCAGTCAAGGCATTACAAATTAATCTCAGGGACACTGAGGGTAACAATTAGGTCTAAGGGAAAGATCAAGGTCTTGGATGTCCAATTGATGGATTTCATACCACGTACCTTACTGGAATAATGGCAGAATCTGTCATGTATTTACAGGTTACAGAAGGGGAAGTTATGTCCCATGTCTGTATTCTCAAAGTTACACTATCATATTTAAGCATATGCAATGGACAATAACCAAATCACATGTCAATTTGACATGAGTGTGGGGCCAAATGGAAGGAAAACTGAGCCACACTTTGTCATTCATAGTATTGATAACATTGTCTGTGAGGATGATTGAAATGGTACAATGAAGGTTCAATGCATTCAGCATTACTTCAAAGATAGTGAGAGTGTTAAAAAAAAAGGATTCTGGGTAATCCAAGATGGAGGACGGGAAAAATTTCTGGCTGTAAGAGCTGCTCTTTTTTTGATGTATTTTAAGTTTTGGAGGTGATTTCCTTGAATTCCAGGAGCAGCAATTACTATTTTATATGCTGTTGCATTGTTTTGGAACTTTGGGAAAAAAAAGTCAAAACAACAGCAGTTTAAAAGGGAGAAGAGCAGACAAAGGAAGCACATGGTGAGGACAGTGCAGGGAAGAGAGAGAGAGAAAAAAAAACCTGCACAGTTACCGCCTTTGTAGTTTGAATTCGTGTATCGCTGGACATCGGAGTGCATCTGGGAAAATTAACAAATAGTGAAATTCACAACTAATCTTGGAGGAACTGTTGGACAAAGTTCACAGCACAGAATCAGATAACTTAATTGTTGTTTTAAGTCTGTCCAAGAGAAAGGCTGCAGTACTGGGTACAGTGGATTCTTTCTTGATTATATGTTTTTGAAGATTAGTCTCTTGATTAAACTTAAAATATAAGCCATAGCTATTAATTTTACCTGGGGCAGTGTTTGTAGAGGAATTAAATGGTGTTATTTTCTGGGTCTGTAGATTGTGAAGGAGCAAAAATGGCCTTTGCAGTGGTATGTACTTCTTGTCAGATGTGGGAGTTGAAAGAGAGTTTAAGGGTTACTGTGGATTATATCTGCATAAATGCTGTTGGATGCAAATCTTATCGGATCGGTTGGAGAGACAGATAGAAGCGATGAGGAATTTGCAACAGCAACACTATGTGATGGATGGCAGTTATAGGAAGGGGGGAAGTCTCAGATACAGCCACATAGATGGGTTAACTCCAGGAAGGGTGAGAGAGGTCGGCACCTAGGGTGGGAATCTTTTGTGGATATACCCATTTCAAACAGGTATGCTGTTTTGGAAAATGTAGGGGGTGATGGATTCTCAGAGGAACGTAGCACGAACAGCCAAGTTTCTGGTATTGAGACTGGCTCTAATGCAACGAGAGGTACGTCGACTTCCAAGAGATCAATTGTGTTAGGGGATTCTGTAGTCAGAGGTACAGACAGACGTTTCTGTGGCCAGCAGAGAAAAAGCAGAATGGTGTGTTGTTTCCCTGGTGCCAGGATCAAGGATGTCTCAGAGAGGGTGCAGAATGTTCTCACAGGGGAGAGGGGCCAGCAGGAGGTCATTGTCCACATTGGAACCAACGACATTGGAAGGGAAAAGCTTGAGACTCTGAAGAGAGATTACAGAGAGTTAGGCAGAAATTTAAAGAGGAGGTCCTCAAGGGTAGTAATATCTGGATTACTCCCAGTGCTACGAGGTAGTGAGGGCAGGAATAGAAGGATAGAGCAGATGAATGCATGGCTGAGGAGCTGGGAGAAGGATTCACATTTTTGGATCATTGGAATCTCTTTTGGGGTAGAAGTAACCTGTACAAGAAGGACAGATTGCACCTAAATTGGAAGGGGACTAATATACTGG
>NC_057718.1:80051021-80099291 GCF_004010195.1 Chiloscyllium plagiosum | reverse complement strand
ATCGGAAAGATGTTGTGAAACTTGAAAGGGTTCAGAAAAGATTTACAAGGATGTTGCCAGGGTTGGAGGATCTGGGCTACAGGGAGAGGCTGAACAGGCTGGGGCTGTTTTCCCTGGAGCGTCAGAGGCTGAGAGGTGACCTTATAGAGGTTTACAAAATTATGAGGGGCATGGATAGGATAAATAGGGTCAGGGAGTCCAGAACTAGAGGGCATAGGTTTAGGGTGAGTGGGGAAAGATATAAAAGAGACCTAAGGGGCAACATTTTCACGCAGATGGTGGTACATGTATGGAATGAGCTGCCAGACGATGTAGTTGAGGCTGATACAATTGCAACATTTAAGAGGCATTTGGATGGGTATATGAATAGGAAGGGTTTGGAGGGATATGGGCTGGGTGTTGTCAGGTGGGACTAGATTGGGTTGGGATATCTGGTCGGAATGGACGGGCTGGACCATGCTGTACATCTCTATGACTCTATGACTCTATTAATTGAATAAGCAGTATTCTCAAGATGTAGAACATTTATTTAGCACATTAGCATTAAAACATCTGTGATAGTGAGCAACTCCACTCATGCTGCTGGATGGTTGTGCTAAAATGGTCCTTGTGCCAAAGTTATGAGTCACATTAAAAGTCCACCTCCTGATGAATAGTGCTGAGTTGTTCTATCCTAACTTTTATCCAGGACAAAATTGCATGTTACACACTTTAACCTTGACAAACATGAGGACATCAACAACACATTCAAAAGGAAAAGTCAACATTTTAGTACATAAATAAATCAAATAGAAAACCATTCAATCTCCAAAGAAAGTGGAATACAGGAAGCATATACACCTTCAATGTCACTGGGTCAAAATTCTGGAATTGCCTCCATAACGCCTCCCACGCCACCAAGGACATGCAAGTCCTGGGCCTCCTCCACTGCCAAATCCAAGTCACCCAATAACTGGAGGAAGAACTCCTCATCTTCCACATTGGGACCCTTTAATCACACGACATCAATATCGACTTCACAGTTTCCAAATCTCCCCACCCCCCACCCTGCTTCATCCCAGATACAATCCTCCACTCAGCACCACCCTCTTGACCTGTCCTACCTGTTCATCTTCCTTCCCACCTATCTGCTCCACCTGCTCCACCGACTTATCACTTATACCTTTCACCTGCATCCACCTATCACCTTCCCAGCTACATTTTCCCAGCCCCACCTCCAACCCCCTATTTATCTCTCAGTGCCCTTCCCTCTCCACATTCCTGATGAAGGGCTTATGCCTGAAACGTCAACTCTCCTGCTCCTTGGATGCTGCCTGACCTGCTGTGCTTTTCCAATGCCACACTTTTTGAAGCTGACTCTCCAGCATCTGTAGTCCTCACTTTCCGCACCATCTTTTCAAGGGCGATTAGGAATGGGTAAGAAATGCTGGTCAGCCAGCAACACCCACTTTCCATGAATAAATTTAAAAAGTTATATAAATGATTTGGGAGAAGAGACTGACAATTTGGTAACTAAATTTGCTGATGACACAAAGATAGGTAGGAAAGTGAGTTGTGAAGAGAACATAAGGAGGCTACAAATGGATACAAATAGGTTAAAAGAGTGGGCAAAGATCTCGCAAATAGAATATTTTAGCAGAAAGAGTAATAAAGAAACATTACTTAAATGGTAAGAGGTTGCAGAGCTCTGAGATGTAGAAAGATCGGTGTGTCCCATTACATGAATCACGATGTTTAGTATGCAAATGCAGCAAGTAATCAGGAAAGCTAAAAGAATGTTATGTTCACAGCACACTCCTGCTCACATCCATGCTAGTACACAGGAGCACTGCAGTCTACTGGCACACATGAGCACCTCTGCTCAACAGGACACATTCTTCCACTAACACAGAGAAACCAGGCTTTAATTGGTTTTATACCCTGTGCTTGTGTATTCTTGAAAGAAGACTCCAAACATATCTATCATTCAGATTGCTGGGGTGTTTTTGCCTTTTAGAACGTTCACAGTCTGAGATAGCTCCAAAGAGGTTACAATTCAGTTTGTGCTGCGATTTCTTCCTTTTAAGTCCATCTCTTTGAAGCTTCCTTATCTTGTGAGCCGTGACACTCCAGAATCTTTCTTTCCAGAAAGTAACTAAATTTACATTTCCATACTTTTGGCTATATGTCTTTTTTTTAAAGTTCCATTTGTTTACTTCAGGGTTTGTCTCCTTTGGGATTCCTCTATCATCATGATAGTTGTACGAAAGTATAGCAAGTAATTGTAAAAGCTAATAGAATGTTGTCAATCATCGTGAAAAAAATTGAAATCAGAAGTAGAGATGATATGTTTTACTTATATAGGACACTGGTGAGACCTAATCTGGAGTACTGTGCACGTCAGGATGAAGAACTTATGCCCGAGATGTTGACTTTCCTACACCTTGGATGCTGCCTGACCTGATGTGTTTTTCCAGAGCCACACTTTTCAACTAATACCTGGAAGCAATGGGTTGTCTTGTATGGTAAGGTTGGACAGGCTAGGTTTGTTCTTGTTTCTGGAGTTTAGAAGAGCTTACCCGATTACTTGATGGAAACATATTAAATCCTGAGGGGTCTTCACAAAGTAGGTATGGAGACGGTTTTTTTCATGAGAGTGTTTATAAATCACGGATCATACATTTAAAACATAGATTAGGATAAACAACACTGTCAGAAAAGCATTCAAACTCTTTTTTGGAAAGTTGGTGGAAGCAAAGTTCTTGAATATGTTGAAAGCAGATGGGTATATTTTTGTTCAGCATGGGGTGAATGATTATCAGGGGTAGGTGGATATATGGATTTGAGGGTATAATCCAATTAGCCACAATCTTACTGAATGGTGGAGCAGTCTTGAGGGTCTGAATGGCGTACTCCTGCTCCTTGTTTGTGTGTTCGAATGTAGTACAGAACCTGAGCGTTACTGAAAAATATATAAACATAAACAATAATAAATTGTTATTCCCCTTAACATTGATATTCTTGTGATATCTTAATGAGTGCAAGGTGAAAAGCATCAACAAAGTGTCTTTCATTTCACTAACATTCCACTAATTTCTTGTTTAAACTCTTTCCAACAGTATAGCTACTTAATAATCACTGTCACCAGCATTCTCTGCCCCTTGCTATTCTTAGTTGGCAGACATTTTGATTCAACTTCATGACTTTCTAAGCCAAGATTCTTTCTCACTCTTGTCCCTATGTGATCCTTTATAATCAGGACTATTCCTTCTCCTTTTACATATACTTTGTCTTTTTGAAATATTATAGACTCAGAACATTTATTTCCCAACTTTGGTCACCATGTAACCATGTTTCTGCAATGGTACTTAAACCTAAACTATTTATCTCTACTTGTACCATTTGTTTGTACACTTTATGCCATATCTCCCATGGGACATTGGGGAAGACAGTGAAATAGTGGCAATGCCCCTGAAATAGGAAAGCTAAAACTAGGGCTGAAGTTCAGAGCACATAAGTTTGAATATTTGAAGTTAATAAAAGGCTGGCCTAATGGCAACTTTTGTCATAAAAGCTCAACCGGTTTACTAATGTCCTTTAGGGTAGGAAATCTTCCATTCTTACCCATGGATCTAATCTACCTTTGACTCCAGACCCAAAGCAATGTGATTGATTCAACTACCTGTTGGTTTATTGGGAATGCAATGACACCCTTGTCCTATGAATGAATGTAAAAACAAACTGTGTTGCACATTTGAAATTTTACTCAAAGTTACATAGAAATTAAAGCACCGAAATTCAATTCATGATTTGGAGATATATGACATGCATGACATGGAAACTGTCAGGAAATTTATAAATGCCAGGTTCATCAGCCACATCCACAAGCTGGAGCAGAACATCACCTGAACACAACGTAATGCCATCCATGCTCTCAAAGCCAATCACAGCATTGTCATCAAACCAGCAGATAAAGGAGGAGCCATCGTCATTCAGAATAGAACAGATTACTGCAAAGAAATATACCGACAACTGAAGAACCAGGAACACGACAGGCAGCTACCAGCCGATCCGACCGAAGAGCATACCCATGAACTAAACACATCGATCAGGACTTTGGATCCAGTCCTTCAGAATTCCCTACGCACTCTCATCCCACGTACTTCTCGTGTAGGTGACTTCTACTGCCTACCAAAGATACACAAAGCCAATACATCAGGAAGTCCCATCGTATCAGGCAATGGGACCCTATGTGAGAACCTCTTGGGCTATGTCAAAGGCATCTTGAAACCCATTGTACAGGGATCCCCAGCTTCTGTTGCGACACTGCAGATTTCTTACAGAAACTCAGTACCCATGGACCAGTTGAACTGGGAACATTCCTCATTACAATGGACGTTTCAGCACTCTACACCAGCATCCCCCACAATGACGGCAATGCGGCAACAGATTCAGTACTCAACACCAACAACTGCCAGTCTCCGAGCACCGTCCTACAACTACATCCACTTTATCCTCGATCACAACAACTTTACCATTGACAACCAGTTCTTCAGCCAGACATACGAACAGCCATGGGGACCAAACGTGCGCCCCAATATGCCAATATTTTCATGCACAGGTTCGAACAAGACTTCTTCTCTATGCAGGGCCTCTAACCAACACTATACACCAGGTATATTGATGACATTTACTTCCTGACTCCTACATATATACACACACACACACACGCTCCTACAGACACACACACACTCACGCAGACCCTCTCTCATATGCTCACACATACACTCCCATACTTTTACACACACTCTCTCACAGACCTATACCCTTTTACACTCACTCTCACACAGACACCATTAACTCTAACACACACACATGCACATACATATAAATTTGTGGGGTGAATATGTACTTGCAGAATTATATTTTACTTTGCTCAAAAACTGCATGTATCCATGTCAGATTCTGTAAATCATTTTTTTAGATTAGAGACAGTCTGACCATTGTGGCACAGACTGTCTCACACAGGGAAGCTCACACCTTCAATACATTATCTGGGTCAACATGTCACCAATCGTTAAAGTTCACTTGAGAATGTCACTTTTAAAAATGTTTTACGATTTACTTATGAAAGAACAGAAACCAACATGGTCATTCTAACAGATGAGAGACTTAATAAACAATCCAGGTCTTTTTCAATATATAATTTCAATTATGTCACACTATAAACCTTTGCTATAAATTCTGTGTCCAACACCCCAATCCAACACGGCATCTCCAAATCGTGTTTTAAAATCTTATACTGCACAACCACCTGATGAAGAAGCAATGCTCTGAAAGCTAGTGCTTCTAATGAAATCTGTTGAACTATAACCAGGTGTTGTGTGATTTTTAACTAAGTTCAATTCAGTTTGTCTATTGTGATGTATATACTCTTCCTCCTTATATTGTTTAATCCTATCACCATATCCTTTTATTCCGCATGTGTTTCACTAACTTTATCTTCAACACATGTATGCTATTTCTTCAATCATTTGGTAGCAAGATGACATTCTAAGTATTCTTTGCACAAAGTTTTCTATATTTTACTAATGCATGAGAAGCATGAAGAATTTACGAATAATTCAGTTGAGATTGTGACTATACCATGATATTCTGGATTTTTTTCTACACAGATCTGTTATTATTCAGGGAAAAAAGAAATATTATTATGGCTTTGTCACAGATTTGGAAAAAAAAATGCCAGGTATTTAGTTTTGCTGTAATTCTCCAGCGAATAACATCCTGAATGTATTGTTCAGGTACAGCTCGATTTAAACAGTTTATTCCCATCGGCCATTTTACATTTGAGCTATTATTGACTGCAGTAGAATGTTGTATTTTGAACTACAGACCTGAAGTTCAAATTAATCAAACATATGTAATTATATCTAACATTGAAAGGTATTATTAAACCTTCAAATTCGTTTCATTATTTTAAGACAATAACTTACCTAGGAGCCTGAAAATTGCTTCATCTTCTCTTGAATTTCATTTTACTTTCACAAAGGAAATCGTTTCACATCGTTAGGCATATTAGATTTAGTAATAAATATGAAGCTATATTTAATGAACAGATAATGATATGTGAGCGTTTATCTAATAGCAGTCATAATATGATTAAGCTCAACTTACCATCTGAAAGGGAGAACTGGAAAGTAGGCAATAAAATTCAGTACTCAGATATTGCTGACTTCATTGGGATGACTTGAACACTGTCCACAGTAAATTGAACGAATCTGTTAGTAAGTAGAATAGAGTCATAGATGTATACAGCACAGAAAAAGGCCCTTTGGCCCATCAAGACTGCACTGATCAAAAACAACCATGTAACTATTCTAATCCCATTTTTCCAGCACTTGGCCCCTAGCCTTGTATGCCTTGGCATCGCAAGTGTACACCTAAATACTCCTTAAATGTTATGACGGTTTCTGCTTCTACCACCCTTACAGGCAATGAGTTCCAGATTCCCACCACTTTCCAAGTGAAAAATGTTTTGCTCACAATCCCTGTAAACGACTTGCCCCTTACCTTAAATCTATGCCCCGGTCATTCATTCCCTCCACCAAGGGAAAAAATTCCATCCTGTCCACCCTGTCTATGCCTCTCATAATTTTATACATCTCAGTCATGTCCCTCAGTCTCAGCTGCTCTGAAGGAAACAATCCCAGACAAAATATCACTGCGTGACGTTCACACAGTAATGTAGCGTGAATTAGAACCAGTACATAACTATGGGCCAAGAAAGCTACTTGCTCAAATGCAGTCATGGACAACTGAATAGGTAAAAGGACAACATGAAAATTAAATAAAAAATCCAGACAAAAATGAGTTACGTGGCACAGGTTCTGACAAATGGGAGGAATGTAAAGATAACAACTTGACAAAACAAAAGTTGCAAAAAACAAAGTTGGCAAACGACATTGAAATGAATACTGTACAACTTTGTTTTGCAATAATAATCGGAAACATAGGGTAATCAGAAACATGTGGGTCCTTTGACAACTGACAATAGTAATATTATCAATGAACACAGGGAAAGGACGGAAATGTTGAATAATTACTTTGCATTAGTTCAACACACCAGAAATCCCAACTAAATTAACATTGATTCAAAGTCAGGCATTACATAAATTAATGGAGGAAAAATAACAATAATGCAGAAATTAATGGCTTTGAAGAATGACACCTCCAATCTTCTTCCGGACCATGATCCCACCATGGCATATCAGGCCATTGTATCAACTACAATCACTGACCTCCTTTCGTCAGGTGATCTTGCCCCACTGCATCCAAGCTGATAGTCCCCCAACCCCACACAACTCGCTTCTACCACTTTCCAAAAATCTACAAGCAAGACTCCTCAGGCAGACCCATTGTTTCAGTTTGCTCCTGCTCTACAGAACTCATCTCTTCCAATCTTGACTCAGTCTTTTCTCCCTGATCCAGTTCCTGCCCATGTACATCCATGATTCCTCTGATACTTTATGCCAGTTTTGTGATTTTCAGTTTGCAGGCTCCAGCTGGCTCCTCTTTACTATGGATCTGCAATTCCTTTACACGTCCATCTCTCACCAGATGGTCTCAGGGCTCTCCGCTTCTTCCTGAGCAAAGGCCTGAACCGTGTCCACCCACCACCAACCTCATCAGCTTGGCCGCGCTCATCCTCACCCTCAACAACTTCTCTTTTAACTCCTCTCATTGTCTTCAGGTCAGAGGGGTGGCATTGGCCCCAGTTATGCCTGTCACTTCATGTGGTACATGACACATAATTCTTTATATGATATTTCAATGATATCATCAGTGCTGCTTCCCTCTCTTATCTAGAATTGAAAACGCTCATCGATTTCGCTTCCAATTTCCACCCCACCCTCACTTTCACATGGTCTATCTTTGACTCCTCCTCCCCTTCTTCGACATTTCTGTTTCCATTTCTGAGGATAGACGACCATTAATATTTATAAACCCACTGACTCCACAGCCACTTGGACTATACATCCTCACACCATGTTTCCTGTAAAGACTCCATTCCATTCTCCCAGCTCCTCTGTCTCCATTACATATGTTCCGATAGGCCAACTTTGATCAGGGAGCCTCTGAAATGTCCACCTTCTTCCTCAATCAGGTCCAACCCATCTCCTGTACTCGCGCCTTCACCCTCTTTCTTCCATCCCGCAACCGCAATAGGGTTTCCTTTGTCGTTACCGACCATCCCACCAGTATCCACGTACATCAGCTCCCATTTCTACCACCTCCAGTGAGATGCCGCTACCAGACTCTTGTCCCCTCCCCTTCCTTGTCCGCCTTCCAAAGGAAAGTTCTATCCTGGACACTCTGGTTCACTCTTCCTTCACTCCAAACAACTCCCCACAGCTCCATGGCATCTTTCCCTGCAACCACTGAAGGTGTAACACCAACCCATTTACTTCCTCCCTCCTCAGTATCCAAAGGCCCAGATACGTCTTCCAGGAGAAGCAACACTTTACCTGCACTTCACACGATCTAATTTCTTGCTCACAGTGTGGTCTCCTGTACATTGGGGAAATGAAGCAGAGACTGGGTAACCACTTCACAGAACATCTACGTTCTGACCACAAAAAAAAGATGCTGAGCTCCCAGTTGTCTTCCACATTAACATACCATTTGACCAATATTTCTGTCTCAGGCTTGCTGCAGTGCTCCAGCGAAGCTCAGCGCAATCTGGAAGAACAACATCTCATTGGCAACCCTGCAGCCCTCCAAACTCAATATCGAGTTCAATCATTTTTTTGGGCCTGAACTCCCCTGTGATCCAGCCTCCTACACCATATGCCCAGCCTTGTAATCACATAGTCTGCCATTCCACACTACCCATTGTTCGCCGCTAGTAGTTTCCATTAACAGCGATTCACTCTCCTAGCTAGATTTTTATTGACTCCTTTGTCTGTCCAGCTGTTCTTCTCCCTCTATGGGCTCTATCCCTACTTATCAATTATTCCTTACCTCCTCCCTCCACACTATCTTCTGCATATATGCCAACATTTTTCTAGCTATCATCAGTAGTGAGGAAGGGTCACTGGACCTGAAACATTAACTTTAATTTCTCTTCACAGATGCTGCCAGACCTGCTGAACTTTTACAGCAACTTCTACTTTTATTTGTGAAAGGGACACTTTGTTCCTTAAGAAGATATGAACACTGATGGCAGACAGTTAGCTGCCTGCTGCTCACAAATTGAGTTGGATTTCCCACAACTGACTGAGTTAGGGGTGCCCCCGAATTCCCAAATTGTGACAGAATAATTGCAACATCTTAAAATTCCAGTCATTGTGCCTTACTGAGGTTCATATAGGAGAAATGTTTGCTAAACCAACCTGAGAAGATGTGGCTTTCTGCCGAGAAACCCCTTCCTCTCCCTCCATTTTGTTCACAGCTTTCCTACATCCATGGCATCTGAGGACAGGGTGTGGTACTGAGAAGTAACCAAGGGGATTCTGGGAGAATCGGCTTGCTGATCACAACTAACAGACGGATTGTGGAGGGAAAGTGTCAAAGAACAGTGAAGACCGAAACATTTCATTATTATATTGTATTTCCCTCACTCTTTGAAGCAAAAAGAGAGAGAAGGGGTATTAAAGTATTTCTTTTTGGCTTAGAAACTGTAGAGCCTCAGCAGTGTGCATCATTTTGACCTATATAGATGGCAGGAACTTTGGGAAAGCTTGTGATGTGTGTGGCATAAAAATGTGGAATGTTTTGGATCCATAAGATATCCAGGATGGTCACAGATACTTGAAGTTCAAAGGGTAGTAGTCCATGAGCAACATATTGCTGATTTGGAGCAGTGACTCTTTTTCACTGTGCACTGTACAAGAAGGAGAGAGATTTCTGGAGCAGTCATACCAGAAGGTGGTCACTCCATTTGTGCTAAATGGGCAAAAAGTAGAGGTGGCGATGAGTGGCTGACTGAAAAGAAAAGAGACAGCAGGCCCAGGAAATCCAAGACTCCTTGGAGCTGTCTAACAGGTGTGAATTTTTAGATGCCTACTGAGTGAACAACATGACTGAGTTGGGTGTGGATGACTCAAGGTGAATGACAGGACCATGTTGCCCAAAGCTACTCTGGGAAAAGAGAGAGAGGCTAGTAGGCAGGTTAGAAAGATTGTAGGTGAGTCACTAGTCTAAGGGATAGACAGCCTCGTTTGCAGCTTAGATCGTGAGTCATGTTATTCTGTTGCCTCACAGTTGCAAGAGTTTGGAACACAGTGGAATTCCTGGATAAACTTCTGGAAAGGGAGTGTGAGCAACCAGTAGTTGTGGTCCATGTGGGAACCAACAATATTGACAGGGATAGCTTGGCGGTCTTGCAGGATCAGTTATAAGAGTTAGGTTGAAACAGAGGACCTTGAAGGTAGTCATCTCAGAAATAATACCGGTGCCACAAGTGTTGTTATTTAGGCAAAGGTAGATCAGGTAGGTAGGTTCATGGCTTGAGCGATGGTGTAGAAGGGGATGGGTGTAGAGCTTTGGAACATTGGGATCACTTTTAGGAAAGGAGAAAGCTGTTCAAAAGAGATGGGCTTAACCTGAGCAGAAATGAAATTAATCTCCTGGCTGAGAGAGTAACTAATGTATTGGGGGTGGATTTAATCTTGTAAGGCGGGGATGGCTGGACTAATAGGCCTAGTTTGGAAGTACCAAAGAGGGCAAAAGAGAGAAGATAGGAAATGGGGACAAGGAAGTGAGAGAAGGCCTGAGTGTTGACAGTAAACAAAGAGATAGTCGCCTTCCACTGAAGAAGAAAGGGATAAAGGCAGGATAAAATTGTATGTATAAAAGCGTACGGAGTAGAATGAACAAAATTGCGGAACTGGAAACAGAAGTTGCTCTGTGACATAGTAGCATTGACAGAAATGTGGCTCAAGCCAGAACAGGACTGGATAAGCAATATCCTGGGTTCTCAAGTTTTCTGTAGAAACAGGTAAAAAGGGAGGTGTTGTAGCAGTTTTTATCAAAGATAGTAAAATTGCCTTTGAATGAATTGTAGTTCCTGAATTGGAATCTAGATGGTTGGATGTGGAATTTGAGGTATTAATTATAGTCCACCAAAGAGAGCATTTGTAGGCAGATTGTGGAAATCTACAGGGCAAGTGGAGTTGCTATAATTGGTGATTTTAATAATCTTAGGGTTCACTGGGAAAAAGGTAGGGTGTGGGCCCAGAAGGGGAGAAATTCCTGAAATGTGTTCAGGTGAACTTTCTGAAATAGTGTATTTCCATTCAACAGGGACGAAGCTGTGCTGGCTTTAGTCCTAGGAAATTATGCAGTCCGAGTGGAGAATGTGGTGGGGTACATTGGAAATTGTGATTGTAATATAATGAAGTTCAATATTAAGTTGAAAACATGGTGCTGCAAAAGCATAGCATGTTATGCAGCACCCAAGGAGCAGGAGAATCAACGTTTTGGGCATAAGCCCTTCATCAGGAGCCCCAGCACCATTGCCCACCTTCCTGTCAGACTATCACTTCCACCCGCACCTTCATCTATCTGTCACATTCCCAGCTACCTTTCCCCAACCCGACAACCCTCCCATACATCTCTCAGTCCCCCGGCCCACAGGCTTATGCCCGAAACATCAATTCTCCTGCTCCTCAAATGCTGCCTGATCTGCTGTACTTTTCCAGCACCACACTCTCGACTCTGATCTCCAGCATCTGCAGTCTTCACTTTCTCCTCTTCAATATTAAATTGGAAAAGGATAAAAATGAAACAAGGATTAGGATCCCAGACTTGAAAAAGACAGATTTTGGAGGTCTAAAAGTTGAACTGGGGCATGTTGATTGGAATGTATGTTGATGGATAAAACAGGGGATGAAAAATGGGAGTCTTTCAAAAGAGAGATGAATAAGGTGCAATCTAGGTACATATCCATTAGAAATAAATATGGAGTATCCAAATACGGATGACTAAGGATATTGATGAGAAAATAAGGAAGGAGAAGGAGGCATATGATGGATATTGGAATAATAACGCAATGGACATTAGGAAGAGTGTCTCAAATGCGGAAGAGAGGCTAAGACTGGTCTAAGGGAGTCTAAAAGGAAGTGGGGAAAGGATTGCAGGCTGCACTAAACAAATAGCAAAACGTTCTTCAAACATATTAGTAGTAAAAGATTATTGAAAGAATGGGGCCCATAAGGAACAAGTAGGGTAAGCTGCTCACTGAAGCAAAGAGTACAGTCGAGGTAGGAAGTGACTACTTTGCTTCTGTTTTTACCAAGCTATAAAATGGTGACAATGGCCCAATTGAAAATGTGCGTGTTGAGCAACTGAGCAGTTTAGCAATAGATAAAGAAAAAGTACTAAATAGACTGGCAGCAATCCAGGTAGAGAAGTCAGCAGGCCCGGATGGCACACTTCCTTGCTTGCTGCGAGAGGTAAGGGAGTAAATTGCGGAACCTTTGACAGTAATTTTCCAGGTCTCGCTGAACTCAGGGTTAGTCCTAGGAGACTGGAAGATTACAAATGTGATGCTGTTGTTTAAGAACGTTGCAAAGGATAACCCAGGAAACTCCAGCCCTGTCAACTTGACATCAACAACGGGAAACCTAGTGGGGGCCATAATGTGGGATAAGATAAATATACTTAGGGAAAAATAAGTTAATGCTATATAGTCAGCATGGCTTTGTCAAGGGCAGGGCATGTCTGACAAATTTAATTGTGTTATTGACAAGGTTATACAGACAGTAGATGAGGGTAGTGCTGTGAAGTTTTCAGAAAACATTTGATATAGTGCCACATGGCAGATTAGTTAGTAAATTAGAAATGTTTGGGATTGATGGGTTCCTGGCAGTATGGTTTAGAAGTTGGCTAAAAGATAGGAAACAGTGGGTAGGTATAGATGGATATTTCTCAGCTTGGAGACGAGTTGAAAATTGTGTTCCCCAGGGATCAGTGTTGGGACCTTTCCTTTTTCTGTTTTACATTAATGATTATAAGATGAGTGTTGAGAGCAACATTTCTAAATTTGAGATGACACGAAGCTATTGAGAATAGTGAATTGTGACAATGATCCTGGGCGACTTCAATGGGACATTGACAAGTTGGCCAAATGGGCAGATACCTGGCAGATGAATTTCAGTGCAGAGAAAAGTTAGGTAATGCATTTTGGCTGAAGAAACACAGAACAACAATACTGGCTTCATGGCATAATTGTGAGGGGAGTACAGGCTCAGCGGGACCTCGGGTTGAAGTGCATAATTCTCTGAAGGTGGCCAGTTAAGTTGAAACAGTTCTTAAGAAGGCTTCTGGAATCCTTTGGTGAATCAATATAGGCATAGAGTATCAAAGCAAGGAAGTGATGCGACAGCTCTGCAAATCATTGGTCAGGGAAAAAGTGAGGTCTGCAGATGCTGGAGATCAGAGCTGAAAATGTGTTGCTGGAACAGTGCAGCAGGTCAGGCAGCATCCAGGGAACAGGAGAATCGATGTTTCGGGCATAAGCCCTTCTTCAGGAATGGCTTCAGGAATTCCTGAAGAAGGGCTTATGCCGGAAACGTCGAAATCATTGGTCAGACCACATTAGAAGTATTATGTTCAATTCTGGGCATCTTATCTAAGGAAGGATTTTAAAGCACTGGAAAAAGTGAAAAGGAGATTTATAAGAGTGATGGATTTTAGATATAAGGAATGATTAGAGAAATTGGGCTTATTCTCTTCGTGTAGAGAAGATTAAGAGGTGACCTTATTGAGGTGTTCAAAATTACTAACAGTTTTGTCAGGTCAAAGAATGATATTCTGTTTCCTTTTGTTGGTATGTCAGCAGCGAGGCATCATAATTTCAAGACTATCAGCAAGAAGCTGGAGTGAGATATGGAAAGACCTCTTAGAGAGTTATTAGCATTTGGAATGCACAGCCTGGAAGAGTGGTGGAAGCAGATGCCATGGGAGGTTTCAAAAGAGAGCTGAATATGTATTTGTAAGTGATGAGTTTAGAGGACTATGGAGATTGAACTGAAGAATGGAACTAGCTGGAGCCTTTTAGGAGCCAGTACAGACACGACGGATCAAATGACCTCCTTCTATACTGTAAAATTCTATGATTCTATCACCTTATTTCCCAAGCATGTTCTATTTCAACAGGAAAGCTTTAGTTTTCCTTTCATAGAATGTGAGCTTCACTCGCCAAGCCAGCATTTAAAACCACTCCTGAATGCCCTTGAGAAGGCGGTGGTGAGTTGTTTTCTTGAGCTTGGTTAGCTGCCCTCTTGATCAGATGCAGCTTATATGGTGTTGGCACAGCCAAAGTGGTGTTACGAAAAGAAATTAGGCATTTTGGCTGAGTGACAGTGAAGGGATGGATGGTGATTATAAATCTGAATCAGAATGGTGTGTGGCTTGGAGGGGAGCTTTCAGTTGCTGCTGACCACTTGCATCTGCAGTCCTTCTAAGCGGTAGAGTTCAGTGGTTTGGAAGCTGCCTTCTGAATGAAGGAGCCTTGTGAGTGGAATGAATTCAATAGCTCTTTCAAAGATTCAAAATGGCGCAATGGGATAAATGCCTCCTATTTTGTATGATTTTACACTTCACTAAGGTTTTAAGGACTTCTACAACCTAAATGATAAAGGAAGATTTATTCAGACATTGTAGTATTTGTATTGTTTCAAAAAATCACTCTGGATGAAACACAAAGATCTATCTGTCTTACATTTTTTGATTGGTCAAGGTAATCAAGCAAACCCTTCTCACTTGTATCAGTTTCAATGTATGTTTTGCTGAAAATTCTTCACTCCTTTAGTTTTACTTGAATAATATAATGATTTATTTTTAATAATGGTCAATACTGTACTCAAGCTGGATGCAGATGACAAGCTGCTAGAAAGGGAAGGGACAGGAAAGAAACTGGCAGCAAGAAATCAGAACTAATTCCTCCAGGGTATTCGTGGAGTAACTTTCCATCTAAACTTCTGCAGTGATCTCTTTTAGAGATGCCTGTGCTTCATTATGGAAATTGTCACTGAAATCTTCCAACTGCTACAGTGGCAATTGCAGAGCAGAGCAAGGATCACATTTTAGAGGCTCTGAAACTGACTTGAACTTAAATGTATCTGATTCCTTCCAGGCTGCTGCTATTGTACACTGTTGCACAAGGGAGGTCATTGAAGCTTTCTATGCAAAGAGGAATAACTCCATATTACTCCCATTTTCCAGAATTAGGTGGAATGAGCACAAGTGTTTTCGAACACTGAAAGCCTCTCCATGGTTCAGGGTGCCAATAATTGCAAAGACATTGCTTTTCAAGTGTTTAATACCAACTCTTCCAGTCACCTGAAATGAAAAGATTTCTACTTCCTAAATGTGAAGCTGGTGTGTGACCATAGCAGTGTCAATGTAGGTCAATGTCCGCTATCCTGGTGGAAGCCATGACGTATTACAGCTAGCACAGCAAACCAAAGAATGGCTATGGTCAGCCATTCTTCATTCATTATTAAGTCAGATTCAGTTGCAGAGTGACACCCATCACATGCTCCAGTCAGAATCCACCTCCCTCTCAAAATGTGCTGGCTTGCTGCAGATATTGCAGATAAAAATAAATTATGTTCCCTGCTGATATATGTGTGCAGAAATAATTAATATGAGCGGGTGGCATGAGATGGTATGCACCATTTGTTATACTTTATGAGTGTGTCTGATGTGTGCTGTTGTGGTAATATCACAGGATGAATAACACAGATTCATGTTCAAATTCTACCACAACAGTTTGTAGAATTTAAGATCAATTAATAAAATGTGGAACTGAAGGCTAGTCTCAGTAATAGTGACCAATCATTGCTTGTTGTAAAATCCTGTCTTGTAAGTAAAATCCTTCAGAGGGGGAAGTCTGGCATCCTTCCCTAATCTGGGCTACATCTGATTCCAGTTCCACGGTAATGTGATTAACTGCTCTTTGAAACAGCCTTGCAAACCACTCAGTTCAAGGGTAATGAGGGGTATTCAACAAATGATAGTGCATGAAAATGGATGAAGTAACCACTCATTGAGATTCTCATGCAGAACTTCAATGGTTATCTAAATTTACTCCCATGAATTTTTAAACAGAAGAAAGTGTAGATATATGTAAATATAAACAAAGGAAGAAAGATGTAAACTTTAACTACATTAGTCCACAAGCCTGCCCCTGTCTAATTTGGTGTGTCTTTTTACTGCATTCAAAGCAGGAACTTTGCAGTTTACTTCTTGATGTAAGTTTGATAGCTTAAAGCAGTGATGTGTGTTTAAAGTGTTCATCTAAAAATGCTTCTGTATGTTTGTATAAATTTCCTTCTGAATTATTGTTGGTAATCTGATATGAGAAAAAAAGATGGTTTCTAGATCAAAATCCCTTCTAAATAATTTATTGCCCATTCTGAACTTTGAATTTGATTAGTTCTCTTTTTCTGCTTATAGAGTTGTGGCCTGATCCAGCAAAGTACTGTTCATGTGGTCCAAACCACTTCTCAACTAACTCAAAACCCACCTACTGATACAACCACTGGCATTCTGTGGAAAAGAAATGGAGGTAAAGCGGACATCTTAAATCAGATGGATCTCAGTGCATCTGTCTTTCCAAGTCATCCTATGAATCTCAAAGCTGTCCTTGGAAATGGAGGTCAGGGTCATCTTAGCTGCTATGAATCTTCAGGTAAAGACCTAAGAGTTTTTTAAAAAAATACACAACATACCCCTGACATTTGAATCAATTTAAACTTTTTCTTCTGACCTTTCTTCATGTTCTACCTTTGAGATTGACTGTGAGGCAAGGGGTACCTATTTCCGGATGACATGTTGCACCTCACCTTCTAATTAGTCGCAGAGGGCTTAAGCAAATTGTGCAAAGGTAGGGGAACTGAAATACAGCGTAAAGAAGGAGAAAATAGATGAAAGGCAGAGAGACATTGTGACAATGCTAACACTTTATTTTGTCCTTGGGTTTTTTTAAGAGAGGTCATAAAGACAGGGGTGCCGAAATGTCTGGGCAGAGCCTAGTTTAACAATGGCAGGGGAGTAGTCAGTTCTCCCAGTTCAGGTTTTCTCTGGTTTGGTGTAGCTGTAACAGTCAGAAGCTGCTGCAGTGGAGAAAGATTCCAAGCTTCACAAGATGGTTCCTGACTGGCTTTCTCTCTGAAATCTCTCCTGCCTGTAAGAACCTGAGTTTGAATTTACCTTTTGCCAAGGGATGTGTTTATGGGATGTTACAGTAATTGGGACAGCGCTTTAGTTATGTTGCTATATCGAGTCAGTTGAGTTTTCAAATAGTTAAGTTATTCTAAATTCTGTTTTCTTTTGTTCGTGTTTCAACTGTCGTGTTTAAATAAATTCTGTTTAGCTTAAAGCTGAGTGGTTTGACCAGCTCCATCACACCTGGAATATCCACTCCACATCTGCCTTTAAAATAAAGAAAAGTTAGGGTCTAGACTATCTTCTTAAATTGTTTTGAGGGGGTCTGGCCTGGTCCATAACAAATTGGGGGCTCTTGTTGGGGTTTTTTCTATAGTTCCAATTTGGGATTAGGGTTGTTGGACTCAAAGGCGGCGAGTGGTAGGTGTTACCGTCCTTTGTTCTGGGTGTTGAATTCGGTTGGTTTAAACAGTATTAGCTCTTTCAGTCACTAGGAATTTTCTGAGGGTGGAAAAAGTGACATTGGGGCTTTTCAAAAGGTGAGCAAGGCAAAGCTGCTGGAATTGGCAGACAACCTGGAGTTGGAGTTGCCTTCATCCATGAGAAAGGGAGGTATAATTGCAGCATTAGCTCAGCATTTAAATTTGCTAGAAACACCATCAGAATCTTTGGAAGTGGCTAAAATTCAATTGAAAATGAAGCAGTTTGAGTTAGAGGCAAAAAAAAGAGAAAAAAATGAAGCATTTTGAATTTTGATTAAAAGCAGAGGAAAGAGAAAAAGAACAAATTGCCCTGGCAGAACAAAACAAAAAGGACAGAATCACTTTAGCAGAACAAAAGGAAATGGAGGGGAAGGCCCTAGCAGAAGAAAGGGAGAAAGAGGAAGAAGAAAAGGAGGAAGAGAAAAGAGAGAAAGAGCGAGAGTTTGAACTTCATAAATTGGTACTTAGACAGGAAAGCCGGCTTGAAAGGGTGGAGCTGAAGGTGGAAGGTAGGCTTAGTGAAGGTGAGCAAGCCCATCGTAGCCAAAAGCATGGTGGGGATCTGTTTAAGTATGTCCAAGCATTGCCTAAATTTGATGAGAAGTATGTCGAAGCTCTTTTCATCTCATTTGAGAAGGTGGCTAAACAAATAAAGTGGCCAGTGACCATGTGGGTTTTGTTGATCCAAACAAAGCTAGTAGGTAGAGCTAGTGAGGTATTTGCATCACTATTAGAGGAGGTGTCTGGGGAGTATGAGGAGGTGAAGAAAGCCATCTTAAGTGCAGATAAGCTTGTACCTGAAGCCTACAAACAAGGTTTCAGGAATCTAAGGAGGGACCCTGTTCGGACAAACATTGAATTTGAAAGGATCAAACAAAGTAATTTTGACAGGTGGATAAGGGTATTAAAAATAGAGCAAACCTATGACAATCTTAGAGAGACAATTATTTTGGAGGAGTTCAAAAACTCACTTCCTGAAATACTGAGTACTCATTTGGAAGAGCAGAGGGTTAAAACGGCAAGATTAGCAACTGAAATGGCTGATGATTATAAGTTAGTTCATAAATCAAAGTTTGGCTTCCACCATCAATTTCTATCATGAAGGATAGAAATTGGGGAAAACAGATCTCGATGAAGGTCATAAAGATAGCTTACTACAGGGTAAAAAGGAAACGCATGAAGGGGAAAAGCAAGTTAAAAAGCTGTAGTGTTTTCACTGCAATAAAGTAGGCCACATGAAATCACAGTGTTGATGGGTTAGGAAAAGCACTGAGAAGACAGATGTATGAAAACAGGATAAGCCAGTGAATTTTGTTGAAGTGATAAAGGAAAGCACAGTGGCAGCAGAATGTCCAACCTGTTTAGAGGTCGATTAAGGAGCAAGTGCCCCATCTTCTTAAACTATTTACTTGAGAAGGTAAGGTTTACTTGCACAGGCCAGGAGCATCAAATAAAGTGGTAACAGTTATTAAGAGATACAGGATTGTGTCAGTTTTTGATGTTGAGAGATGAGGAGAAGTGAAGCCAGAAAAAGTGTTAGTACATGGAATTCACGGTGAGACGAGGATTGTTCAATTATGTCGAGTGAGGTTAGAGTGAGCAGAGAGAAATGGAGAAGTCGTGGGAGGGATAATGGAAGAGCTCTCGGCTGCAGGAAATCAGTTCATCCCTGCTAACGATACAGCTAGTTCACAGGTAGGACTGCTGCCCTCTGTGCTTGAAAAGCCAGTGGAAAATCAGGCAATTGAGGTCTTACAAGAAGCATATCTTGGGATTTTTCCTGACTCTGTGGTAACAAGGTCACAAAGTCACCAGTTGAAACAGGAGGAGAAATCAAAGAATACAGATAAGGAAGTTGAATGGTTGAGACAAAACAGGTGCAGGTGGAGGATAATTTTAGCTCAGAGAAATTAACTGAGTTACAACAGAAAGATGAAAAACTGAAGCAATTGTATCAAAAAGCATACACAGAAGAAGAATCTGAGTGTATCTCTATGTGCTACTATCTTAAATGATGTCTTAATGAGGAAATAGAGACCATCACATATTCAGTCAGATGAGAAATGGGCAGAAGTTCATCAAAGCATATTACCAGTGGGGTTGTACAAAGGGGGTGTTGCGGGTAGCACATTAATTACCAGTAGGAGGTCATTTAAGATAAATTCAAACTAAAATACAAAATATTACGACTGGTTTGGACTGCATAAGAATGGAGTTGAATTTTGCCAGACATGTCATACATGTCAGGTAATTGAAAAACTTCAGGCAGTAATAAAATCTGCACCTTTAATATCAATTCCTGCATTTGAGGAACCTTTTACAAGACTCTTAATTGATAGTGTGGGATCCCAACCTAAAACAAAGTGGAAATCAGTGTTTGTTGACAATAATGGATGTGTCCGCTAGGTTTTAGAAGCCGTTCCATAACACAATATCGCAGTTAAAAGGATTGTAGAAGAGTTACTCAATTTTTTTACTAGATACAGACAACCACAGAGATGCAGTCATGTCAAGAGTCACATTTTACATCAAAATTGTTCAAGGAGGTTATGGACAGCTTAGAAATAAAACAATTCAAGCCTACTGCATACCATCCAGAAATGCAGGAGGCACTAGAAAGGTGGCTGAAAATGTGTTGCTGGAAAAGCGCAGCAGGTCAGGCAGCATCCAAGGAACAGGAGAATCGACGTGAAGGGCTTATGCCCGAAACGTCGATTCTCCTGTTCCTTGGATGCTGCCTGACCTGCTGCGCTTTTCCAGCAACACATTTTCAGCTCTGATCTCCAGCATCTGCAGTCCTCACTTTCTCCACTAGAAAGGTGGCACCAGACATTAAAAACCATGCTAAGGGCTTATAGCCAAGACTATCCAACTACTGACTGTTTGCTCAACCAGTCTCTGACAGATAGCTGCCAGTGCCTTGTATATTGCAACTCATTGCCATCATGTGGTATGATGATTCCTCACTGCAGTTTGGGATAGTGTAAGATCCATCTGGTAGTTTTGCTGCCACCATACTTAAAGATGGCAGGACAGATTGAAAGAAATCAATAAGGCATACCATATCTTAAGGTTTACTAATACAGGCATAGATTATAAAAGAAAGGATTAGCTTTCCTTCATTGGGTGGTTGTGGAGCAGAATCATACGACACAGAATTTATTGCAACAGGATTGCAGTGTCATGGAATGTAATATTAAACAAATTTAGCTTGTGTCTTTCATCTTTTAGAAAAATCATGTTAGTTTCAGTTCCTTCATATGTAAATCCCAGAACTTTTTAAAAGTTACATTCGCAAGATAGCTTTTAACAACAGGTGTCATCTCAGCTCAGATAATGCATTGAAGGTGTGAAGTTAAAGTCTGTCTGTGTCCCAATGTTAGGTCAGGCTGATTCTATTTCTAAAGTGAGATTCACAGAATGTTTCATGGGTTTATGCAATTTTTGTGCAAAATAAAATGTAATTCTGCAAGTACAAATTCACTCCACAAACTTATATGTGTGTATGTGAGTGTGGGGGGTGTATGCATGAGTGTATGAGAGAGAGCTTGTGGATGAGAGACTGTCTGCGTGGGTGTGTCAGTCCAGAGGAGAGTGTGTGTTTGTGTGTGTGTGTGGGCTCGGTCTTGCCAATGTACCATGCCTTACGGCATCCTTGCCTTTAGCATATGAAATAGGCACCGTTGGCAGAGACACATGAGCACCTGCCACATACATGGTAGGTGGTGTCCCCATGTGTAATGGTGGTATCCATGTCGACATTCTGACACGTCTTGCAGCAGCTGCCGGGGCAGTATGTATGGTGTTGTCCTGAAGGCCAGGGAGTTTGCAGCGAACAATGATCAGTTTGAGGTTTGATGGTTGTTTAAAGGCAAGAAGTGGAGATGTGGGGAAGATCGTGGCGAGGTGCTCATCCTCATTGATAATGTTATGCAGGCTGCAAAGAACATGGCATAGTTTTTCGGCTCCCGGGAAGTACTGGACCATAAAGGGTACCCTATTGGTTGCAGCTCATGTCTGTCTCCTAACGAGGTCATTACGGTTTATCGCAGTAGCACGTCGGAACTGGAGATCGATGAGTTGAGCATTGTACTCTGTTCTTATAAGAGCATGCTTGAGTACTTCCATGTGTCTGTCACATTCCCCCTCATCTGAACAGATCCTGTGTATATATATATAGGGCATGTCCATAGGGGATGGCTGTTTTAATGTGTTTAGAGTGGCAGCTAGAGGAGTGTAGCATCATGAGGTTATCCGTGGGTTTGCGATACAATGAGGAGCGGAGGTGCCCATCTTTGATGGAGATGCATGTGTCCAAGAATGAGGCAGATACTAAAGAAAGTCCATGGTGAGTTTGATGTGGAATGAAACTCGTTGTTATCCCTGTATCATTGTTACAGTGATTCCTCGCCATGGGTCCAGAGGAAGACAATGTCGTCAATATACCTTGTGTATAGTGTTGGTTGGAGGTCCTGCTTAGAGAAGAAGTCTTGTTCAAACTTGTACATGAAAATGTTAGCATATTGGAGTGCAAATTTGGTCCGCACAGTTGTTCCATGTGTCTGGATGAAGAACTGGTTGTCAAAGGTGAAAACATTGTGATCGAGGATAAAGCGGATGAGTTGTAGGATAGTGCCGGAGACTGGCAGTTGTTGGTATTGAGTACTAAGGCTGTTGCCACGATGCCATCATTGTGGGGAATGCTGGTATAGAGTGCTGAAACATCCATTGTGACGAGGAATGTTCCCGGTTCGACTGGTCCATGGGTATTGAGTTTCTGTAAGAAATCTGTAGTGTCGCAACAGAAGCTGGGGGTCCCCTGTACAATGGGTTTCAAGATGCCTTTGACATGACCAGAGAGGTTCTCACACAGGGTCCCATTGCCTGATATGATGGGATGTCCTGGTGTGTTAGCTTTGTGTATCTTCAGTAGGCAGTAGAAGTCTCCTACGCAAGAAGTACATGGGATGAGGGCTCTGAACGACTGCATCAAAGATCAATGTTTTAGTTCATGGGTGTGCTCTTTGGTCAGATAGGCTGGCAGTTGCCTATAGTGTTCCTGGTTCTTCAGTTGTTGGTACACTTCCTTGCAATAGGCAGTTTATTCTGAATGATGATGTCTCCTCCTTTATCTGCTTGTTTGATGACAATATTGTGATTGGTTTTGAGAGCATGGATGGCATTGTGTTGTGATTGGGTGCTAAAGAACAAAGAAAAGAACAAAGAAAATTTACAGCCCAGGAAAAGGCCTTTCGGCCCTCCAAGCCTGAGCCGATCCAAATCCACTGTCTAAACCTGTCACCCAATTTCTAAACATCTGTATCCCTTTGTTCCCCACCTACTCATGCATCTGTCCAGATGCATCTTAAATGAATCTACCGTGCCTGCCTCCACTACCTCTGATGGCAACGCGTTCCAGACACTCACCACCCTCTGTGTAAAGCACTTGCCGCATGTATCCCCCTGAGACTTTTCACCTCTCAACCTTGAAAGCGTGACCTCTCGTTATTGAATCCTTCACCCTGGGAAAAAGCTTATCTTTATCTACTCTGTCTATACCCTTCATGATTTTGTAGACCTCAATCAGGTCCCCGTCCCCCCCCATCTCCTTTTTTCTAATGAAAACAAACCTAATATACTCAACCTCTCTTCATAGCTAGCACCTTCTATACCAGGCAACCTCCTCATAAACCTTCTCTGCACCCTCTCCAAAGCGTCCACATCCTTTTGGTAATGTGGTGACCAGAACTGTTCACAGTATTCTAAATGTGGCCGAACCAATGTCTTGTACAATTGCAACATGACTTGCCAGCTCTTATACTCAATACCCTGTCCGGTGAAGGCAAGCATATGCCTTCTTGCCCACTCTATCCATCTGTGCAGCAACCTTCAGGGTACATTGGACCTGCACTCCCAGATCTCCCTGCTCATCAACCTTTCCCAAGGCTCTTCCGTTCATTGTATAATTTGCTCTAGAATTAGACTTGCCTAAATGCATCACCTCACATTTGCCTGGATTGAACTCCATCTGCCACTTTGCCACCCAACTCTCCAGTCTATCTATATTCTCCTGTGTTCTTTGACTCCCTTATGCTTTCTCCTACTCCAATCTTCATGTCATCTGCAAACTTGCTGATCATACCAACAGTGCCCTCTTCCAGATCATTTATGTACATCACAAACAACAGTAGCCCCTGCACTGATCCCTGTGGAAAACCACTGGTCACCTTTCTCCATTTTGAGAAACTCCCTTCAACTACTACTCTCTGTCTCCTGTTGCTCAACCAGTTCTTTATCCACCTAGCTAGAACACCCTGCACACCATGTGACTCCACTTTCTATATTACTTTACTATGTAGAACCTTATCAAATACTTTAATAAAATCCATGTATATGACATCAACAGCCCTTCCTTCATCTATCAACTTGGTCACTTCCTCAAAGAACTTGGTCACTTCCTCAAAGACCTCTATTAAGTTGGTAAGGCACGATCTCCCCCGCACAAAACCTGATGAGCCCATTCTTTTCTAAATATCATTAGATCTTATCCCTCAGTACCTACTCCAGCAACTTTCCCACCACTGACGTCAGGTTCGCTGGTCTGTAGTTACCTGGAATATCCCTACTACCCTTCTTGTACAGGAGGAACAATGTGAGCAGTCTTCCGGCACCTCATCTGTTTAAGGATGCCAGAAAGATATCTGCTAGGGCCCCAGCTATTTCCTCTTGCGCCTCCCTCAGCAACCTGGGATAGATCCCATCCAGTCCTGAGGATTTAATAACCTCTAGCCTTGCCAACACATCTTCCCTACTTATGTCAACCTGATCCAGACTAATCAAACTTCTATCTCTAATCCCAACATTCATCATGTTCCTCTCTTTTGTGAACACTGATGCAAAGTAATCATTCAGAATCTCACCCATTCTCTCAGGTTCGACACACAGCTTTCCTTCATTAGCCTTTAATGGACCAACCCTTTCTTTAAGTACCCATTTGCTTCTTATATAAGAATAAAATGCTTTGGGATTCTCCTTAATTTTGTTCGCTAAAGCTATTTCATGACCCCTTTTAGCCGCTTGATTCCTCATTTAAGACTGGTCCTACTCTTCCGATATTCCTCTAGGGCCCATTCTGTTCTTAGCTGCCTGGACCTTATGTACGCTTCCCTTTTCCTCTTGGCTAGTCGTACGATTTCTCCTGTCATCCACGGTTCACAAATCTTGCCTTTCCTATCCTTTGCCTTCAACGGGACATGCCTATCCTGCACTATCTTTAACCTATCTTTGAAAGCCTCCCACATATCAAATGCAGACTTCCCTTCAAATAGCTGTGTCCACATTTCCCAGCTCCTGCCAAATTTTGAAATAATTGACCTTGGCCCAGTTTAGTGTTCTTCCCTTAGGACCACTCTCATCTTTGTCTATGAGTATTCTAAAACTTACAGAATTGTGGTCACTGTTCCCAAAGAAATCCCCGACTGCAACTTCTACCACCTGTCCTGGCTCATTCCCCATTACCAGGTCCAATATGGCCCCTTCCCTCATTGGACTATTTAAAAGGTAAAAACAATGACTGCAGATACTGGAAACCAGATTCTGGATTAGAGGTGCTGGAAACGCACAGCAGTTCAGGCAGCATCCGAGGAGCAGTAAAATCGACGTTTCGGGCAAAAGCCCTTCATCAGGAATACCTGCCTGAACTGCTGTGCTTTTCCAGTACCTCTAATCCAGAATCTCATCAGACTATTGACATACTGCTCTAGAAAATCTCCTGTATGCTTCTTACAAATTCTACCCCATCCAGACCTCTGACGCTAAGTGTATCCCAGTCAATGTTGGGAAAATTAAAATCTCCCATCACCACTACCCTATTGCCTCTACATCTTTCCATAATCTGCTTACGTATTTGTTCTTCTGCCTCACGCTCACTGTTGGGAGGCTTGTAATACAGCCCCAACAATGTAACTGCACCCTTCTTATTTCTCAGCTCCACCCATAATGCTTCACTACCCAAGCTGTGATATCATCCCTGACCAGCAGTGCAACTCCACCCCCACTTTTACTTCCCTCCTGTCCTGTCTGAAGCGGTCTATATCCTGGAACATTTAGTTGCCAATCATGCCCTTCCTTCAACCAAGTCTCAGTGATTGCAATAATGTCATACTCCCAGGCACCAATCCAAGCCCTAAGCTCATCTGCCTTACACACTGTACTCTTTGCATTAAAGTAGATGCATTTCAGGCCACCAGTTCTTTTGCGTTCATCTGCTGTCTGCCCCATCTTCCCCTTATTAATGCTATTTTATCAACGCTAACTTCATGATTCTTACAGTCTCCAATTTCCATCTCGCTGTCTACTTGTCTTCCCCTCTGGTTCCAAGCCCCCTGCCACATTCGTTTAAAATCTCCCCAGCAGCAGTAGCAAAAACTCTCCCAAGGACATTGGTTCCGGTCTGGTTCAGATGTAGACAATCCATTTTGTAATAGTCCCACCTTCCTCAGAACTGGTCCCAATGTCCAACAAACCTGAACCCCTCCCTCATACACCATCCCTCAAGCCACATGTTCTTCCTGCCTATTTTTTCATTTCTCCGCTGGCTAGCATGTGGCACTGTTAGTAGTCCTGAGATCACTACCTTCTTTACCCTCTTTAACTTCTCTCCTAGTTCCCTGAATTCTTCTTTCAGGACCTTATCTCGTTTTTTACTTATATCGTTGCTGCCTATATGCACCAAGACAACTGGCTGTTCACCCTTCCCTTTAAGAATGCTCTGCAGCCAATCGGTGACATCCCTGACCCAAGTGGGAGGCAACACACCATCCAGGAGTCCCATTTTTGGCCACAGAACCGCCTGTCTATTCTTCTTTCAATATAATCCCTAATGACTATGGCCCTACGAGTCTTTTTCCCACCTTTCTGAACAGCAGTGCCTGCCACAGTGCCATGATATTGGCAACTGCTGCCCTCCCCTGGTGAGCCATCTCCCCCAACAGTATCTAAAACAGTATACCTGTTTTAGAGGGAGATGACCGCAGGGGACACCTGCACTGCCTTCTTACTCTTTTTCTGCCTTTTGGTCACCCATTCACAATCTCCCTCAGCAATTCTAACCTGTGGTGTGAACAATTCACTAAACGTGCTATCCACGACCTCCTCAGCATCGCAGATGCTCCACTATGAGTCCATCCACAGCTCCAGAGCTGTCATGCGGTCAAACAACAGCTGCAGCTGGACACACGTCTTGCAAGTGTAAGAGTCAGGAACGTCAGCAACATTCCTAAGCTCCCACATCAAGCAAGAGGCACACGCCACGGGTCTGAAGGCCCCTGCCATTGTAAGCCTACCTTTATAATAACTAACTACAACCAAACAATGCACTTAAATATGAAAAAGAAAGATAAAAAAACGCTTTACCTTACAGAATCTTTTTCTTCTGGTTAGAGGAGATGAGCGGGAGGGATCTCGGGTTTAGCCGCAGCCCAAATATATACTAAGTCCTTACCTTCCCGGCACTCTCTTGGTCTCCACTTCCGCTGTGTCTCCCGCTGCTCCCAGACAGGAAAAAATGGGAAAACTTATCCTTCCCGGCAGCCCTCGCTTCTCTCCATCTTCTCTCCTCGCCACTCTGTCAAAATGGAGGCCTGACTCCCAAGGTAAGTCCCTTCCCAGCAACCCTTGCTTCTCTCCACCTCTCGTCGCTGCTCTGTCAATATGGAGACCCGACTCCTGAGGTAAGTCCCTTTTTAAGTGGGAAAACTTACCCTTCCCGGCAGCGCTCGCTTCTCTCCTTGCCGCTCTGTCAAAATGGAGGCCCAACTCCTGAGGTAATTCTTTTTTTAAGTGGGAAAACTTACCCTTCCCAACAGCCCTCGCTTCTCTCTACCTTCTCTCCTAACCGCTCTGTCAGAATGGAGGCCTACCTTGTTTTGCTTTACCTTGTGGGTGCGGCTGATGAATCTGGCATTTATATATTTCCTGACAGTTTCAGCACACATGTCAAGCCCAGGTCAGCAGCCCTCTGGTGGGGTCCACGTTGACTTCTTCTTTGGTCGCTCCTCTACGGATCTCTGTGATGACTGTTCCAGTTCGTCGGTGGGCTCATTGGGATCACTGCTGGCATCTTGAAAGAATTCCCAGAGTCTCATTCATCTGATGAATTCCTCTGTGTCTGCTGCAAGATCCATGGGTACCAGAAATTGAGCCCCGTGCTAAGAACTTCAATCTCTTCCAGTTGAAGGGTGTGATCTACTAAGTTGACGATTGATTTCCCCGTGGTGATAACATTTTCCACTGTGGTGCCGGGGTCTTGGCTACTGCTGGTCTTGATGCCAAGTTTCTCCAGTTCTTGTTCTTGGTGTGCATGTAAATGGTGTAGTTTGTCACCTTGATTGGCAAAATGACACAGAAAAAAGGATTACAGATCACGAGCCCATTCAAATCAACCTACAACATAGAGTATGTGGAGAAACTTTGCCACCTAAACTCTTGCAAACTCCTAAATCATTTTGTGCACCAACTCTATAGCAGGCGCCACAACCATGAAATCAAGATGGAGTCCACACTCTCAGCTTGCACCCAGGATGCAGCAGTACAGTTACGTGACATTGCCAAACAGGCAAAGCAGCAAAACTACACCAAGCACTACACCAAAACTACACCAAACTACAACATGCACATCAAGAACAAGACATGATCCCTCCCAGTCGGGGAACTCCTCAGTGGTCAGGGACATTCAGCCTTGGACCTTCAGGTGACCATCCTCCAAGGCAGACTACAGGACAGGCAACAACGCAAAGTGGCCGAGCAGAGGCTGACAGCCAAGTTCAGTACCCATGGGGCTGGCCTCAACCGGGACCTTGGGTTCAGGTGACCTCACTGCACTATACTCTCTCTCTCTCTCTTGCTCTCTCTGTCTCTCTCTCACACATACACATATATATACACACACATGCACTCCTACAGACCCATACACCCACGCAGACCCTCTCTCATACACAAGCTCTCTCTCATACGCTCACAGATATGCCCCCACATTCACACCCCACAAGCACCCTCTCTCAAATGTAGGAACATGGACAGGTTAGGGAGGTGAGGAGGAGGGGTGAGGTTAGATATGGGATAAGGCTTAGTGAGGAGGGATTTTGAAGCTGATGAAGTCAAATGTTGAGGCCATTGGACTATAAGCTTCCCAGGCGAAAGATAAGGTTTTGTTCCTCCATTCTGTTTGGCCTCACTCTGACAATGGAGGAGGCCAAGGATGACTGGGGGTTGGAAGGTAGGGGGGAATTGAAATGAATGGCAACCGGAAGGTCAGGTTGGTTAATGCGTATTGAGTGCAGTTGCTCTGTGAACTGGTCCCCAAGTCTGCATTTGGTCTCCCCGATATAGAGGAGACCACATCGGGTGCAACGGATGCAATAGATGAAGTTGGATGACGTACAGGTGAATCTCTGTTAGATCTGGAAAGGTTGCTTAGGGCCTTGGACGAAGGTGAGGGAGGAGGTGTAGGGGCAGGAGTTGCACCTCTTGCAGTTGCAGGGAAAGGTACTGTGTGGAAGAGAATTTGGTGGGCATTGTAGAGTTGATGAGGGAGTCTCAGAGTGAACAGTCACTGTGAAAAGCAGACAGGGGTGGGGAAGGAAATATCGTTTTGGTGGTGGGGTCTGATTGTAGCTGGCAGAACTGTCATGGGATGATATCATGGGATGATGTATTGGTTTTGGAGATTGGTGTGGTGGTATGTGAGGACTAAGTGGACTCTATCATTGTTGTTGGGAGCAAGGGGTTTGAAGGCAGAAGTGCAGGAGATGGAGGAGATATGGTTGAGGGCATCCTTAAATACTGCGGAGGGGAAACTATGGTCCGTAAAGTAGAAGGATATCTGCGATGTCCTGGAGTATCTTGGGAGTTGATGCAGTGGAGGTGGAGGAATTGGTAGTATGGGGTAGCATCTTTGCAGGAGGTGGGCGAGAGGTGTTGACGAGGTAATTGTGGGAGTAAAGGGTTTGAAATGGATATCAGTGCTGAGTCCATGTCCAGAGATGGAGATGGAGAGGTCCAGGAAGGGTAATAAGATGTCAGAAATGGTCTAGGTGAATTAGAGGGTGGGGTGGAAGGTGTTGGCGAAGTTGATGAACTACGTGAGCTCCTCACGGGGAGATGAGGCAGCACTGATGCAGTCATCAATATAGCGAAGGAGGGAGTGAAGGATGATGCTGGTGTAGTTGCGAAAGAAAGACTGTTCCATGAATCCTACAAAGAGATAGGAATAGCTGGGGCCCAGGCAGGTGCCTATGGCTACCCCTTTGGTTTGTAGGAAATAGGAGGAATAAAATAAAAAGTTGTTGAGGGTGAGGACCTGTTCTGCCAGGCGAATAAGGGTGTCAGTGGAGGGGCACTAGTTGGGCCTACAAGAGAGGAAGAAGCAAAGGGCTTTTAGGCCCTCCTTGTGAAGGATGCAGGTGTAAAGGGTAGAGATGAGATGTTGGGGGCCAGGGAATTGAAGTTTTGGAAGTGGGTTGTGACTCGAGTGTAGGTGAGGAGTTTCTATACAAAGGGGAAAGAACAGAGTTGAGGTAAGAGGAGATGAGCTTGGTAGGGCAGGAGCAGGTAATGACTTGGATTGAGCGGGGCAGTCTGGTTTAAGGATTTTGTGTAGGAGATAGAAATGGATGATGCAGGGTTGGGGAACTATCACATTGAAGGCTGTAGAAGGGAGATCTCCCAAAATGGTGAGGTTTTTGATGGTCTGGGAGATGATGTCTTGGTGATCAGAGGTCATGGTCAAGGGATGGTAAGTGGAGGTGTCAGAGAGTTTGCATCTGGTCTCAGCCATGTATTGGTCAGTTCGCCATGCTACCACCGGGCCACCCTTATCAGCAATTATCTTCGCAGGATTCATGAAGTAGTCCCTCTTCTGCAACTACACCAGCACCAGCCCTCACTTCTTCCTCTATTATATTGATGACTGCATTGGTGCTGCCTCATGCTCCCACAATTCATCAACTTCACCATTACCTTCCACCCCACTTTCAAATTCAGCTGGACCATTTCTGACACCTCCTTCCCCCTCCTGTACCTCTCTGTCTCCATCTCTGGAAATTGACTCAACAACAATAACGATACCAACCACCCCATCAACCTCCGAATCCATTGTCTCATCCTCCAACATTTATACCACCTCAATCAGACCCTACCACTAAAAAGACATTTCTTTCCTCACCCCTGTCTGCTTTCCACATGGATTGCTCACTCTGCAACTCCATCGTCAACTCTACACCCCCCACCAACTTCTTCACTACAATTGATACCTTTCTCTGCAACAGTAAGAGGTACAACTCCTGCCCCCACACCTCCTCTCTTACCTCTGTTCAAGGCCCTAAATAATCCTTCCAGATCCGTTAGAAATTCACCTACACGTCATCCGACCTCATCTATTGCATCCGTTGCTCCTGATTTGGTCTCCTCTATGTCAGGGAGACTAAACACAAACTCGGGAACCAGTTCATGGAGCATTTGCACTCAGTATGCATTAACCAACCTGATCTTACAGTTGTCATCCACTTTAATTTCCCCCTCCCAATACCCCGTCGACACGTCCATCCTTGGCCTCCTCAACTGTCAAGAGTTAGGCCAAACGGAAACTGAAGGAATAACACCTTATCTTTCGCCTGGAAGCTTACAGTCCAATGGCCTCAACATTTGACTTCATCAGCTTCAAAACCCCTCCTCCACAAGCCTCATTCCATGTCTAACCTCACCCCTCCTCTTCACCTCCCTGACCTGTCCTCACCTGTCCATCTTCCTACTCACCTGTCCATTTCATCTTTCCCAATGATCAATCACAAGAAACCTTCTTTCACCTACCACCATTCCACCTACCCCTCTCCCAGCCCCACCTCCTTCCCTCTATATACAAGTGGGCTCCCTTCCCCTCCCCAGTCTTGACAAAGGATTTTGGCCTGAATCTTTGACTCTCCTGCTCCTCAGATGCTGTCTGACCTGCTCTGCCCTTCCAGCTTCACATCTATCACCTCTGACTTCCATCATCTGCAGTCCTTACTGTCTCCTATCATTTAAACCATCTGGTTCATTCACGTTCTTCAGTCAAAAACCCTTGACATTCTTATCTTGTACCTTATCTTACATAGATATGATGCCAGACTCACAGTGGTTATAACAGTCATTGCAAAGATAGTTAAAAATCACACAACACCAGGTTATAGTCCAACAAGTTTATTTGGAAGCACTATTTCTAAGCACTGCTCCTTTGAGCACCTCCTTGTACACTCCAGCACCTCCAAATCATCTTAAGGAAAGGCATCATGGCTGTTATGTTCTTTTCTACCCAAGATTCAACTGTAGACAGATAGTATCCACTAGGAGCTAAGTACAATATGTCTGACTCCTACCAATGCTGCTCAGCGACTGTCTAACAAGTCACCAAAATAATTCATCATATATTGTTAAGGGAGATCATGATTGACATCAGTTTAATGTATGGCTCTCAAAGATATATGTTAATATCATGCAAAAATTGCTCTTTTTCAAAATAAAGATTTATTCTTAGGCAATCAAGCTACTTACATAGCAACAAAAGAAAATAACCTTGCATCTAAATGTACTTTAACATAATCATAAATTTACAAGGGGTATATGCTTGTCTTGATTGAATTGTCAATCTTGCAAGTTGTCAGCATGGATGTGAGGCTTGGAATATGGCTAAGTGCATGTAGATGAGATAAAAATGAAGGGTTGAGAAGTGATAAAGATTGTTAGTATATGAATGATTGGGTATAGCGAATCGAACAGTGGATGCACTAGCATTCAGATACCCCATTTTAAGACTGAAACCACTCATCTTGAGAATTTGTGTCAGATTCAGAAACTTCTTCCTGCATTGGATCAGTTTGCCTGGAGCCACACTCCTGATGTTAACATAGGAACTCAGAAACAGGAATAGGCCATTCAGCCCTTCCAGTCTGTTCTGCCATTTATTGAGATAATGGCTGATCGGGGGCCCAACTCCATGTACCTGCCTTTGGCCCATATCCCTTAATACCTTTGCTTAACAAAGGTTTATCTGACTCAAATTTAAAATTAACAACTGATCTAGCATCAACAGCTGTAAATCTCCATTGTTACTTCATCCTACTAATTCCTGAGTTTGTGACTCAGTGTCCTCAATTAGATATAGGAAAACTCTGTTTCTCTTTAGCTCTTGCATTAAAGCCTTCAGAATATAATCAAAAACTCTTGTAACATACTATGTTACATGTTCAGCCATTTCTCAAAGTTGTTGTCAGCAATCACTTACTAAAAGTCCACCGAGGAAATTCCATGTAACTGGTAATGGGTTCTGTGGGTCCTTGTGTGGTTGATTAGCCCTATCTAGAGACATGTCTCTGACCACATATTTGTTAGATGTTTGTGAGGGGTGGAACTGGTCTCCTCTAGGTAAACGCCCTATGCTTTTAATGTGAGAATGCTCTTGCATATCATCAGACAGAGTCCTTGACAGAAAGTAGATCCAGCTTCCTGGCAAGGAAGACTTCAATGACTGGGGACCTCCCCACTGCTGCAGCCTTCATCTGCTGTTGCAGCCATTGATATCACACTAATATCTTCTGCCAGAATCTCCATTGAGAACTTGTTTTGGATTGGCTTTGACCATACCATCATGATGGCCTGGCTAACAGTTGAGAACTCTTGCTCTCTGAATCAACAGAATGTACAAGCCTCTTTACTGCAGCATGACAGCAATCCTCAAAGTATCAAAACAGTGACTGTGACTTTCTGTCACCACAATGCACCTTATCTTTAACAAGACCAAGTTGTCTTTCAGTAACACTAGCAATTTATGATATTAATTCTTCCTCAAATGCACGAATCCATTGATCAGTGCAGGTAACATCGGTTGCAAACAAAAACAATGTAAAACAGTGGGCAGCAAAATATTGATGCATTGCTTGCAATGCAATGTGCAGTTTCAGAATAATTATGTACTCTGATCTCCACACCCGTTTTCAGGAAGTATTCAAATTAACTTCCTGGGATTAAATTAAAATAAAACAGGAGGATTATATTAAATATTAGCTTCATAATTCATTGGAAAGAATCAGGTAATTTCAAAAAGTACTGACAGAACTGGAAAATAGGGCAAAAAGAGTGAATGAGAACAGAAAATGAGTAACATCAAAAGAAAGACAAAGTCTTTTAGCTTTTATTGTGAAGTGTATTTGAGAACAGAAGTACAGGAGTATGCTGAAAAGTGTATAATGTCACCACAAAAGGCACCATCTTACATAAAAGATCCCTAGGTACAATAAACTTAGGTACAAAGTAGTAAGAGAACAGAGTTAAATAGTTAAGCATTGCCTTCAAAAAACAAGTAGAAAAATAAAGAAGTAAGGCAATAGTTAACGCTAAAGTCTTTCTTAGTTTAAACTAGAAAACAAAGTTAAAAACTTTGTTAATTTAAAAACTCAGTAGTCTTAGATGAAACCTCCACTTATCTCACTGTCTGGGAAACTTCAGCTGTCTGTTCTCGATATCACCGCCACAGATACTGGGGGACCTCCCTCAATGCTTGTTCTTGTCGATTGGGGTTGCAATGCCATTGCTGCTGCTGCTGCTTCCACTGAAGCTGCCACCTCCCCGATCTCCTCTTGCTGCTTCTAGGACCCACTCACATGCCAAGGTACTGCCATGCCAAACCAAGAGACTGGGCTGAGGGACCACCATCAACTGCCAACAGACCACCAAGTATTGCTGAGAGATCAGGGCAAAACACCACATAAGCCGCTGAAAGACTATCATGTGAGAAATAAAAGGGAAAGAAACAGATGGATCAGACAACCTCTGCTGAAGCGTCCTACTCTGCCATCATCTTAGATCCATACATTTACACATTTAGAAATGGACAAATAGTAAAAAGGTAGTCAAAAGAATGAAGGAATCGATTAAAGACTATGAAAATTATTTAGATGTTTTTGTGGTATAAAACTAATACTTTACATCTGCTTTCATTAATGAAAATGGATAATGCAGATAAAATTAACAATTGAAAGGCATCTGGTCTTGAGATGATGCAGTCTAGTTTGCTAAGGGCAGCAAGAGTGGAAATTGCAGATGATCTAGCCACAATCATTCATCTCATTTTAGCTTTATCAAGTGGTACTGGAGGTTTGGTGAATTCAGGAATGTTCAACTGGTCTTGTAAAAATGGGTTAATAAATGAAAGCCAGTTTGGATTCTTAAAAACAAATTATGTTTGCCCAACCTGACTGGGTTCTTTGATGAAGTAATGGAGAGGTCTGTTTGAGTATAATGCAACAGATGAATATACAGAGTTTTTAAAAATATTGATTGTGCATATTGTAAATAGTTAAAGTAATTGAAATGCATGGAATGAAATGCTTAAAGGTCAGGAAGTAATGAATATTGGTTGATGGTTATTTTTCAGACTGGAGGCAAATGTGTAATGAGGTTGGTTTTGAGGCTATTGCTAATAGTATGTATGGTGACTTGGATTTTCACTTAAAGGCCATAATTTTAAACTTTGCCGATGATGCAAACTGAGAAAGAGAAGGACATAGAGTGGTGACATGGGAAATATGCATAGCAGATGAAATTTAATGTAAAGAAATGGAAGGTGATTCAAGAAAGAATAAGGAGAAAAAAAAGCTAAAAAGTAGACTTTTAAAGGGGCTGGAGAAACTGAGAGTCCTGGGAATGTATAAAGCAATCTTTGAAGGTAGCAAGGCAAGTTGTGCAGGCTTTTAAAAAGTCTTACCGGATCCTTGATTTCATAAAAAGTAGACTTAAAAATCAAACAAGAACAATGTTCTTGATCTTTAAAAAAAATACATTTTGACTTCAACCGGTATATTATGGCAGATTCTGGGTACTACGTTTTAGGGGGAATGTCAAGGCTTTGAGAGAGTGCAGAAGAGATTTGTTACCATGGTACCAGGAAAGAATGACTTCAATCATGATTTAGACATTAGAAAAACTAGTATTGCTTTCTTTCATTTGGATTATGTTAAGGGGAGGTTTAATAAAATTGTTCAAAATCTTGAAAGACTCTGATAGGGTAAATAAGGAGAAAAACTTTCAATACAGAAAGTTTGGTAACAAATAGATACATATTTAAGGTAAAGAATCAAAGGTAACATGAAGAAAAATAATTTACACATTGATTTGTAATGATCTGATTTGAAAGAGTGGTGGAAGGAAATTTAGTAATTATTTTCTAAAGAAAATCATATATGTATTTGAAGTGAAAAAAGGTTGCAGGGCTCTGGGTAAAGAGCAGTGGAATGGGATTATTGGTAGTTTATTCAAAAAGCTGACACAGGCATGTTGGACTTAATGGCCTCCTTCTGTGCTGTATAATTCTATTACTCCATGATTCTGTGTGCTCTGAACCAATAAAGGTCATTGTTAAAAATAGTTAATTGCTTTCATATTGTTATTTTATGACTTTTTTTCTTTCAGAATTTGCATAGACTTAAGTTTTTTTTCTAAATGCACTGTCGCTGAGGTCTCTTAATGCTTTTCTTTCTCTTACACTTCTCTATGTGGGAATAATCTTCATTATATTTTTTGTATTGCTTTCAGTGACATTAGAAATCAGTCATAGTCAAACATATGCATAGAAAAATGGCCTTTTGACCTCATAGAAGATCAAGTGATTTTTGTAAAACATTAGCATAATGGAACCTTTTCAATAAAGTGATAAATTACGCGCAGTTCAGAGGATACAAAATACAAATGGTAGATTTATTGTGTTCAAGGACCAAGGGACAAAATCTCCTTTACTTGATGTTTAAAGTGCTGATGAGAATAATGCCATTTTCACCTTAAAGGCCAGCTTTGAGATTCAATCAGAAGAGAAGTGCTCGCTAATAGCTGTTGTATTCTGGGAATAGTTGTCTCCTTTTGTCTTAATTAACTGTCAGAAAAAATGTCTAATTATCTGATTGTTACTGTGCTATTCATGCAAATTGCAGTGAGAACCATTTGTTCACTCCCCAATGCCGTTCAGCTATGTGTCCCAGTGGAAGGGGCATTCTGGTAGGTCAGGAAGTGCATCACTTCTTTAAGGCAGCTTTTACTTAAATTCCATCAACTCACATCACACAGTTTGCTTCTTCATACTATGTAGGCATTTGTGATGGTTACATATTTAATTCCCTCCAGCATGACAGAATTTAAACTTACAAAAAAAATAAGAAGTGGCAGTCATTAATGCAAATGGAGATCTAGAAATGAACATAGACCTACATACTAAATGTTACAGCAAGAAATTCTTCCAGCATATGACAACAGGAATATTGTCAAGAAAGAAGAGTCCCTTAAGAATACAGAATGAAAATTGTTGATGAACTAAAAAAAGTTAACTCGCTGCCTGATTAGTTCAGAAAATAGTTATTATATTAGCATGCAGCCTAATAGAAAGATTTGTATGTCAGCTAGTGACTCTGGTGTGATTGCATAAAATTCTCAGGCTCGAATAAAAGTAAAAAGAGTTAAAATTATGTAAATCCATGTGGCTGGATGATTTACATCAATGGGTGCCACAAAAGATTGAATACAAAATCTCCAAGAAGTTGTCAGTTGTCGTGAGATAATCGTTGAATGCCAGTTAGGGCTACTTCCGGAGAAGCAAGGCAACATGGAAATGCCAGATTGTAAAAGCACAGCTATAAGCCCCAATCACCTCAGGAACAGGATACGGTCATTTTGGTCTTAAAGCATATTCCACCATTAAATGAAATCCTGGCTGATTTGTGGTTGAGGAGAAAGTGAGGACTGCAGATGCTGGAGATCAGAGCTGAAAATGTGTTGCTGGAAAAGCGCAGCAGGTCAGGCAGCATCCAAGGAACAGGAGAATCGACGTTTCGGGCATAAGCCTCCTAAGGAAGGGCTTATGCCCGAAACATCGATTCTCCTGTTCCTTGGATGCTGCCTGACCTGATTTGTGGTTGAACCCGTATTACTATATCTCTGTCTTTTCCATTTGTCCTTTAATATGTCTAGTTGACCAAGATCAATTAATCTTCAATTTAGAATAAAATTTTAACCTAGCAGCAATTACCATTACCAGTGATCCTTCTTCAGAACTCAGCATCTACGAAAAACTAGTATTTGACTTTCTTTCCTCACTCTGTCTCTGGGCTCTGTCTCCATCGATGTGCTCACTCCTTTTTCCACCACCCCCTGTCATCAAGATAAAAATTTTTTTTCAATTCTGTCACAATTCTGAAGATGGGTCACTGGACCCAAAAACTTAACTCTGTTTTCTGTCCACAAATGCTGCCAGATCTGCTTACTTCCTCCAGAAATTTCTGTTTTTGTTTAAAAATAAACTGTCTGAAATGTTAATAAAAGTCAGAATTGGTATAACACTGTCTGTTGACTTAAGACCTGCATGTTTCATGACTGATTTCACAACCTTTAATTACCAGAGTTGGGTTACCTGACATTTCAGTTTTCTTGAGAGCTCCAACTGGCTTTACGCTCCATGAAGTGGGGCAATGAATTCCAGGGTTTGTTTATGTGTGGGTATGAATTAAGCTAAATGTAGTGAATACATTTTTATCAATGAGAAAATTTCTTATTAAAATAGTGGTCACACCCTTCATTGTAAGCAATTTAAGTGATCTAATCATTAAAGACAGGTGGGTATGACTCCAAGTGAGGCCAGTATAGAGGCCCTAGGAATAGCGCTTGAGGAGCTTCAGTCTCTGCAGTTGTCCAACAGTTATGATGTTCTCACAGGCTGTGTGGATGAGAGGGAAGATGAGGAAACTGACCATGACATTGTGGTATAGGGATCCGTACATGTTCAGGAAGGAAATAGGAATTTTATTCTGGTGTGGGGCAATATAACTGGGGATATAGATCCTGCTTTCTGAGTCCCAAAGTCTTATGTTGTCTGCCTGGTTCCATGATTAAGAACATCTCTTCAGACCTGAGGTGGAACCTGGAGTGGGGCAAGAGCCAACTAATTATCATCATTAGTACCAACACTATTATGGGGAGGTGGTGGCCTAGTGGTATTATCACTGGACTGTTATTCCAGAGACTGAGATAATATTTTAGGGATCCATGTTCAAACCCTGTCATGGCAGATGGTGAAGTTTGAATTGCATGAAAAAAAATGTAGAATTAAGAATCTAATGGTGACCATGTATCCATTACTGATTGTCAGAAAAGCCCATCTGATTCATTAAAGTCCTTTAGGGAAGGAAACTGCCATCTTTACCTGGTCTGATCTCTATGTGACTCCAGACCCACAGCAATGTGGTTCACTCTTAACTGCCCTCTGAGCACTTAGGAGTGGGCACTAAATGCTGGCCTTACCAATGACACCCTCATCCCATGAATCAATTTAAAAAAATTGATTTTGCTAAAATATTTTGAACAGTTACAAGCTAAACTGAAAAAGCAGAAACTCTCAAATTTACTACTTAAACCATGGACAAATGGCATGGAATAACCAAAGTCAAATAATTAATGGATGGCTCAAAGATTGTGTGGGAGGAGTGAGGTTCAGGCCATGGACACTGGCATCAATACTGAGGATAGAAGGATGCTATTCTGGTGGAACAGGCTTCATTTGAACCACACTGGTTGTATCCTGGTGAATCAATAATTAGGTGTATTAAGAAGGCTTTAAATTAAATAAGGAAGAAGGTTCAGGAGAAGGAAAACCTAAGCTTATAAAGCAAAAGCATATAGTGGCAAAAAGTGTGGCGCTGGAAAAGCACAACATGTCAGGCAGCATCCAAGGAACAGAAGAGTCGACATTTCAGGCATTCGCCCTTCATCAGGCATGCTACACTTCATGCAGTGTACAACCAGTTGGAGCTCTCAAGAAAACTGAAATGTCAGGTAACCCAACTCTGGTAATTAAAGATTGTGAAATCAGTCATGAAACATCAACAGACAGTGTTATACCAATCTCTGATTTTTATTAATATTTCAGACAGTTTATTTTTAAACAAAAACAGAAATTTCTGGAGAAAGTAAGCAGATCTGGCAGCATTGTGGACAGAAAACAGTTAAGTTTTTGGGTCCAGTGACCCATCTTCAGAACTGACAGCATTGAAAAAAAAGGCATTTTGCTTGATGACAGAGGGTGGTGGAAAAAGGAGTGAGCACATCATTAGAGACAGAGCCCAGAGAGAGAGGAAAGAAAGTCAAATATCAGTTTTTCGTAGATGCTGAGTTCTGAAGAAGGATCATTGGTAATGGTAATTGCTCCGAGGTCAAAATTTTATTTTAAATTGAAGATTAATTGATATTGGTTAGACAAATGCTACATTCCTGATGAAGGGCTTATGCCTGAAATATCGACTCTCCTGCTCCTTGGGTGCTGCCTGACCTGCTGAGATTTTCCAGCACCACACTTTTCGACTCTGATCTCCAGTATCTGCAGTCCTCACTTTCTCCCAAAAGCATGCAATGGTATGATAGAACACCTATTTGTTTAGTGGTACCCAGAGTGGTACAGGAAAGGACACAGTGTACAAGCATAAAAGAAACAACAAACAGGATCAAGGTGGGAAAACAAATGGTTAAAAGGCAACATTAATGATTCTTTACTTAAATGTGCATGGAAGTTTGAACAAAGTAAATTAATTAATGACACAAAGGTTAATAGATATGATCTTATAGAATGAGATCAAAGCATGGAAGTAAATATTCAAGGGTATGTGCCTTTGTGAAAGGAAGGAAAAATGCGAGTTTTGTTATTATGAGATGAAGTAAGTACAGTGGCAAGAAAGTGGATTGGATGGTATAGAATCTGTATGGTGGAGGTATGAAATATCAAGAGGAAAAAGACACTGTTGGCACACTTTACAGGCCCCTAACAGTAGCTGTACGGTACGATAGAGAACAAATTAGGAAATATTGAGGGATATTACAGGGCAGAACACTAATTATGAGTGACCTTCGTGTATATTGGTAAACCGAATTAGCAGAGATAAAAATAAGGAAGAATTCATAGAGAATTTTCGACACAGTTTCCCAGAACAATACATTGTGGATCCAACCAGCGATCAGGCTATTCTGGATTTGGAATGTGTAATGAAGCAGGTTGTCTAGATGTTCTGAGAGTAAAAGATCTCCTAGGCAACAATTACCATAAAATGATGGAATTTAGCATTCTGTTTGAGGAGAAACTGGGGTTGGAAATAACTATGCAAAACTTAAATAATGGTAAGTACAAAGGGATGGGGACAGAGTTGGCTGGAGTGGATTAGAAAGGAGCTTAGCATAAAAAAAAATTGAAGAAGTGAATCAGTTCATGACTAGCAGCAAAGATAATCCCAGTAAGAAACAAGGATTCTAGGAAGAGAGTAAATCAACCATGGTTAACCAAGGAAGTAAAGTTAAGTATCAAACTGAAAAAAAAATCAGAAAAAGTGGCAAACATTAGTGTTAAACCAGATGATTGAGCAAGTTTTAAAAGCCAACAAAAGATGACCAAAAAATAGCAAAGAGGGGAAAAATAGACTAGCAAGTAATATAGGAATGGACAGTAAAATCTTCTTTACAAACATAAAAGAGAACATAGGCCCTTACAGAGTCCGAGGAAATAAGAATGGGGAGTCTGGAAATGACAGAGGAACTGATTAAATACTTTACATTTGTCTTCACAGTAAAGGACACAGACAGCATTCAAAACATACTAAATAATCAAGGGGTAAGGAACAAAATTTGGGGGAAAGAAATAAATACAACTATCACTGGAGAAAAAAGTACTTGGAAAACTAATGAGGCTACAAGCTGATAAGTTCCCTGAATCTGATTAGTGGTATCTTCGGATGTTAAAGCTGAAAATGTGTTGCTGGAAAAGTGCAGCAGGTCAGACAGCATCCAAGGAACAGGAGAATCGACGTTTCGGGCATAAGCCCTTCCTGAAGAAGGGCTTATGCCCGAAACGTCGATTCTCCTGTTCCTTGGATGCTGCCTGACCTGCTGCGCTTTTCCAGCAACACATTTTCAGCTCTGATCTCCAGCATCTGCAGTCCTCACTTTCTCCTCTTCGGATGTTAAAGGCAGTAATTACATAGATAGTGGGCACACTGGTAGAAACGTTCTAAGAATCCTTCAATTTTGAAAATGCCACAGATAATTGGAAAAATGAGAATGTACCACCTTTGTTCAAAAAAGGAGGGGGACAGAAAATAGATAACTTTCAGCCAGTTATCTTAACACCTGTCATTGGGAAAATATTAGATTATAAAAGATGTAATAGCAGGTCATTTAGAAGTGCATAATATAATCAAGCAGCATTGTTATGGCTTCATGAAAGGGAAATGATGCTTGACATAAATTATAATTCTTTGAGGAGGTAACCATCAGGGAAAGATAGAGAGTAACCAATAGATGTAATGTATTTGAATTTCCATAAGGTGATTAATAAGTTACCATATATAAGATAACTTAAGTTAAAAACCCATGGTGTTGGATAATAATTGGCCAACTAATAGAAGACAGAGAGTTTGGATAAAGAGAGCATGTTCAGGATAGTAACCTGCAACTAGTGGGATGCCACAGGGTGAGTGCTATGGTTACAATTACTTGTGACTTGGATAAGAAAAATGAATGTCCTATAGCCAAGTATATGGATGGTATAAAATGGATAGGAAGGCAAGTAGTGAGGATGAGACATAAAGTCTACCAAGGCATATATATAGACAGGCCAAGTGAGTGGGCAGAAACGTGGCAGATGAAATACAATGTGGGAAAATGTAAGGTTATGCACTTTGGTAGGAAGAATAGAGCAACTGAGTATTATTTAAATGGAGAGAAACTTCAGAAATCTGCAGCACAATGAGATTTGTTCGGGGGGTGTTGGGGGTCTCTGACATATCACAAAAAGCTAGTATACAAGTTCATTGGGTAACAAGGAAGGAAAATAAGATGTTGACCTTTATTTCAAAGAGAATAATACTTAAGAATATGGAAATCTTGTTAAATCTATACAAAGCACTAGTCAGACCACATTTAGAATATTAAAAGTACTTTATTTGCCTTACCTAAGGAAAGATATACTGACATTGGAGGTAGTCCTAAGAAGATTCTTTAGGTTTACTCAAGGATTTTCTTCTGAGGAGGGGTTAGCTTGGGCCTAGATTGGAGTTGAGAAAAGTTGGAGGAGAAATTAATGAAACATGGATTATTAGGAGGCTTGACAGGGTAGATATAGAGAAGTTATTTCCCCTTGTGGAAGAGTCTAGACCAAAGAGCAGAATCTCAGAGTAAGAACCACCCATTTAAGACAAAGGTGAGGTGAAATTTCTTCTTAGTGAATCTGTGGAATTTTTCACTGCGCAGAGGTGTCAAGGTTGCATTGTTAAAAATATTCAAGTCCAAGATAGACAAATCTGCAGTCAATAAGAAAACCAAGGATTAATGGGAAAAGATAGAAAAGTACAATTGATGATACCAGAACAGCCATGATCTTATTGAATTGAAGAGCAGTTTCAATGGGCCAAATGGCCTATTTCTCCTCTTCCCTGTTAGGATCTTATAGTGAATTCTTCATTCATTAATTAAGAGTGTTAGTTAATCTCATCCTAGCAGAGGTCCAACATGAGGTCTGGTCACGGGTTGTAAAGTTATGTGTGGGATATAGTTTGCTGTGAGTTAGCACTATGTTTGCAGCAGAACTCTAAAGGACCATAGAAGTGGGTAGAAAAGCATAGGCTGACTAAGATGGCATGCAGGGCTATTTTGTGTGGTCAGAATGGCATAGATTGGCATGGAGAACTTGAGGGACCATGAGGAATGGGTACAGGTGTATGGTTTTCCATGTTGGCTATGTGTGACCATGGGGGTTTAGATATACCAAAGGGCAAACGTTCTATTGAAAAGAATAAGCAGGTGGGTGGGTAGGGGGAAGGGGGGTGGTTGTCTTGTTCGTAAGAAATCAAATTAAATCAAAAGCAAGAAGTGAAATAGAGTTGGAAGGTGTGGAATCTGTGTGGGTAGAGTTGAGGAATTGCAACGGAAAAAAGACCCTGAAGTGGGTTATGCCCTGGCCGCCTAACAGTAGTCAGGATGTGGGCAGAAAATAAATCAGGAGGTAGAAAAGGCATGTCAGAAAAGCACTGTTACAATAATCATGGAAGATTTAATATCCAAGCAGATTGCAAAAATCAGGAATTTGTGGAATATTTACGATATGGTTTTTTTGGAGCAGCGTGTGGTACAACCAACAAGAGAATTAGCATTTCTGGATTTGGTGATATTAATGAGGTCGACTTGATTAGAGAGCTGAAGGTGGACAAGCCCCGAGGAGACAGTGACCATAATTTGGCTGAATTCACCCTGCAGTTTGACATGGAGAAGCTGAAATCAGACGTAATGGTATTACAATTGAGTAAAGGTAACTACAAAGACTTGCAGGAGGAGCTGGCCAGTATTGATTGGAAGGGGAGCTTAGCAAGGAAGATAGTGGATCAGCATTGGCAGGAGATTCTGATGGTAATTCGTGAAGCACAGCAAAAATTAATCCCAAGGAAGAACAAATATACATAGGTGACAAGGGTCAATATTCATAGATATTCCTTAGTCACTGCTTTTCTAAATCAAGACAACTTTTAAAGATTGTGATTGAATAAACTGCATTAGTCTCACCTATTTTGTTTAAACCCTGGTGTACAAACCATCTGATCCTGCATATATACCATTCTTGTGGAAATCTTCTCCTTGTAATTTTACTTTGTGGTAATTTTGGTATGTCCCCATTTCCTTATTTTTATTTATAATTAAACAATTACCAATTTTATACTTCCTGCACATTGCTCTTACAATCTGTTGTCATCTTTTGTTGTTTGTATATCTCCTAGTTGCCAGGATCTGTGTTTGGTTTTGCACTTTTATGCTTTATCTTTTACTTTTATGTAGTTCTTTACTGTAGTAATGGAGCATGAGAAGCTCAGACTGAGGCCACAAAATCTGTTTGTTGCTATGCAAGGTCACTCAAGCACGCTCAGATTGTTGCTATCATATCTTCAGATCCCAATACTGGGAGAGTCTTTGAGTGTCATTGCTGTATCGATATTTATGATCCAGCTGATTTCTAGGACCGCTGAGGTGCTGCTCAGGAAAGTAGAGGTCAGTTTCTAGTACACAAGGCCTGCTGTCTTTCCTCAAGATAACAGCAATTGTACTTGCAGTATCCCTATTGTTACAGTTTCCCAACAGCTTAGTCTAGAGCTGTGAATGCAAAGACTGTGCAACTAAAAACAGTGAACACCCCTTTACTGGTAGAGGATCTGTCGTGTCTCAGATACAACAGTGAACAATGATTTCAGAGATGTTACATATAGAACATAGAACATAGAAGAATACAGCGCAGTACAGGCCCTTTGGCCCTCGATGTTGCGCCGATCCAAGCCCACCTAACCTATACTAACCCACTATCCTCCATATACCTATCCAATGCCCGCTTAAATGCCCATAATGAGGGAGAGTCCACCACTGCTACTGGCAGGGCATTCCATGAACTTACGACTCGCTGAGTGAAGAACCTACCCCTAACTTCAATCCTATATCTACCCCCCCTTAATTTAAAGCTATGCCCCCTTGTAATACCCGACTCCATACGCGGGAAAAGGTTCACACTGTCAACCCTATCTAACCCCCTAATCATCTTGTACACCTCAATCAAGTCACCCCTAAACCTTCTTTTCTCTAATGAAAACAGCCCCAAGTGTCTCAGTCTTTCCTCATACGATCTTCCTTCCATACCAGTAAACCTCCTCTGCACCCGTTCCAGTGCCTCCACATCCTTCCTATAGTATGGCGACCAAAACTGCACACAATATTCCAGATGCGGCCGCACCAGAGTCTTATACAACTGCATCATGACCTCAGGACTCCGGAACTCAATTCCTCTACCAATAAAAGCCAGTACGCCATATGCTTTCCTCACCGCACTATTTACCTGGGTGGCAACTTTCAGAGATCTGTGTACACAAGCTAGAGAAATTCTTTTCCTTAACTGCTAGGGAAAAGAACAAACATCGATTATCAGATAATCTACTACTACTCAAGTGTACCATGGTACATATGTTGCCTTCTCCAGCTTGGAAGGATCCCAATGTAAGAAAGCTAAAGTCCATAGTGAGGACCTCTGCTGTTGTCCTTTCAAACTTGTGGCTCAATGAGAGTACAAGTACAATACCTCTCCCAGCCTGTTAAGGGAAGCTACCCCCAAGTTGTCACTGGCCTGCAGAGTTCTCCCTGGGCTGTGGCCAATATTTAAAACCTTAACCAATATCACTGAAACAGATTATTTTGTTATTATCACATTTGTGGAGTCTCGCTGAATTCCTGACATTACAATAGTTTCTACATTTCACAGAAGTATTTAATTGGCTGTAAAGTGCTACATGGTTTCTTAAGGTTGTGAAAGACTTTCTTCCTATGGGTATTATTTTCAGTTCCTTAAGGTACAAATATATATGTACCATGGTACACTTGAGTAGTAGTTGATTATCTGATAATCGATGTTTGTTCTTTTCCCTAGCAGTTAAGGAAAAGAATTTCTCTAGCTTGCAAAGTCTAAATTAATTTGAATTTTATCCTTCCCAATTAAATTTGTTTGAATATTGTCTATGTGATGCCTGAATTATCTTGTTTACTCTTGATTTAAATTCTGTACTGCTTACAACACTTGAAATTAATAGCAAAGAGCTGTCAAATTGCATAGTTTAAGGATTTGACAGAATATAACCTGGTAACTTTTCAAGTTGGTACACTTGTAAAAGTATGGGAACAAATGCTTTGATCAGATTTAAATCCAAAATCAGTTGTACCAAAGCTAACATTGCTTATCCAAGCAGTCTGACAAATATGAAATTTCTTTTGTGACTCATGGTCTTTGAGTATGTTAAATGTTTCCACAGATGTTTGTGTCATAGAGTCAGAGAGATATACAGCTCGAAACAGAGTCTTTGGTCCAACTCGTCCATGCCGACCAGATATTATAAATAAATCTAGTCCCATTTGCCAGTATTTGTTCCATATCTCTCCAAAACCTTCCTATTCATACACCCATCCAGATGCCTTTACAATATTGTAATTGTACCAGCCTCTACCACTTCCTTTGGCAGCTCATTCCATACACCCACCACCCTCTGTGTGATAAGGTTGCCCTTTAGTTCCCTTTTAAATCTTTCCCCTCACATCTTAAACCTTTGCCTTCTAGCTTTGGACTCCCCACGCCAGGGAAAAGACTTTGTCCATGCCCCTCATGATTTTTTTAAACCTCTAGAAGATAACCCCTCAGCCTCCAACACTTCAGGAAAATAGCCCCAGTCTATTCAGCCTCTCCCGTAGAGCTCAAACCCTCCAACCTTGGTAAGATCCTTATAAATCTTTTCTGGACACTTTCAAGTTTCACAACATCCTTTTTATAGCAGGGAGATGTGAGATGCATGTAATAATCCAATAGTCCTGTACAGCCAAAACATGAACTCCCAACTCCTATACTCAGTGCACTGACCAATAAATATAAGCATACCAAATGTCTTCTTCACTATCCTATCTACCTGTGACTCTATTTCTAAGGAACTATGAACCTGCACTCCAAGATCTCTTTGTTCAGCAACACTCCCCAGAACCTTAGCATTAAGCATATAAGTCCTGCCCTTATTTGCCTTTCCAAAATCTACCACCTCACATTTATCTAAACTAAACTTAATTTGCAATTCCTTGGCCCATTCGCCCATTGGCCCATCTGATCAAGTTCCTGTTGTACTCTGAGGTAAACTTCTTTTGATAGAGAAGTTTGATAGAGAAGCAGTTCAGATGGAGTTCCAGAATTCAGATTTATTCTACATTTATTATCACAATTGTGCAATTAAAAATATTTTCCAGAACAATGTTTATGGACAATAGATAGTGTAATGGATCAGTATACAACCCTTTCATCTCCAGAAACTGCATCTGTATTGAAACAAAACATTGGTGACAAAATTTTGTTCTGTAGTACCTATTTTTCATGCCACAGGTACTATTTTGTGTGCAAGATGTGTTCGCACTGTAGATACATCTTGCACCAAGTGCCATTTTGGTGTGGCCACTAACCCAGGTACTAGGAGAGTATGCTGTCTATATGGAGGTTGCCGTATACAGCAATTATGTCAGTCAGCATGTAATATTGATTAATGTGTTGCATTCCCTTTTTCAATCTCAAGGCTCCAGCTAACATCTTCTTACAACCTCACATGAATTCAGGAAGGGTTATAAACTCCCTCATAGTCGGAGGGAAATTGAGAAACAAACTTGTAAGGAGATCTCAGCTATCTGTAAGAATAATAGGGTAGCTAAGGTAGGGGATTTTAACTTTCCAAACATCGACTGGGACTGCCATAGTGTTAAAGGTTTAGATGGAGAGGAATTTCTTAAGTGTGTGCAAGACAATTTTCTGATTCAGTATGTGGATGTAACTACTAGAGAAGGTGCAAAACTTGACCTACTCTTGGGAAATAAGGCAGGGCAGGTGACTGAGGTGTCAGTGGAGGAGCACTTTGTGGCCAGGGACCATAATTCTATTCGTTTTAAAATAGTGATGGAAAAGGATAGACCAGATCTAAAAGTT
>NC_057718.1:80022418-80050280 GCF_004010195.1 Chiloscyllium plagiosum | reverse complement strand
TAGGGAATGCTGGATGACTAAAGAAGTTGAGGGTTTGGTTAAGAAAAAGAAGGAAGCATATGTCAGGTATAGACAGGATACATCAAGTGAATCCTTAGAAGAGTATAAAGAAAGTAGGAGTATACTTAAGAGGGAAATCAGGAGGGCAAAACGAAGACATGAGATAGCTTTGGCAAATAGAGTTAAGGAGAATCCAAAGGGTTTTTACAAATATATTAAGGACAAAAGGGTAACTAGGGAGAGAATAAGGCCCCTCAAAGATCAGCAAAGGCGGCCTTTGTGTGAAGCCACAGAAAATGGGGGAGGTACTAAATGAATATTTTGCATCAGTATTTACTGTGGAAAAGGATATGGAAGATATAGACTGTAGAGAAATAGATGGTGACACCTTGCAAAATGTCCAGATTACAGAGGAGGAAGTGCTGGATGTCTTGAAACGGTTAAAAATGGATAAATCCCCAGGACCTGATCAGGCGTACTCGAGAACTTTGTAGGAAGCTAGAGAAGTGATGGCTGGGCCTCTTGCTGAGATATTTGTATCATCGATAGTCACAGGAGAGGAAGACTGGAGGTTGGCAAACATGGTGCCACTGTTTAAGAAGGGCGGTAAAGACAAGCCAGGGAACTATAGACCGGTGAGCCTGACCTCAGTGGTGGGCAAGTTGCTGGAGGGAATTCTGAGGGACAGGATGTACATGTATTTGGAAAGGCAAGGACTGATTCGGGATAGTCAACATGGCTTTGTGCATGAGAAATCATGTCTCACAAACTTGATTGAGTTTTTTGAAGAAGTAACAAATAAAATTGATGAGGTCAGAGCAGTAGATGTGATGTATATGGACTTCAGTAAGGCGTTCGACAAGGTTCCCCATGGGAGACTGATTAGCAAGGTTAGACCTCATGGAATACAGGGAGAACGAGACATTTGGACACAGAACTGGCTCAAAGGTAGAAGACAGAGGGTGGTGGTGGAGGGTTGTTTTTCAGACTGGAGGCCTGTGACCAGTGAAGTGTCACAAGGATCAGTGCTGAGCCCTCTACTTTTGTCATTTACATAAATGATTGGGATGCGAGCATAAGAGGTGCAGTTAGTAAATTTGCAGATGACACCAAAATTGGAGGTGTAGTGGACAGCAAAGAGGTTTACCTCAGATTACAACAGGATCTGGACCAGATGGGCCAATGGGTTGAGACGTGGCAGATGGAGTTTAATTCAGATAAATGCGAGGTGCTGCATTTTGGGAAAGAAAATCTTAGCAGGACTTATACACTTAATGGTAAGGTCCTAGGGAGTGTTGCTGAACAAAGAGACCTTGGAGTGCAGGTTCATAGCTCCTTAAAAGTGGAGTTGCAGGTAAATAGGATAGTGAAGAAGGCGTTTGGTATGCTTTCCTTTATTCGTCAGAGTATTGAGTACAGGAGTTGGGAGGTCATGTTGCGGCTATAAAGGACATTGGTTAGGCCACTGTTGAAATATTGCGTGCAATTCTGTTCTCCTTCCTATCGGAAAGATGTTGTGAAACTTGAAAGGATTCAGAAAAGATTTACAAGGATGTTGCCAGGGTTGGAGGATCTGAGCTACAGGGAGAGGCTGAACAGGCTGGGGCTGTTTTCCCTGGAGCGTCGGAGGCTGAGGGGTGACCTTATAGAGGTTTACAAAATTATGAGGGGCATGGATAGGAAAAATAGACAAAGTCTTTTCCCTGGAGTCGGGAACCAGAACTAGAGGGCATAGGTTTAGGGTGAGAGGGGAAAGATATAAAAGAGACCTAAGGGGCAACTTTTCCACGCAGAGGATGGTTAGGTGTATGGAATGAGCTGCCAGAGGATGTGGTGGAGGCTGGTACAATTGCAACATTTAAGAGGCATTTGGATGGGTATATGAATAGGAAGGGTTTGCAGGGATATGGGCCGGGTGCTGTCAGGTGGGACTAGATTGGGTTGGGATATCTGGTCAGCATAGACGGGTTGGACCGAAGGGTCTATTTCCATGCTATACATCTCTATGACTCTATGACCTCCTCCACCACCGGTATTTAATGGGTTGGTCAATACTTTCAGCTTGGTTGCAGATTGATTTTTAATGGCTGTTTCTGTATTAATGGGTGTGACTGAATGTTTATATTCTTATCTAAAGTTGATAAAGACTCTCAGGCTTGAAGGGCTCTCAGCAGAATGTCATATCCACCCAAGATCTCCGGAGATCAATTCGTTTACCAGTATCCCAGTAAAGAACAATCTCCTCTGAGCAGGAGGAGTGGTTGTAGGGGTAACTGTGACCAAGAATTTCTTCATGCCCGGATCTTTCCAGGCTACTGGAAACAACATCTCCAAAATCTCACAGTTTTCTGTATATGGGAGGTGACTATTACACTGAATGCCAGGAAATTGTTTTCTGTCTTCCAAATAGAAGAAAAAAATTAGAGTGCACAAGGCTTCTCAAGAATAACAAACTTTCCAATGGTGGAATTGACTGCACACGTTACTTTGCAGGCATTGCATCTAAATGCAAAAAATGTGCCAAAATCACAAAGAGCTTTCCTCCTTGAATGTGCAGTTGGTGTATAATCATGCTCAGAAAATTGTGCACGTGAATGCATAACGTCCTGGCAGCAGGTAGAATGCCTTGTTCTGTACCAGCTCTGTCAGCTGTACTATCACTATTTAAGATGGCTGGAAACAAAATAACCTACTGACCACCTAGCACATGACCTGAGAACGTAAACAAACATGGGTCGTCTGCATGCAGTGAGAGCCATGCTACCACACGAAGTGTCACCAAGCAAACCATAGGAGATGTTTTTCCTCTAGCCTGGAAAGATCCTGGCATGAAGAAGTTCATGATCACAGTTACCCCTTTTACCACTCCTCCTGCTCTGAGGAGTTTGTTCCTTACTAGGATTCTGGTAAATGAATTGATCTCTGGAGATCCTGGGTGGATATGACACTCTGCTAAGAGCCCTTCAAACCTTTACCAACTTTAAATAACCTTCCTGATGAAGGTCTTTTGCCCGAAACGTCAATTTTCCTGCTCCTCAGATGCTGCATGACCTGCTGTGCTTTTCAGCACCACTCTAACCTTGACTCTTATCTCCAGCATCTGCAGTACCCACTTATGCCTTAACCATCAGGTTGCTCTAGCAATGCTTCCATTGGTTTGACCACTGAATGGGTGCTCTGCAACATTTACCATAGATTGTTTCATAGTTCATCATGGTCTACTGCATTCTGTACAATCTGTTCATCCTTGAGGTATATATCTTGCCTTCAGGTGTATAAGCAGTTGAAGAGGAGGAGAAGAAAGAGGATAAAAAGAAAGAAGAGGTAGAATGAAGGAGCCAATCAACATGTTTGCTGTCCAGCAGTCTGTGATTGGATTCATTCACCAAAAGGATCAGTGATTCAATCCCAATTTCGATTCATTAATCGTTCCATATCTTAGCTACCCCCATTACTAAGTATCAAAATGTCCTCTAAGTTGCAATGCGGAAATGAAAACTACCGCAAAACAAATATTTTCAGCCAATTTCACCAGAAAAATAAACAAATATCGAATAAAAAATGCCACTATTCACTCGGTGCCTATTTTTTACATACCATTGTCTGTTCTGGTGCTGGAGATGATGTATGGATGCTGCTCGTGCTTGCAGGAGACAAGAAAGGGAATAAGTTGTGAAATTGGGGTCAAAGTTTGGGAACATTAAGAATACATTCACAGTACTGGGAGAGTAGAGCAGCACTTCACAATTAATCTTTTTTGGTTGCTGAGGCATGGAGATCACAGCATCACCACATAAGTGATCATGGTCCTCTCCCAATAATGCAAGTATTTTCTCCAAATCGATGATAAGAACATTAATGTTAGACACCCCACTGCCTGCCTTGTCCCTCTCTGCCCTATTATGTGCGATGGGAAAAAAGACAGAGAAAATGGTTGGTACAGTTGCTGATGGAAGACAGATGGTGAGTTGCCCTGAGTGAGTGAGTGGAAACCACAGAACGTTAGTAGTTTGGAAGGATTGAGTGGATGAGAGCCAATGAGTGAAGATACTGCATGCAATCACGGGAATGGTGGTGCATCATGAACATTAGTGGGAGGTGAAGGCAGTAGCAGAACTAGAGTGAATGTGAGATAGTGGAAACAAAAAATTAGTGCCATTTACCCTTATAGAATCGCTACAATGTGGAAACAGGCCATTCAGCCCATCAAGTCCACATTGACCCTCCAAACAGCATCCCACCCGAACCCACCTTCCCATGGCTAATCCACCTAACCTACACATTCTTGGACACTATGGACAATTTAGCATGGCCATTCCACCTAATTTGCACATCTGTGGACTGTGGGAGGAAACCGGAGCACCCGGAGGAAGCCCACGCAGACATGGGGAGAAGTGCAAACTCCATTTATTACACAGGTATAGTTTAAGGCACCAGAGCAAATGTTTGATGGGGCAAAGGATGAAGATTTCCTGTGTAAAAACAGATCTGGAGGACTGATTTTGTGAATATTGTAATATAAATTCATCAGAGGCTGATCAACTTGCATCCTACAATATTTTAAAGCTTTGAAATCATGGCCCTGGATACCAGCAGACAAATGTTTAACATTGGACAAATTTGCTTAAAAGATGATAATTATTTTTGCCAGTTTAATTTTGGCTCCTGGAGTTACATTTTCCTTCTTACAATTTGAGTAGGCGTCCAGAAGGAGAGAGAAGTCCCTCAGCTTCTTGATTCAATTTCCAACAATGTAGTCATTTAATGAAGTGAATAGCAAGTGTGCGATGGAAGGTGTGAGTCACCACTGTAATTTCCTTCTTCTATAAATGAAATCTGTAATAAATTATTGTTCAAACAATGAGAGTGGCTTTGAACATAAGAATATAATTTAAAATTGGATCTTGAATTTTTTTAACTTAAGTGAGCTTAAGTAATTTGATACAGGCATGTAATTTCAATCAGATTCCAGCTCTGCAGCTTTCCTCTTCTGTTGGGGCTTTGTCTGTTTTTCATTGAAACATGTAATATAAAATTAGCTTGCATCATTAGTAATGTTGGAAAGTAAACATTTATAAGAGAACACAGCTGGTAAATGTAAGTGCTGAAGTCAAACTAAAGTGCCAGCATTGATAGTCATCCTAAGTTGGGAGAGAAGTGTTTCATTGCTTTTTTAATGAGAAAGTTGGTGAAGTCAGTAATAGAAAGCTTTACATCAACTGTTGCTACCAAATGAGTTCTCTATCCTGATTAAATCATCTGCAGAAGTGGAGAAAAGAGTTAGATACTTATAGGTTAATGTTTAAGCCCGATTCAGTAAAATTTAGTGGGGCTGGCTAGTGTTGGGGCAGGGTTTGGGTGGGTGCTAGATGATATGATGATGAGTAATATCAGTTAAAACGGAGGGATTTATGCCATCCCATCTGAATGATTGCAATTTTAAATTGAAGGCTGAAAGGCTACCAACCGGAAGCTCCATCCTCTTTTCTCCTTTACTTCATGGTCTCCTCCTTACCAATCATTTCCTATTTTCCATCTTGCTACTCTCCCTCCTTTTTCTCCTTTACCAATTTTCTCTCCCATCCCTTCCTCCTTTTTTCGTTCCATTTCCACCGCACTTCTTGCAGTTTCTTTTGTCATTACTCAGCTCCTCTACCCCAATTCTACTTCCTTATTCTATGCCTTACTTCAGCTTTATTGCCCATTACTTTTCCATATTAACATGGTCAAGTTGCTGATTTACTCAGACTTAAAAAGAGAAATATACTACACCATGTAATTTGATTATATAAGTCTCAACTTGTAACATTTTAAAATGATTGGCCATGAAATTATATGATGATGATAACATTAGCATGAAATGTCTTCCTGCAGTATTGGAAGCTAAGTGGTATGCTGCTTTCATCCAAATGTTAAGTGAGAGAGAATTGTCCAATGTTAAACATTTGTCTGCTGGTATCCAGGGCCATGATTTCAAAGCTTTAAAATATTGTAGGATGCAAGTTGATCAGCCTCTGATGAATTTATATTACAATATTCACAAAATCAGTCCTCCATCTTCATCCTTTGCCCCATCAAACGTTTGCTCTGGTGCCTTAAACTATACCTGTGTAATAAATATGGGGAACATTGGTGACTCACTTTATGTTGTGTGAAAGAAAGAACCAATATCTAGACAGATCCTTTCATGACTTCCAAAGGCACAAAGTGCTTTACAGTAATTGAAGAAGTTTTGAAGTGAGTTACGTTGATGTAATGTAGGAAACGCAAGGCACAATTTGTGCACAGCAATGAAATAATGACTGCTAAATCTGATTTTAAGTGAAAGCTAAATACTGATCAAAAAATGTACTTGTCAGCTGCTTTTCTTTAAAATAGTGCTGTGATATTTTTTATGCCTATCTGAAAGGGCAAACAGGGTTTTGGTTGAAGATTTCACCTGTAAATTGTCATCTCTGACAGTGCAGCACTGCCAAAATTGTCAAACAAAATGCATAATTTGGGCTTGTGAGTACTATTCAATCGTGTGGCACGTGAATTTGATCTAGTCTTCCTATCAAAGGGAGAGCTTAGAGGAATGAGCTTCAGTGTTCCTCCTCGTAATTTTCCTTACTGTGTTATGATAACACTGAATTTCTTGGAGTAGGATATTACACAACATGTCCAGTTACTTAGACTTTTTCCTTCATCCATCAGTTCAAAAAAAATACTTTGCATTCAAAATTGCTGGAATTGCAAGCTGGCAATGATTGAGTAGCGCATTAGGGCATATGGGACTTCGGTGAATGGCAAGGTCAAAAGTATATTTTCTTAATCAATGAAATTTAATCATTGAGAAATAAGCAATAGATGAACTGAGAAGGAGTGCAAACTGGATTGTGTGAATTGGGTTCCAAATCAGATTCAGAGAAATAAAATGAGATGGCTAGAATGATTGGATTAAAGGAAAGAGAAAAATAAGAGTGGAAAAGTAAGAAGAAATATATTTAAAAACATCTTCAATATCAATTCATCTCTTAATGCAATGAAGCTCTGCACTTTTAATTGCTAATTTTTTGAACCAGAAAAATTAATTAGCAGCCATTAAAAATGATTAGGTTACTAAAAGGGTACTTATGCTCTTAACTATGTTATGATCCCCACAAGAGAAAATTAACAAGATTTCACTATTTATAACTCTTACTTTAAAGCAAATCAGAACCAATGCAAATGATTAATAACTAATAGTGAAATAGTACATGCAACAAAGGTATGTCTTAAACAACCATAAGCAATTCTTGAGAATTGCTGCCTAAACCCCTCCACTTCACTTTCTTTCCTAAAAGCAATTTAATAATTACTTTCTCAGCTCGGATTTTGGGTTTCTGCGATCACACCTTATGTGTGCAGCATGTTATTTTGTTTCTAGGGTTTCTTTAGTTGCTTTTATGAACATCTAAAAAGACTTTTAATAGTTCACATATATTATAAAGGGATCTTTGCAATTTTCTTGAGTAATATAACTACTGGTGCATGTGACCTGGGAACACCTGACCTGAAAGCATTACTGACATGGAGGTGGTTAAGATACAGATTCATGTGGGCTGGTAACAGCTGTGGGTTGAAGGTACATTCAGCATTTATGGTATTTTGTAGCCACACAGTTACACAGTATACTGTTCTTTATTCACATAGGGTAGGTCAGGAGTGCTGTCCAACGACAGCTGTCAGCCCGTGGATGTGATTACCATCAGCAAGGCACTCTTCAAAAGCCCTGCTCTCCCTCAGGTCATAACAGTCCCAATGATGTGGTTTTCCAGAGTTCCTTTTCAGTCCACCAATCAGTAACACAGAAGTTCATGGTTTGGCTACTTCTGATACAAACCCAGAGGTATTTTAAACACTTGAGGTATTTGTAAGGCTTTTTAGGAATCAGTCCATTTTAGCTCTCTCATACATTGGTTCCCAAGAGCTTCCGGCATTCTATTTTACTTCTTACTGCCAAACAGGAAAAAAAGTCTTTGCAGAGAGAGCTTTGCTGGCTTAACCTAACAGAATTCTATGTCCCCTTTGCTGTTCCTATCTGCTTCTTCTTTGTGTTGCATCTTTGATCTAACCACCTTGTGCCCACGCTATCGTTTGCATCAACAAGTCCAGATGGATCTGTATCTTAACTTTCTCTATGTCAGTATTGCTTTCAGTTGGTGTTCCCAGGTCACATGGACCAGTATTTCATAATAACCAAGAAAATTGCAATGATTCCTTTATAATTGCTGTGAACTATTAAAGTTAAAAATCACACAACACCAGGTTATAGTCCAACAGGTTTAATTGGAAGCACACTAGCTTTCGGAGCGACGCTCCTTCATCAGGTGATTGCTTGTTGGACTATAACCTGGTGTTGTGTGATTTTTAACTTTGTACACCCCAGTCCAACACCGGCATATCCGAATCATGAACTATTAAAAGTTTCTTCAGAAGTTCATAAAAACAATTAAAGGAACCCAAGGCACAAATTTCATACTGCACACATAAGGAGGTTTGATGACAGATGCCCAAAATCTTGGCTAGAAAAGTAACTTTTAAATTATGCCTAGGGATGAGAGTGAGGTAAAGAGCTTTAGGGATCAATTCTCAAGAATCCAGAATGAGATGAGTGCAAGTCGTTTGAAAGGGTGCCAGGCTGGAGGGAATTACAAAAGTAGGCATAGAGGAGGAGTGATTTGGAAACACTGATGAGAATTTTAAAATCCACAATTGGACCTTTTGTCCCTCTCCTGAAGGAGGTTACATAAAATTTTGTACATGGACTGAAGGAGGTTACATAAAATTTTGGACTCAGTATGTTTTGTTTTCCCACCGCTGCTAACATTTTGTCAGTGGCATCAGAGATTGTTGGGGCCAACCCACCCTTGGGTTAACTAAATCTCTTAAATAACCAATTCATTAACATCTTCTTGTTGATTGAGGTATTTAATACAAGGCCAACAAGTATCATCATAAATACCATGGATTAAAGGGTTATTGATATCTTTACTCTTAAAAATAGCTACTACACATGTGCATAAGGAACAATTTAATAGTGCTGTCTGATCACATAGAACTAGAGATTTCACCTATAAGCTTTCAGAAGATGGCCTCTTTTACTGTTACTTGTATATATTTATGTTCAATAAAGGTTGTTAATGTTCATTTATAAAGTATATTGCATGGTGACAGATGGTGACTAGATGAACAGAACCAGAAACAAGCAGCAAGGAATACCTGAAATAAAGCCCAGAAACAGAATGTTGTTACGAGTGAAGAATGGAACTAAGTAAGTGATGCATTTGTAGCAGTGGGGTGAAACACTTAAGAGAAACTAAGCAGCACCAGGAAGCAATAAGCGACAAACTTCACAGCCTATCTAGACAAAAAACTGCAGCGAAAGTGAGAAAGCCATCATGAAAGCTGATAAAGTACAGAAGAAAACACAGCAGAGAACATGGCACATCACAAAGAAAAATAATTAGCAGCAGTAAATAAAATAATAGTGAATTGGAGCACTTTAAAGAGATGGGAAAGAAAATAGCATTTTGAAGGTTAACCAGCAGGAAGTGCAACCAAAAGCAAAGTGATCAAAACCATTAAGAGAACCAACTCACAGGAGTTAGGCCTAGCTAGTTGTACAGGCGGCCAAGAGTCCAGATGGTGGCCAGTACAGAGCTGCATTGACAACACAGAAGCAAGAAAACAGACAACTACAGTCCACAAGTGTCCAGGTAATAGTGAACCCTGAGCAGCCAAATTATATTTTTCTTGGGAGATATAGCAAGCCCAAGGGAGGAATTTTGCTCCACAGATTTTTCAGCCCAACAAAAGTAATTTTAGTATGCAAATAGCATAGTTAAAGGCAACAAAAAAATCTAATTTTAAATTGGAGGCAAGGTCAGACCTTTTTCTTTTGGATTCTTGACCATGATTGAGCCAGAACATTTTAGATTATGCTCTACTCAACATTGGGTCACAGGAGGTTTCAAAATCAGGGGGAATGGGCTGTTGTAATCGAAATGATATCATCTGGACCCTGTTTGTCACTCGTAACCATTATGTTTCCTTATTAATTGGATCAATCATTGGGTCAATCACAAATTGACCCAAGTAAAGCTTTAAAAATTTTGACAGCCAGCAAAGTGACCACAACAACTGAGACATCTTGGATTGTGAAATTAGAAAGGACTCTTCAATCATGCAGGAAGTTAAAAATCAAAAAAGAAACACTAGGTGGTGAAGGAGCAATGCTCCAAAAGCTAGTACTTCCAAATAAACCTGTTGGACTATAACCTGGTGTTGTGTGATTTTTAACTTTGTATACCCAGTCCAACACCGGCACCTACAAATCATCATGCAGGAAAGAGGTCTCACAGTTCCAATGTAGTTTAGTGGAAGCTTCAAGGAGGATGGATGATGTTCCACTTGTAGGCAAAAGCCATTGCTTGTGCAGTTTGAAAATTCTTTGGTTAGCAGACACTGAAGCTAACTCAATGTTTCAGTAATCATTTTCCACTTCAGATACTCCAATCCTAGGTCTTCAAAAATGTAATGCAGACCCTTTACTTTTCTCAACAGAAAAGTTGTAAATTGTGGGAAACCAAGGTGGCAAACATGAAGGTGGCCAGCCAGAAGATGACATTCTAGATGTTAGTTTGCTGTTTCTGTAGAGTGACAAGAAAGGAATCTACTGCACGTGTTGTTCATTTAATGAGTAAGAGGCCTGATACCTTCCTCTGTTCTTGGGTTCATATAACACTGTTTGTGAAGTCTCTGCTGTTTATTCGAGGAGAGCCACGCCTTTGTTGAAGAGGTAACAAAGAGGTAAAGTTGTCTGCTTGTTTCATGGATCCTATCAAGGACATGCAAAAGGCTGGAACAGCAACAACAATCACAGTTAGATGAAGAAATTGTTCCCTGTGATGAAGGCTGGACCACTGAAGAGACACAAGAAGAACACTTTATAAAAGTTCAGTCACAAATGAACACAAGTAAAGCTTTAAACATTTCAACAGCCACCAAAGTGACCACAACAACTAAAATGTCTTGGTTTTTGAAATTAGACAGGACTCTTCATTCATGCAGAAAAGAGGTCTCACAGCCCTAACATGGATTTGTGGAGAAAGAAATTTCAGGCAGGGTGGATGATGCCCGACCTTTATGGACAAATGTGTGCAGCACATCTTTACAATCATACATGAAGAATATCAACATGAACTTGATACATTTGGAAAAAAACACATCAAACTTTGGAAACAGGCCATCAAGTGTTCATTCAACAACTGCAAGCAGAAAATGAAAGAGCGATGAGAGAAAAAGATATGCATAGGTCTAAATAGGATTGTAGGTGACAGTGAGGACGACAGATGCTGGAGATTCAAGTCTAGAGTGTGATGCTGGAAAAGCACAGCAGATCAGGCAGCATCCAAAGAGCAGGAGAGCAGAGAGAAGCCCTTCTCTTTTGCCTGAAACGTTGAATCTCCTGCTCCTCAGATGCTGCCTGACCTACTGTGCTTTTCCAGCACCACACTCTTGACCCTAAATAGGATTGTGACAATACTCAATATTCAGAAATTATTGAGGTATAAACATGGTAGCTGGTCACTGCAATGAAGTCCCATCAGCAAGCCATGGAGACTAGAGTGTTTTGTTCAGTCAGCAACTGAAGGACCAAATTACGAATTCTGGACACACAAAATGCCTCGTGAAGGTTAAATCCCACCATCAAAATGAGTTCAAATAGATAAAAATTAAACAAGAATTGAAGCAGTCTAACAATCTCAAAGAAATTACTGACCTAAACGTTCAACTATTAGCAGTTACATAATGCTGTAAAGTCTTGGAGACTGTAGACTCCTCAAGACTGCTCATCAAGCTCAATACTCTAATTCTGTCCTGCCCCATTTTCCTTGATCTCTTTAGCCACAAGAACTATGTCTACTTCCTTTGAAACACATAATGTTCGAGTCTCAGCCACTTTCTATGGCAGTGGATTCCATAGAATCACCACTCTCTGTCAAGAGTTTACTTCTCATCTCAGTCCTAACAGGTTTATTTCCCCCCATCTCTTTAAACCACAACACCTGGTTTTGGTTTATTCCCTATCTTTAAACTATGACACATCGTTCTGGTTTAATCTCTATCTTTAAACTATGATGCATGGTTTTGGTTTATTCCCTATCTTTAAACTATGATGCATCGTTCTGGTTTATTCCCTAGCTTTAAACTATGACGCTTTGTTCTGATTTAATCCCTAGCTTTAAACTATGATGCATGGTTTTGGTTTATTCCCAAGCTTTAAGCAATGACGCATGTTTCTGGACTCATTCACCATCATGAACATACTTCCTGCATCTAACCTGTCTATTCCTGTTACTACTTTATAGGTTTCTATGAGAACACCAGTCATTCTTCTAAATTCCAGTGAATATAATCCTAACTGATTCAATCTCACCTCATATGCCTGTCCTGCCATCCCAGGAATCAATTCGGTAAACCTTCACTGTACTGTCTCTATAGCAAGAATATCCTTCCTCAGAAAAAGAAACCAAAGCTGCATGAAATATTCTAGGTATTGCCTCAACAATGCCCTGTATGATTGCAATATGACATCCTTGTTCCTGTACTCAAATTTATATTGGCCACTATGAAGGCAACATACAGTTTGTCTTCTTTACTGCCTGTTGTACCTACAAGCTTACTTTCAGTGAATGATGCACAAAGGCACACTGCTCTCATTGAACATTCATCTATCTTAACTTACAGCCATTCAAATAATACTGTGCCTTCCTATTTGTGAATACCATGTAATAGACCACCTACTCAGCCTGTCCAAATCACACTGCAAGATTTCTGTATCCTCCTCACCCTTCCATCCAACTTTGTGTCATATTACAAAAAAATTCTAAAAGTCTTGTGCAAACACAGTCTGCAGTTGTCACAGCAGTACTACATTGATGGAGGAAAAAGTCTACGAGGGAAATTTTCTGAACTTCAATATCACTTTGAAATATTATATCGGAAAAAGGTTTGAAACAATTATTGAGTGATATTCTTGTGTTTCAAAATTAACCTCTGGAGAAAGAACAAACTCTTAATTTAGTTTGCTGAAGACTATCATGGAGAAATGATATTTTGTTAATCATTGAGATCACTTGCATATTGAGGATGGTTAGAAATACATGGGCTAAAACCTTGAGTTGAAATCCTGGAACTACGCCAACACAGCAGTTACAGCTGCACCAAATGAACTAAGCAGTTCAAGAAGGTAGTCTCCACCACCCTTTCAAGGGCAATTCAGGATGGGCATTAAGCCTGGTCTAGCCAGTGACATGCACGTCCCATGAATGACTGAAAAAGGCTTTTGCTAATTGTCTATGAAGGTGTATTTCTACTTTACAATGGAGTTGCTTGCTTGACCACTTCTGAGGATGATGTGGAGGCGCTGGTGTTGGACTGGGGTGGACAACGCTAAAAATCACACATCACCAAGTTATCGTTCAATAGGTTTATTTGGAAGTATAAGCTTTTGGAGTGCTGCTCCTTCGTTAGGTAGCTATTTGTGCAGTATCATAGGACACAGAATTTATAGTAAAAGATCAACGTATCATACAACTTAGATTAGATTAGATTACTTACAGTGTGGAAACAGGCCCTTTGGCCCAACAAGTCCACACCGCCCCGCCGAAGCGCAACCCAACCATGCCCCTACATTTACCCCTTACCTAACACTACGGGCAATTTAGCATGGCCAATTCACCTGACCTGCACATCTTTGGACTGTGGGAGGAAACCGGAGCACCCGGAGGAAACCCACGCAGACAGGGGGAGAACGTGCAAACTCCACGCAGTCAGTCGCCTGAGGCGGGAATTGAACCGGGGTCTCTGGCGCTGCGAGGCAGCAGTGCTAACTGATGCAATGTATTGAACAAACCTAGATTGCTGTTAAGTCTTTAATCATTTAGAATAACAGAAGTATGTCAATGTTCATTTCTGACAAAAGAAGCATAGTAACTATGTTACACTGTGCAAGATTCAGCTGTCTTACACTCAACAACAACCTTACAGATACTCAAAACCCAGTGAAGGATCAGTTTGCAAACCAGATGGATTTTTGTATTAATTCCCCATTAGGCTAGCTTTTAATCCAGGCTGATTCTTTGAATTCAAATTTCACCATCTGTCATTTGGGATTCAAATGCAAAACCCCAAATCTTTTCACCTTTGGATTACTTGACCAGTGGCATCCCCTCCCGAAGGTTTATTCCTCAATCACTTGAATATGGGCTAGGGAAAATGTGGGCACTAGCTCAACATGTGGAGCATGAAGAACAGTTCAAATTCAGGCTGTCGCCTCCATGTTTGACCATTGCCCACATACTGAGCTAATGCCCTCAGTAATGGTGGCATTGCAACATGTGTAAGTTGAAGCCATTAACTGGATGCTGGCTTTGATATTGAACTATAAGTGCTTTCCCAGACATATGAATAATACTTGTTAAAGAGATTTTTTCTAACTTTTCCTTACATCCATTTCAGATCCTCCTGCAAAATTCCATTGACTCACATCTATCAATAAAGGAAACCAAAAAAATTCATACAACTTTATTTGTCAATATATAAATATTCCAGACAAACAGCCAATCATCCTTGTGCATCACATTAATGTCTGACTTGCAGGTCATAGTCCTACACAGGACCATATGGTAATTGCAACGTAAATGTTGGAAGATTACAGACTTTCACCTGGGGAAAATGCCCTTTGAGGATGAAGCAAAATAGCTTTGAAACTTGCGGACCTGCCTTTAGATTCCACCACCTCAGCATGGTTGAAACTGTGTTTTGGGTAAACCTACACTGCGTGGATGCAATGTTTCATAATGATGGCTCATCATCATCTTCTCAAAGGGCATTAGGGATGGATGGTAATTCTGGCCTCTGTGGAAGAGTTACAGTTATTCTAAAAGAGGACAGCAGGATCATGCTCCATCATGTCACTTATATTTCCACAGAGTTGCTGGAGCACAGATTGCTAGACTATTGTAAGAATCTGCAATCCCTTTCGAATGCTGAGATCCTGATCCTCAGTGGCAGTCACTCATGCCTGGATGACATCAGTTGGCGTCTGAATGATCTGTCTCTGAGCTTCCACTGCAGCACTGATACATCAGAGCCATCTGTCAATGTTGCACTGGAAGCTAGGACAGGAGTCAATAGATGTTCTCAGAGGTAGCCTGGCATGGTGAAAGGAATGGTCTACATGATGCCCTGTGCAAGTGCGGAACCCTAATCCTCCACACTCCTATCCAATGACTAGAGTGCCATGCTCCTGTCCATTGATTGGACATTTTTGGTGTGGATGTTGATCATTGTTTTCCTATAATCTGTCCTTATTTGAACCTGCAGCAGAACTGTAATGTGACCTTTCCCTCTGTGGAATTTGTGCATAAGTTGAGCTATTTCGCTGGCCTAACTGTAGGTCACTCATTTCCAATGACTCAACGCATACAGATCCTTACTCAAAATTAGCTTTCAACATTTGCTCAGCAGCAGTAGAGCTAGTGGCAGTAAGTGTTAGATTGTGAATTAGTGTTTCTTTCTCAGAACTCTCTTTCTTTATTGCTGTTACATCTAAGACTACAGAGCCTGATCTGCCGGCATTGCTTGACTATATGAAAGTTCAAGTATAAGGTGAAGGTTGAAATGAGTGAAGGGCAAGTGAAGAAGAAAGGAGGTCCACAGTTTAGTGTCAATTTCCATTTAGTGGCATCTTTCAGGATGAAGGTGGAGAAGGTGCGTATGGTAGCAACTTACCACCATTCAGGATGACCTCAGCAGTGCTGGGTGACACCAGTTTTGTTCATTGGTGCCCATTATCCTTAGGACCATCTGTTTAAGTTCACTGTGGGAAGTTTCTTTGTGGTCCTCACAGAAAAGATTTATGAAAATAGTCCTGGGGATGAGAAACTTCAGTTACAAAGATAATTTGGAAAAGTTGGGATTATTTTTTTCTTGGAGAAAAGTAGGTTGAGAGAAGATTTGGTAGAGATATTCAAAGCCTTGAACGGTCAGAACAGATTAGATTTGAAAAACCATTTCCATTGGTGGAAGCATTGAGAACAAGAGGGCATGGATTTGAGGTAATTGCACTATGAGAAATTTTTATATGCAGTGAGTGGCAGGAATCTGGAGTGCACTGTTTAGGCTGTGGGGAAAGCAGCTTCTATTGAGGCATCTAAGAGTGAATTGGATTACTTTTTGAAATAGAAGAATATGTAGGGCTACAGAGAGAAGGTGGTGTCATGGACCAGACCAGACCCCCTCAAAACAATTCAAGAAAGTAGCCCAGACCCTAACATTGCTAGTTATTTTAAACAGGTGAGATGTGTTTGGTCAAATCATTTAGTTTTAAATAAAACAGAATTTATTTACAAGATTACCAAAAGAGGACAGAATACTGAACAACTTTACCAATCCGAAAACCCAACAGACTATACCAACTTAATTTTGCTGTTCCCAGTACTTGCAACAATCCCCATTAACAGCCCTCTTCACAAAAGTTAAAATAAAACCCAGTCTCTTACAGGAGAGAGGTCAGAGAGAGAGGAAGATCAGCCTGGACCTGCTTCTTGGGTCCAGCAGCTTCAAAAACTGCTTAACTGCTTTCACTGAATAGCCAGAGTGCCAAAGAAAAATCAAACCAGTGAAAAGCTGAGCTGGGAGAACTAGCCGCTTCCCTTTTATTGGGCAAGTGTTTTTCTTAAACTTAAAAATATTTTGCCTGAGACAGTATCTGTCACCTATAATCAGATTGTCCCTAAAACCCAACTAAACCCAGACTTTTCAGAGTCTGTGTCTTTTACCACTTCTCTGAAAAGAAAACCCAGGACAACATAACCTTATGAAAGGAGCAGCATCATCACAGTGGGGATTGGCACAAGTTGCACTGCTCCTTTGGAGAACCAGTTCAGGTATGAATGGGCTGATGGCTTCCATCTGTGCCGCACCCCATTCTGTGTTTCTAGGTATACTTCACCCAATAATGACCTTTTTGATATAAACAACTTTTCTGTATCTATGCAGAAATTTTGCACTATGCAGCCAGCAAACAGTGAAAATTGTAACATACAGGACCTTTGCATTCTAATATTAGTTACACTCAAGTTCCAATAGTTGCTACAGTCGGTTCTGCCAAATAATAAGGACAGACCCTGCTGTCAGGTTTTCAATAGGTCCCTCAGAACAGTTTGAAAGTTAACATGTCAATTGGAGTCAGACACAGAAGAAAGTATTTAAGAGAAAGGCAGACAGAGCAGGTTGCTGTTAAGCTGTGCTGTTGCTTAGCTGGATCGCTGTAAAGCAATTAATCTTGACTGATTCTGTGTTTGGTCTCAGGAAGTGGTCCCAAGACAAATTAAATAGTTATGTGCCGTTAGCATTAGGGAAGGGATTCTAAGTGACAAGTGAGCAAGATTAGAGGTTATGGGAAAAAGCCAGGCAGTACAAGCTTGGTGAGTCTAGCTGTCAGTAAAAAGCCGGGAGTTGTGCCTGGGAATAAGTGCAGGAGAACAGCATACAGAATCCAAGCGAATCATAGTCCCAGAGAAGGACGGTGATCAATTAGAACATGAGCAGTTATTTAGGAAACCATGATGGTGTGGCTCTTAAGAGGTTTTGAGGTTAGATTATCAAACGTGAAGAATTGGAATCCTTGTAAAGTTTTAATAAGCTGTGATGATCCACCCTGCCATTGATATCTGGGACTGGGGAATTTACAGACAAATATGTTGGAGCCGTCTTGATTGCATTTATTATTTGATGTGCTGTGTGAGGTATTTGATCACACTTTGTCATCCATTTTTATCTCAAGTTAATTCTGGATACTAGAATATAAGTAATATATGTATTTGATTGCAGTCCTGTTCCAGCTTTGTACAGTAACCAAAACAATGGAATCTTTTGGTTTTATTCTCTTAGTAAGTCTGGAATCTCACACTTGTTTATTTTTAAAAAACAGTTGCTGGTCTCTAGGCAGATACAGTTAGTGGATTAGTTTGAGATCATAGCAACCTGCATATATACAGAACTGTCACATTCTGATAAGATTGACAAAGGATTTACAGCTGATTGATTAATTTCAAAGTCTAGTTATAATTTTAATGAAGGAAAAAAATAGTGAAGCCCTATAAACAACAATGGTATCAATAACCAGGTAGTCAGCTTTGGCAGTATTCTTAAAGGAGGTTAGGACAGCTCTTCAGTTCCGTAAATAGTACCAAAAGATCTTCTATGTCTGCTTGTCCTGACAGACAGGACCTTGATGTCTCATCTGATTTCAGAGACAGGATCTCTCAAAATGTGATATTTCCTCAGGGCAAGATGCCAGCCTCAATTTATGTGTTCATCATAGGACGAGCTTGAGAGGGAAAGTAATGAAACTGAGAACGACATGTGTATTCATTGCAGAACCAAGGGTGCTAATGTGAATTTGAATTACACTGAATGTTTATTCAAAAGATAAAATGGGTCTTATACTACCATAATAAGCATTTTGCGGCCACTATCATTTTAACTGTAAAATACTTAATATATGTGTCAATTATATGAAATTAAAATCATGTGTTAAATTGAATTATATATTAAATAACTTTTTCTATCCAAATTTGATATATGATTGTCAGTGACCCAAAAAATGCTGTTGATTTAGCTATTGATAATATGTATGGATAAAATTAAATATTCTCTCACGAATAGTTTTAGTCTTTATTTAATCCTTACTTAAGTGAAAAGTGTTATTAACATTTAAATAGAACACAACTCTTGTGTAAAAACTGAGGCAATTAAAACTTAGGTCACATATATTAGTCCTTTACATTCAGAGGACACATCCAAAAAACTCAACCCAGCATCCAATTAAAAAAAAAATAAATCTGCTTGTGGATGTACTGATTCTAACACAAGGAATTATACCAATAGATGTTTGTTTTGAGCAGCTCTTTTCAACGTCTTGGAATTTAAATTCAGAAAGATCAACTTGATAAAGACATGTGAAGTAGGAGGAGTTGCATTTGGTACCTGGTGATGGTTCCACCAATTGATAAGATAATTATTATCTGATTGGGGCTTTAACTCCCCTTCCCTTTCTACTTCCCAAAACTCTTGACGCTCTTGTCAACCAAAACTCTAAGTGCACCTTGAATGTATTCAATAATCCAGCTTCCACAGCATGCTGGGAATGAGAATTACTAAAATTCACAACACTTTGAGAGAAGAAATTCTATGTATATGTTTCAATAAGATCACATCTCATTCTTCTAAATATTGGTGATTACCTTCACGCAAACTCTCAGAAAGCCAGGACACCAGGCTTTTTCCACTTCACTACTCCATTCTCTGACTCTGCCCTCTACTACCCACCTTGCTAGTTTGAACTTTGAAATAGAGTCCATTTACCTGCTCCCCTCCCCACTGCCCTGATCACTTCAACTCCCCCTCCCACTCCGCCAAGGACATGCAAGTCCTGAACCTCCTCCACCGCCAAATCCTAGCCACCCGACAAATGGAGGATGAATGCCTCATCTTCCATCTTGGGACCCTCCAGTCACATGGAATCAGTGTTGATTTATTCCTTATCAGGGTTAAACAAGGAAAACTGAATACCTTACTCACAACTGCATTAAAAACGAATGGTGGTTTTAAGGATCCTTGTACACTGTTGACTTCACCCTGAAGGTGGGAACCATTTAAAAATGTTTTGCACAAATAAGGTATTCACATCATGCAAATGTTTTACAAATGAGAACCCACCACAGCCAGGGTAATTCTTGACAATGCAATTACTGTATCGCTGTGTCTCAACCTGCCATTGGGAACTCAAAATGTTGCATCCTGCCTAACTAATTATCCCTGCTCCTGTAGACTTCATAAAATCCAGCAACTGTCAACAGTGTTTCAGCTCGATGATGATTTTTGAGTACCTCTGTAGCAACGAGAAGTTTTACAAACAATAAGGAATATTTCAGATTAACTGCATAACTGGTGTGCTGGAAAATAGATTACCATTACAAAACTGTTAGAAGAAAGTGAGGACTGCAGATGCTGGAGATCAGAGTCAAAAAGTGTGGTGCTGCAAAAGCACAGCCGGTCAGGCAGCATCTGAGGAGCAGGAGAGTCGACGTTTCGGGGACCAACTTGCGGAACGTTTCAGAGAACATCTCTGGGACACACACAATAAACAACCCCACTGCCCTGTGGCTGATCACTTCAACTCCCCTTCCCACTCCGCCAAGGACATGCAAGTCCTGAACCTCCTCCACCGCCAAATCCTAGCCATCCGATGAATGGAGGATGAATGCCTCATCTTCCACTTTGGAACCCTCCAGTCACATGGAATCAGTGTTGATTTCACCAGTTTCCTAATTTCCCCTAGATAGGTGCGAAGGAAGATGGACAGGTAGGTCAGTTCAAGAGGGCGGTGCTGAGTTGGAGATTGGATCTGGGGGGAGGTTAGATGAGGACCCTGGTGAAATCAACTCTGATTCTGTGTGGTTGGAGGGTCCTAAGGCAGAAGGTGAGGTGTTCTTCCTCCAGTGGTTGGGTAGCTAGCATTTACTGTGTACTTTCCTTTACACCCATATGCATACCCTTTTGCAACCACAAAGCTTTACATTTTTCCATGTGTCACAGATCCTGAGGTTTGAGCAGAGGTAAAGAAAGACTGCTTAGTTCTCTGCTCTGCTCATTATTCTTCATATGCAAGACCATGAGGTCCCACTGAAGACAACTTCATCTATTGATCTGCACTCGCACAGGGGGGAAGATGCAGTCATCCATCAAGAGATGGGACTGTATTTGTGGCAATCATCTTCAATCATGCATGAGGTTGACTTTTGTCCTCACAAATCCAGCCTCTTGCTGAGTGGTCTGACTGAGAAAGGAGAAATTGCAGATAACACATCTCAGGATACCTGGCATAGGTGAATATGATATTTTATCACACAATAAAGCTGCATGTTTACTGAATAGAAGCTCTTCCTGTTCATGAGTTGGAACCAAGGTCTGAACAAGTGTGCAGTTGGAAATGCACTGCTTTTGAAAGAAGCCAATGGTCCTTGCAAAGTCCTAAATTCTGCATACTAGTTTTGTTACTTCCATAGGGAAGACAGTGAAATTGTTGACTCTGGCTGAACATATCAATAAAATCTAAAGACAAGAAAATTATTTGGGGGTGAGGGGGTGGGTGGTAAAACACCCACTTTCAAGTATAGACTAATATCTTCTCCACCTAGTAAAGTTTATAATCGTGATTCAGATTGATTACTTGTTAAATAGAGGAGGGTAAGCCTGGGTTAAATTGAATTTGCCATCCTGAGGCCAGGTCTCTGAAAGCTCGTTCTTGGTGTCTTTAATGCTGGTCATTGCTTAAAATGTGCAAGTTTACAATAGTAAAATGATCCAAAGAAAATAAGGATTTAACTCTTTTTTTGTAAATTCTTCAATATTCTCAAAACTTCCATGCTACCTTTTAAGAAATTCAATCAGAGTGCTACAAAATAAATGTTAATGGCCTTCACATTTGCCATAAAAAATGCCTTTAGCCATCCATTTTACTATCATTTTTGATTAAATGTATTTACTGGGGCTTTTACAGTGCTCAAGTGTAAAAATATACCATTACTATGGGACAGCTAATAGCTTTTAGTGTCACTGCTTTAAATCTAAAAGATTCGGCACTGCAGTCCTCCTCAGTTTCTACAACTCAAGTTGTGTTTCTTAAAAGCAATGAAAATTCTCCCACTTACTTAGCTTTCTCCTTATAATCCACTTTTCAATGACTGAGAGGGGTAGTTAGATATTTAAAACTGAATCTTAACATTTGGATTTGTGCACAATGAGTTTCCAAGCGACAGGTCAGGAATTTGAAAGATTGTGGAGTTGGATTTTTTGTGGAGTTGTAACTGACCCAATGCATTAACATCCCATTTCTAGCTTTTCTGACCAACTGGAGCAAGTGAAAATACTCAAAACCTGTACCTAAATGTTAAAGTTTCAGTACAGGGACAGAATGAAACTATTCTACAACTTGCAATGTGGAGCCAGCAACTTGGATGAAAGAGTCATAATTAGGGAAGCCTTCCAACCCCTCTTCCATCCTGCTTCTGGAAGGTGTCTCTGGAGATTATGTTATGGGATATAAGAACTCGCAGAAAAAATATAGCAGTTATCAACCAGGATTCCTTAAGACCAAGCAGAAATGAGAAACGATCAAAAGTGACAGAAGATGTGAGCACCCTGAGTGCAGATAATGGGCGGCATAGTGGCACGGTGGTTAGCACTACTGCCTCACAGTGCCAGAGACCCGGGTTCAATTCCCGCCTCAGGCAACTGTGTGGCGTTTGCAACTGTGTGGCATTTGCAAACTCTCCCCATGTCTGCGTGGGTTTCCTCCGGGTGCTCCAGTTTCCTCCCACAATCCAAAAATGTGCAGGTTAGGTGAATTGGCCATGCTAAATTGCCCGTATTGTTAGGTGAAGGGGTAAATGTGGGGGAATGGGTCTGGGTGGGTTGCTTTTTCGAAGGGTCGGTATGGACTTGCTGGGCCGAAGGGCCTGTTTACACACTGTAAGTAATTTAGTCTAAATCTAAATCTAAAGATAAAATTACCCTCATCAGGGCAAGAGTAGTAAAATGCATGCCATATTCCACTGTCAAGTCCTTCTCTCTGACTTCCCCAGCTTTCTCCTGCATCACATTCCTCAGATCATCACATGCATTGTAGGTTCACCCATTTCCTCTCTTTCAGGGCATGTCCTCAAATCTCCATCAGAATTGTCACCACTTACCTGCAACTAATTGGCACTCTACACCTATCACTCACAGTGAGACTTCTCACAATTATCAGCTGCCGTGTGTTTCGAAGGTAACCCATTTGCAATCTCTGAATCCCTGAATCTGTTCCAATCAGGCCAGAGCAGCAATCCTGAAGACCCTTAAATTCTGATCTGTTGCGCAGTTAGCAAAATGGATGTAAAATGTGCTTGTGTGCAGGAGATTGGGAGATTCTGCAGATGTCATCAGCAGGAAAGAGACAGAGTTCAAGAAATTCAGGATACATCTCTTTTCCACTTAAACCATCTGGAATGCCATCTTGTTCCAGGAGGCTGTATATTTCAGCATTGACCTTCCACTGAAGTCTGAAATTCCACTAGCACTAATGCTCACTTATGGCCAGGAAGCTTCATCTTCTGCTTGTATACTCTGATATTTCATTTTCTGAGCTGGATCTGTTTGCTACCCTTCTGCCATGTGGCACATCAGGGGGCCAGAGGAAAAGGTAGCTGTTATTCTTCTTATTGCTGTTGCTGTTGTCTCTTTGTTCCTCTCCACAAAAGCCCATGGTAGAGTTATATAAGCAATTCCATGCTGCTGACAAGGCTGTAACTTAGAAAATGCAGATCTAAATTAAAAAAATTCCAAGGTAGCAAAACAATCTTAGAACTCACCTCCCAGGCAGTGAAAGCTAACTCTCTGAACAAGTCCTTTGAGAAAAAAATGCCTGGACAACTAAACAGCAGTCAGATTTCGATATTTAAAAGGTTTCCAGCCTGCCAATTTCTCAGCTTGGTCACTGTTGTCACCTTGCCTTATTCAACCAGAGACTTTCAGACAAGCTGGCAAACTAAAACAGAGTCCGAGGTTAGAGGTACAGCAAATTGTCTTTTTGCATATATTTTCATCACGAATCCACCTTTCCCATGCACTGATGAATGTGCATTAGCGAAATTGCAGAAGCCAGCATATTCTTGTTTGCTTTCTGACACGCTTGTGTATTTTTGCTTCTTTACTTTCCTGTACATATAGACACCCATCCACCTTGCAAAACAAAACACTTAGTTGCTTCGGAGCAAAGGTTCCAAGGAGTGGCAATGTCACGCAGAATGCCAATCCATTCCTTTATAAGTCGTGAAAGAATCTTGCATTTCTTACAGGATATTCTGATCAGTGTGGAGCTGTGTTTCCATTCTGACAGTTACCTCATAGTACAGAACTGTCAGTGAAGACAAACCATGTCTTCTTTCTCACAGCAGTCAGCTGCCATTTTCTGAAATGTAAGGTCCTGATTCACAGACATCCACTGTGATAGCTGCTGTCGGAAAGAAAGTTTGTAAAGTTAGTGCGAGGGTGGGGTACCAGAAGGTTAAAATGCCATATGGGTATTAGGTAAGTAGGGTGCCAGATGGCTTGGATACCATACGGGTAGGGGTTAAAGTGATCAGGTGCCAAGTGGATAGGATGTCAGGTGGGTAGGATAGCAAGTAAGTAAGGTGCCAGTGTACAAGGTGGCAAAGGTAAGGTTTGGACTAGGTTATGTTTAGTGGGAGCTATTGGGTCTGGCAAAGTGTAAGGAAGGCATTGTTGTGTTGAGTTCCAAGTGGGTTTGGGTCTGGCTGCGGGTGTGAGGGGAGATTGGTCTGGAACAGTGGAGGGGGTGCAGGTCGGATTGGGGATGCGGTCATGTCAGGAATGGGATAAGTACATTGGGATTGGAATGGTGGAATGGATGGTCAGGTCAGCCAATTGGGAAGGAGGGTTGGGGAGGGCAGTTTGGATGCAGAGTTGGGGAATGGGGTCTGTGAACAGAGCAGGAGAAAGGGGTAGTCAGATCTGGCAGTAGGATAACATAATTGAGGTCCCAGGTATTGAGGCAGATCTAGTGGTGTCAGGTCTTGGGGAAGAACGGTTATACCCAAAACATTGACTTCTCCACTTCCTGATACTGTCTGGCTTGCTATGTTCTTCCAGTCTTTTGTTTGTCTACATCAGTCTTAGGGAGGGGCTTGTGGTGAAATGGAATCTTGGGTCAGGGACCAGGGTATGGTGTCTGTAATGGGTCGGGGGTAGGTGTTGTTGATGTTGTGGGAGTTAAATTGAGGGTTAGTTTAATAGTTACTCAAGACTACATATTCACTACTCTAACCTTTCTTGAGTAACTATTTACTTAACTTCAGTGGAGGTCTCTGAATTTTTCAATTTAAATTGATTCTCTCAGAGGGCTCCAGGTGTAGGGGAATTGCCCAGTGGGATCTTCAATATCCTAGGCATTTCCCTTGAAGTCTACTACACTTGGGATTCTGCAAGGTCTCAAGGTGCATTCCTTATCTATGCTACAGAAATTATTATCTGGCCATCAAAAAACTCCCTCATTTTCCTGAAGTATTCACTTTACCTTCCTTCATGAATAGAATTTCAATTTAATATCCCTCACTATTTCAAAGAATCCCTACATTGAATCCACATCGACCCTCCGAAGAGCATCCGAAGCAGATCCACTCGCCATAGCCCTTCATATCCTATTCCTGATGAAGGGTTTTTGCCCAAAAAGTTGATTCTCCTGCTCCTCGGATGCTGCCTGACCTGCTGTGCTTTTCCAGCACCACACTCTCGACTCCATATCCCAATGCCAATCCATCAAGCCTGTACATCCCTGGACACTATAGGCAATTCAGCATGATCAATCCACCTAATCTATACATCTTTGCACTGTGGGAGAAAACTGGAGCACCAGAGGAAGCCCATGCAGATACAGGGAAAATGTGCAAACACCACACAGACAGCTGCCCGAGATAGAATCAAACCCAGATCCCTAGTGCTGTGAGGTAGCAGTGCTAACCACTGAGCCACTGTACCACTTGAAAGAAAGCAAACTTATATTCACACAAAGGGAAATGAAACTGGGATTCTTTACCACATAAAGCTATGGAGGCCAAGTCATTGAATAGATTAAAGAAAGAGATAGGTGTTTGTTTGGATATTAAAAATATTAAGGGATATAGTGAGAAAACAGGAATATTGCACCAAGATAGAGGATGAGTCATGATCATATTGAATAGTGCAAACAGGCAGAAAGGGCCAAATGGCATGCTCCTGCATCTTGTTTCTACATCTCTACAAACCACCTTTCTTGATCTCCCAGGCAATTAACTACATTTGAACTGTTTTGACTGTTGCAATGTAAGAAATGCAACAGCTAAATTTATGCCAGCAAATTTTCAGGTATTGCTGTTTGGTGTCCAGATAATTTTGGTAGGATCATGAGGGAGAACTACCCTTCTGCAAAGTAGTAGCATTCCACTTGAGAGGGCAGACAGGACCTCAATTATGTATTGCATCTAAAGGATAACTCAAGCAACACTCTCATAGCATTATGGTTTCAACCAAGTTATTTGTGCTCAAGTCTCTGATGGGGTGCTTGAACATGACCATCTGATTCAAACACTGAACTGATCCATTTTGGTACTGTCCATTTTGGTGCCGAATGCTACTATTGGCAAAAAATCTATATACATCTTAGTAATGGAAGATAAGTTAATTTTAGACCAGATTGTTGACCACTTAAAACAATCTGGCTTTTCAATACAGGCTTTTTTTACTTTTCAGGTTCAAGACCTTACAACAGATTTTATGTCTATTGCAAGACAACATGCAAAGCAGTGCAGCCTGGGAAACTAAGGGTGCGGTGTAGCACGTGTCAGCAAGGAACATTGACTTTAACCAGGGTAAGCTAATGTAGTAATGTAACCTTTAAGTATAAATTTTTAATATTCCAAAAGTTTTAACTTTAATACTATGTTGCTGCTACTGAACTTGAATTCTTGAACTCTAAAGAAATACTGTGAATAGATGGACAAAATATGGTGTGCATGATATGTAAACTTCCAAGTTAGATACAATTCACAACATGCTGCACCATTTAATAATGTAGCACAGGTTGCTTGCCTGCACCTAACCATTTATTGTGTAGCTAGTCTCAGTCATGTCACTAGTTCAGCTGATAGAACTGCCGTTACCCATCTGGAATGTCTTTGCTCAAGAACAATTTATCAATGTCACTGAAGACCTGGATGGTCTATCTTTTCTGCTGTTTGATGTTGAGGGAAATCAAGAGGAAATGAAGATCAACATCTAAAAGGAAACCTCATCCATAACAGCACTCAAGTGATATATTTATGTATCTCTGAACAGCTAATATAATGTGGTTGTAGAATCAAGGACAGTTTATGGTGTGGAAGGGAGTGCAGTTGGAGCTCATTGCTCCCATTTTGTACTATTTTGAAAGATTTATTCATTGAAAATGTATGGACTTTATTTGATTTTCAACATTATATGATGGCGCTGTCAGCATCATCTGAAATATCATTGTTACTGAGACATAAAGTATTCATGGTAACATATGAACTACTGACTTTAGTAAGATATTTGAATATCTGCGTCTCAATATGAGATGGTCGATTCAGTATACACCAACATTTGCAGATTAAAAATCAAGTTTAGTAGGAAATGGTGGGAATGATGGGAATGGTACACTGTCCAGTCACCCACTGAGGACTGCATGATGGGTTCTTAAAGTCCTGTCCTCATGAAGAAGAATTTGACAAATATACCATGTCAATGCTAATGACAATTTACCTGAGTGTGATAAAAAAAACTGGAACTTTAAGCAAGGCTTTCAGTATTTGCTCTCGGTGCTAATATGTTTGTTGCTCAAGGTGAGTCAGGTGTTTCTGAGTTTTACAATTCTAAAAAGGTGTGAAATGTTATGGATTTAAAAAGGAACTTAGATTTTTAAAGCATCTTTAAAGTGCAGTATAGGTCACAGGGGTATTTCAGAATTTGCTACCTGCATGCTTTTATTCCTACTTTTCCTGGTCTATTGGACTTACTCTGGAGATTAATATCGACGTTTTGGGCAAAAGCCCTTCATCAGGAATACAGGCAGAATGCCTGAAGGGTGGAGAGATAAATGAGAGGAGGGTGGGGGTGGGGAGAAAGTAGCATAGAGTACAATAGATGAGTG
>NC_057718.1:80011621-80022097 GCF_004010195.1 Chiloscyllium plagiosum | reverse complement strand
GAGGTGAGGGAGGAGGTGTGGGCGCAGGATTTGCAATTCCTACGGTGGCAGGGGAAAGTGCCAGGACGGGAGGGTGGGTTGTTGGGGGACGTGGACCTGACCAGGTAGTCACAGAGGGAATGGTCTTTGCGGAAGGTGGAAAGTGGTGGGGAGGGAAATATATCCTTGGTGGTGGGGTCCGTTTAGAGGTGGCAGAAATGTCGGCGGATGATTTGGTTTATGTGAAGGTTGGTAGGGTGGAAGGTGAGCACCAGGGGGGTTTTGTCCTTGTTACGGTTGGAGGGATGGGGTCTGAGGGCGGAGGTGCGGGATGTGGACGAGATGCTTTGGAGGGCATCTTTAGTCACGTGGGAAGGGAAATTGCCGTCTCTAAAGAAGGAGGCCATCTGGTGTGTTCTGTGGTGGAACTGGTCCTCCTGGGAGCAGATACAGTGGAGGCGGAGGAATTGGGAATATGAGATGACATTTTTGCAGGAGATAGGGTGGAAGAGGTGTAATCCAGCTAGCTGTGGGAGTCGGTGGGTTTGTAAAAAATGTCAGTGTCAAGTTGGTCGTCATTAATGGAGATGGAGAAGTCCAGGAAGGGGAGGGAGGTGTCAGAGATGGTCCAGGTAAATTTAAGGTCAGGGTGGAATGTGTTGGTGAAGTTGATGAATTGCTTAACCTCCTCGCGGGTGCACGAGGTGGCGCCAATGCAGTCATCAATGTAGCGGAAGAAGAGGTGGGGAGTGGTGCCAGTGTAATTACGGAAGATGGACTGTTCTACATAGCCAACAAAGAGACAGGCATAGCTGTGGCCCATACGGGTGCCCGTGGCTACCACTTTGGTCTAGAGGAAGTGGGATGATTCGAAGGAAAAATTGTTAAGGGTGAGGACCAGTTCAGCCAAACGAATGATAGTGTCGGTGGAAGGGTACTGTTGTGGACGTCGGGAGAGGAAGAAACGGAGGGCTTGGAGGCCCTGGTCATGGTGGATGGAGGTGTAGAGGGATTGGATATCCATGGTGAAGATGAGGCATTGGGGGCCGGGGAAACGGAAACAGACTCTTCTGTCCAACTCGTCCATTCTGACCAGATATCCCAACCTAATCTAGTCCCATTTGCCAGCACTTGGCCCATATCCCTCTATACCCATCCAGATGCCTTTTAAATGTTGCAATCGTACCAGCCTCCACCACTTCATCTGGCAGCTCATTCCATACACATATCATCCTCTGTGTGAAAAAGTGCCCCATAGGTCTCCTTTATGTCTTTCCCATCTCACCCTAAACCTATGTTCTGAACTCCCTCACCCCAAGGAAAATATTTTGTCTATTTATCCTATCCATGCCCCTCATGATTTTATAAACCTCTATAAGGTCCCCCCTCAGCCTCCACTGCTCCAGGGAGAACAGCCCCAGTCTTTTCAGTCCCTCCCTATGGCTCAAATCCTCCAACCCTAAGCCATGTTGGGTTATTCTCATAGGAGTGAAGATAATATTAAATTTCTCATCATTCGGGTGCCCAATGGCAAACCTCAGAAAGAGAGGTTTGGCACAACAGTCAATGTGAACTTCAGAAATTAAAAACAGTTCCAAAATAATAAATTGATCATTTAAATTAATAATTAATAAAATGGTCATTAAAAAGTGCCAAGCTAAAGATTTCTTAACTTTTCACTTGAGAAACAGAGTTAGAGAGAGACAACCAGCCCTAGATGCTGCTCATCAGTAAAGGGTATCAGGACTACGACTGATGTAATGAGTTTGGTTTAATGAACACCAAGCTTGGTTAGCCTCTGGTGCTACACAATCTGACATGGCTTTGGCAGAATTCATCTAAAAATGGGCTCCAGAATTGGGTTGCCTTTCAACCTGGGAATTCCTCTTCTTGCAACTTACTTTATAGAAAGGTGTTTGGGGAGGGTGAAGGTGAAGGGGAAGGTTGTATATGTCCACCCCACTCTCAGGTGTAAGGTTTGACATGATCACCTTCATGCATGCACATTTCCTGTCCCTCCCTTCAACCTACACATGTCATTACTTTTCTCCCTCACATCCAGCATTCCCTCTAAGCTGTGCAAGTTTTGGCAAGCCCCGCGCATCCTGATCAGTGCATCAACTCATATCTTCCATTTCTGGAAGCTATTGCTGCATATGAAATCAAATGTTCAAGCAATGGCAAACATTAGAAGGAATGTTGCTTCCAACTCACACACACTTGTTATCCCTATCTCCCACACCAACATACTCGATCCCTTGACCTTTCATCACGTGAACTGACTTCATGAAAGTTGTCTGCTCTGTTGGACAGATGTTTTCTTTAGTCACTTTCCTGGACTTCTGAACTGGACCATTTCTTCTTGATAGTACCCTAGATCTCTGTGTCGGGTAATTGTTTCTTTACTGTATCCTGATTCTGTGGCCTTGGTTATTCCACCACAACGCTGGTTCTCGTGGCATCATATGGAGCTTACTTTCAGTCTACGCATTCGTATTGTTTTCTTAATTTGCTGATACACCTGTGTGGATATATGGAAATATTTTGCTTCAGTTTGTATATAAGAACATAAAAACATAAGAACTAGGAGCAGGAGTCAGCCGTCTGGTCCTTCGAGCTGATCTTTTTGTGGTCTCAGCTCCACTTACCCACCCTCTCACCATAGACCTTAATTCTTTTGCTGTTCAAATAATTACCTATCTTAGCTTTAAAAACATTCATTGAGGAAACCTCAACCACTTCATTGGTCGGGGAATACCAGATTCACAACCGTTTGGGTGAAGAAGTTCCTTCTCAATTCAGTCCTAAATCTGCTCCCCCTAATTTCGAGGCTATGCCCTCTTGTCCTAGTTTCACCCACCAGTGGGAGCATCCTCTCTGCTCCTATCCATTCTATTCCCTTCATAATTTGATATGTTTCTATAAGATCTCCCCTTATTTTTCTAAATTCCAATGAATTTAGAATAAATTCCCAGTCTACTCAGTCCCTCCTCAACTACAGAATAAACCGAGTGAATCTCCTCTGCATCCTCTCCAGTGCCAGTACATTCTTTCTGAAGTAAGGAGACCAAAACTGCATGCAGTACTCCAGGTGTGACCACCCCAGCACCCTCTATAGCTACAACATAACCTCCCTACTTTTAAACTGAATCCCTCGAGCAATCCAGGACAAAATTGCATTTGCCTTCTTAATTACCTTTTGCACCTGCAAACCAACCTTCTCTGATACATGCTGAAGGACACCCAGGTCCTTCTGCACAGCAGCATGCTGCAATCTTTTACCATTTAAGCAATAGTCCTTTTTACTGTTATTCTTACCAAAATGGATGACTTCACATTTATCAACATTGTACTCTATCTGCCAGACCTTTGCCCACTCACTTATACTATCTATATCTCTCTGCAAACTTTCAGAATCCTCTGCACAATTTGCTGTACCATTAATTTTAGTGTCATTCACAACCTTTTACACACTGCACATGGTCCCCAACTCCAAATCATCTATATAAATTGTAAATTAGATTGATTGTCTTCATCCATCCTTTGCTGTTATCTCACTGGTAAACCAAACATGTTCACATCCAAAGTCATGTAATCTGAGGATTGATGCTAGCTTAGCTTGATCACTAGTATTTTTTTTGGAAATATGAAGAATTGAAATAGTCTTTTTGTATCTGATTTAGTACATCATCTGGCATCACATTTGAATCTGCCATTGAAATTTGTTTGCCAAACTGTGTTGGTGCCTGAACAATTTCAGATAAAGATTAATCAATGAGCTATTCATTCGTTCTTCTCATCTGCATCAATTCACAGACTTAGCTGGTTTCCATTTGAATGTACTTCAGTGATGAGAGAACTATTTTCCACTCTTGAGAATCTTCTGTAATTGGAGATTTCACAATGAGTTATGGGATCTTCAATTTCTTGAGATCTTTGGCAACCACACTACTGACTGAACTCTGGCTGTCTATCTAGCAATCTCTAGATGTTCCCAGTACATCATTTCCAGGACTGATTCCTGCAGTGAGGTTGGAATCACCATTGATTAGTCATATACTTATGATCATCTGTGGTTAGGAAATGCAGTAATTGTTAAAAGGATGTCTTCTCAGCCAATTCACTGGACTTTGGTAATTCTTTAACACAATGCTCACGAATGGTAACAAATTATTGATCTGTCTTTATTATACTTGAATTTGCTTGAACTTATTTTTCTGACTACTGATTTTCTCAATCATATGAAACTTATATGGAAAATACCATCATAGCTAATGGGCTCACAGCATTAGGCTGTTTCTTCTTTTAAAGTTCTTCAGTGCCAAATAAATTGTCTGGTCTGTTGACTAGGAAGGAGACCAGAATTGCACGCATTATTCCAAAAGTGACCTAACCAATGTCACTTGCAATATGATCTCCCAACTCCTGTATTCAATGCACTGACCAATAAAGGAAAGCATACCAAACTCCTTCTTCACTATCCTATCTACCTGCGATTCCACTTTCAAGGAACTATGAACTTGCCCTCCAAGGTCTCTTTGTTCAGCAACACTCCCCAGGACCTTACCATTAAGTGAAAAAGTCCTGCTAAGATTTGCTTTCCCACAATGCAGCATCTCGCTTTATCTAAATTAAACTCCATCTGCCACTCCTCAGCCCATTGGCCCATCTGATCAAGATCCTGTTGTAACCTTCTTCACTGTCCACTGCACCTCCAGTTTTGGTGTCATCTGCAAAGGTACTAACTATTCCTCTTATGCTCACGTCCAAATCATTTATATAAATGATGAAAGGTAGTGGAACCCCACAGTTATCCTTGTGGCACTCCACTGGTCACAGGCCTCCAGTCTGAAAAACAACTTTTCACCACCACCCTTTGTCTTCTACCTTTGAGCCAGTTCTGTATCCAAATGGCTAGTTCTCCCTGTAACTCCATAAGATCTAATCTTGCTAACCAGCCTCCCATGGGGAACCTTGTTGAACACCTTACTGAAGTCCATATAGATCACGTCCACTGCTCTGCCCTCATCAATCCTCTTTGTTACGTCCTCAAAAAACTCAATCAAGTTTGTGAGACATGATTTCCCATGCACAAAACCATGTTGACTATTCCTAATCAGTCCTTGCCTTTCCAAATACATGCACGTCCTATCCCTCAGGATTCCCTCGACGTCAGGCTCACTAGTCTATAATTCCCTGGCTTGTCCTTACCATCCTTCTTAAACAGTGGCACAACGTTAACCAACCTCTATTCTTCCGGCACCTCACCTGTGACTATCCGTGATTCAAATATCTCAGCATGGGACCCAGCAATCACTTTTCTAGCTTCCCACATTGTTCTAGAGTACACCTGATCAGGTCCTGGGGTTTAATCCACTTTTATATGTTTTAAGACATCCAGCACTTCCTCCTCTGTAATATGGACATTTTTCAAGATGTCACAATCTATTTCCCTACATTCTGTATCTTCCATGTCCTTTTCCGCTGTAAACACTGATGCAAAAAACTTGTTTCATACCTCCCCCATCTCCTGTGGTTCCACACAAAGGCTGCCTTGCTGATCTTTGAGGGGCCCTATTCTCTCCCTAGTTATCCTTTTGTCCTTAATGTATTTGTAAAAACCCTTTGGGCTCTCCTTAATTCTATTTGCCAAAGATATCCCATGTCCTCTTTTTGCCGTCCTGATTTCCCTCTTAAGTGTACTCCTACTGCCTTTATACTCTTCTAAGGATTCATTCGAACTACCTTGTCTGTACCTGACATATGCTTTCTTCTTTTTCTTAACCAAACTCTCAATTTCTTTAGTCATCCAGCATTCCCTATACCTACCAGCCTTTCCTTTCACCCTAACTGGAATATACTGTCTCTGGACTCCTGTTATCTCATTTCTGAAGGCTTCCCATTTTCTAGCCATCCCCTTACCTGTGAACATCTGCTCCCAATCAGCTTTTGAATTTTCTTGCCTAGTAACGTCCAAAATTTGCCTTCCTCCAATTTGAACTTCAACTTTTAGATCTGGTCTATCCTTTTCCAAAACTATGTTAAAACTAATAGAATTATGGTTGCTGGCCCAACGTGCTCCCCCACTAACACCTCAGTCACCTGCCCTGCCTTATTTCCCAAGAGTAGGTGAAGTTTTGCACCTTTTCTAGTAGGTACATCCACTTACTGAATCAGCAAATTTTCTTGTGCACACTTAACAAATTTGCCTCCATCCAGTCCCAGTCTCTGTTTGAAAAGTTAAAATCCCCTGCCATAACCACCCTCGTTTTCTTACAGATAACTGAGATCTTACAAATCTTATAATACAATAACCAATAAGGTTATTTCTCAGTTCAACCCAAATAACTTCACTGGATGTATTTCTGGGAATATCCTCCCTGAGAACTGCTATAATGCTATCCTTTATCAAAAACACCACTCCCCCTCCTCTCCTGCCTCCCTTTCTGTCATTCCTGTAGTATTTGTATCCTGGAACATTAAGCTGCAAGTCTCATCCATCCCTGAGCCACGTTTCTGTAATTGCTATGATATCCCAGTCCCATTTTTCTAACTATGCCCTGAGTTCATCTGCCTTGCGTGTTAGGCCCCTTGCATTGAAATAAATACAGTTTAATTTATTAGTCCTACCTTGTCCCTGCCTGCCCTGACTGTTTGACTCACTTCTGTTCTCAGCTGTACCCGTCTCAAATCGATCTCTTTCCTCACTATCTCCCTGGGTCCCACCCCTCCCACCTTACTAGTTTAAATCCTCCTGAGCAGTTCTAGCAAATTTCCCTGCGACTATATTAGTCCCCTTCCAATTTAGGTGCAATCTGTCCTTCTTGTACAGGTCACTTCTACCCGAAAAGAGATTCCAATGATCCAAAAATGTGAATCTTTCTCCCATACACCAGCTCCTCAGCCATTCATTCATCTGTTTTATCCTCCTATTCCTACCCTCACTAGCTTGCAGCACCGGGAGTAATCCAGATATTACTACTCTCTCGAATCTTCTTTTTAAATTCCTGCCTAAGTCTCTATATTGTCCCTTCAGGATCTCATCCTTTTGCTTTCCTATGTCATTGGTTCCAATATGTACAATGACCTCCTGCTCATCCCTCTCCCCTTAGAGAACATTCTGCACCCTCTCTGAGATATCCTTGATTCCTGGAACTAGGGAGGCAACACATAATTCTGATTTTTCACTGCTAGCCGCAGAAACGTCTGTCTGTGCCTCAGACTAGAGAGTCTCCTATCACGATTGAGATCTTGGAACCCGACATACCCCTCACTGGATTCCAGCCAGTCTTGATACCTGAAACCTGGCTGTTCTTGCTGCATTCCCCTGAGAATCCATCACCCCGCATATTTTCCAAAATAGCATACTTGTTTGATATGGAGATCGCCACAGAAGATTCCTGCACTACCTGCCTACCTCTCTTACCTTTCCTCGAGTTAACCCATCCATGTGACTGTATCTGCAACTTTTCTCCCTTCCTATAACTGCCATCCATCGCATCCCCTTGCTCTTGTAAATTCCTCATTACCTCTAACTGTCTCTCCAACTGATCCATTCGATCTGATATTATTTGCAACCAATGGCATTTATTGCAGATATAATCCTCAGTAACACATAAGCTCTCCCTAAACTCCCATATCCGACAAGAAGATCATATCACTCTACTGAAGGCCATTTTTGCTCCTTCCAATCTACAGACCCAGAAAATAGCACTGTCTTATTCCTCTACAAAGCACTGCTCCAAGGCTAACCTAATATCTCTGGCTTACATTTTTAAGTTTAATCAAGAGACATATCTCAATAAAGCGTATAATCAAGCAAGAACCCACTCTACTTACTACTGCAGACTTTCTGTAAGTCACACATAAAAATGTTCACGTATCTGTTTCTGTGCTGTGACCTCTCCCAAACAGATTCCTCCAAGATTAGTTGTGAATTTCACTGTATATTAATTTTCCCAGATGCACTCCGATGTCCAGTGATACATGAATTCAAACAGCAAAGCAGTAGCTGCGCAGGTTCACTGCTATGTCAGTTAGCAGTATGGGTTTCTCTATCTCTCTCTCTCTCTCTCTCTCTCTTTCTCTGTGTCTCCTGCATTGACTTCACCATGTGCTGCCTTGTTCCTCTCCCTTTTAAAAGTGCTGTTGTTTTGACTCTTTTTTCTCCAGAGTTCCAAAACAATGCAACAGTGTATAAAACAGTAATTGCTACTCCTGGAATGCGAGGAAATCACCTCCAACACTGAAAATACCTCAAAAAAGGAACAGCCTGTTACAGCCAGAAATTTTTCCCATTCTCCATTTTGGATTATCCAGAATCCTCTTCTTGCCAGGTTCAAAGTTAAAGGCTTTACCATTTATTAATGTTTCTCCCTTAGAATCATAGAAGCCCACAGTGCTGAAAGAGGCCATTCAGCCCATCGAGTCTGCATCAACCCTCCGAAGTGCATCTCACCCAGATTCCCCCATACCTGTAACCCCACATTTCCATGGCTAATCCACCTACCCTGCACACTATGAGACAATTTAGCAGGCCAATCCATTTAACCTGCACATCTTTGAACTTAGAAACTAAAGCTCATGCAGACACAGGATAAATAATTAAACTCCATACAGACAGTCGCCTAAGGTGGAAATCAACCCCATGTTCCTGGCACTGAGATGCAGCAGTGCTAACCACCATGCCACCATGCTACTCTTATTGATCTTTCCAAGAGTTTGGTTGCAGGCTGCATCACTGTTTGGCTACTGCAGTTGTTTGTATGAATAATTCTTAAAAGTTGTAAAATCTGAAAGCTATTAGTGCTATAATCTAAATTCACTAGATTGATTCCAGAGATGAACGTTGACTAGATTGATTCCAGAAATGAGAAATTTGTCTTATGAATGAAGATTGAGCAGTTTAGGTCCATAATGTCTGGAGTTTAGGTGAATGAGAGAAGACCTATTTAAGATATATAAGATGCTGAAGGGGTTTGACAAAGCCGATATTAGAAAGGCTGTTTCCTCATATGGAGCAATCTTGGGTGAGAAGTATTACTTCTAGGAAAAGGGGTAGCAGATTTAAAAATGGGGAGAAATTACATCTCTCAAAGGGTTATGAATCTGTGGAATTCGTTAACCCAGAGTGCAGTGGACGCTGGGATATTGAGTAAATTTACGGAGGAACGTTTTAGTAACTGAAGGTTTGAAGGGTTATGGAGACCAGCCAGAAAAGTGGAGTTGAGGCCAAGATGAAATGATAGTATCAAATGGCAGAACAGGCTTGAGAGGCTGGATTGCTTACTCCTGGCCCTAGTTCCACTCCCAAATCCACTCAAGTTGAGATCACTGTTATCCAGTGGTATTAAACAGCATTATGCGTGGTCATTCCTATGTTGTATGTGTTGACATTCCAACCACTATAGTGGTTGCAGTTGAGGTGTTACTGCTGCCAAATGAGACTTAATCAGAAAGGGATATCATAGAACTAAGTCATAAAAATAAAGATGCCAGATGATGTGTTGTATATGCAAGATGTGGGAGTTGATGGATCACATTGTGATTCATGCTACCACATTTGGAGCAAGTGTTGGTTGCTTCAGAAACTTTGGCTCAGCCTTGATGAATTGGAGCACTGTGACATGTCAGAGACAAGGAGAGTTACCTGATCACAGTGTTTCAGGATGTAATTACACCTTGAATTACCTTGAATGCAGTCAGTGGTCAGGGACAAGAGGATGTAACTACAAGCGAAGTAGGTTGAGGGATCCTGGAGATAGTGCTTTACTAACAGATTTGAGATTCTTGCTCCTTGTGTGGATGAGAATGGAGACTGAAGGGAGGATGAGCAAATTAATTGTAACACCGTGGAACAGGAAGCCATTCAAGAGGAAGTAGAAAAGAGAAATGTAGTTGTAACCCAGGATAGTATAGGTAAAAACAATGACTGCAGATTATGGTTACCAGATTCTAGATTAGAGTGGTGCTGGAAAAGCACAGCAGTTCAGGCAGCATCCGAGGAGCAGGAAAATCGCATTTCGGGCAAAAGCCCTTAATCAGGAATAGAGGCAGAGTGCCTGCAGGGTGGAGAGATAAATGAGAGGAGAGTGGGGGTGGGGAGAAAGTAATATAGAGTACAAAAGGTGAATGGGGATGGGGATGGAGGTGATAGGGCAGGGAGGAGGGTTGGGAAAGGTAGCAAAGAGTACACTGGGTGAATGGGGGTGGGGATAGGTCAGAGAGGAGGGTGGTGGAAGGTAGCAAAGAGTACAATGGGTGAATAGGGGTGGGGATGAAGGTGATCCGGAATCCGTGTAGGATGAGTTGGTTACGGAGGCAGGCACTGAGGAAGCAAATGTGGCTGTGGTAGCGAGTCTGTTTCAGGACATGGTTGAAGAGCTTCAGGGCAGAGGAAATGACCTGGGAGTTGCAGTGGGAGAGGGATTCCTTGAGATTCTTGTAGAGAGAGGAGGAAAACTTCTTCAAGGCAGGCATCCTTGCAAGAGGATTCAC
>NC_057718.1:79998554-80011513 GCF_004010195.1 Chiloscyllium plagiosum | reverse complement strand
AATATATCCCTGGTGGTGGGGTCCGTTTGGAGGTGGCGGAAATTCGTTGGATGATTTGGTTTTTGCGAAGGTTGGTAGGGTGGAAGGTGAGCATCGGGGGGGTTCTGTCCTTGTTACGGTTGGAGGGGTGGGGTCTGAGGGCGGAGGTGCAGGATGTGGACGAGATGCATTGGAGGGCATCTTTAACCACGTGGGAAGGGAAATTGCGGTCTCTAAAGAAGGAGGCCATCTGGTGTGTTCTGTGTTGGAATTGTTCCTCCTGGGAGCAGACACGGTGGAGCCGCAGGAATTGGGAATACGGGATGGCATTTTTGCAGGACGTAGGGTGGGAAGAGGTGTAATCCAGCTAGCTGTGGGAGTTGGTGGGTTTGTAAAAAATGTCGGTATCAAGTCGGTCGTCATTAATGGAGACGGAGAGGTCCAGGAAGAGGAGGGAGGTGTCAGAGATGGTCCAGGTAAATTTAAGGTCAGGGTGGAATGTGTTGGTGAAGTTGATGAATTGCTCAACCTCCTTGCGGGAGCATGAGGTGGCGCCAATGCAGTCACCAATGTAGCAGAGGAAGAGGTGGGAAGTGGTGCCGGTATAACTATGGAAGATGGGCTGTTCTACAAAGAGACAGGCATAGCTGGGGCCCATACGGGTGCCCATGGCTACCCCTTTGATCTGGAGGAAGTGGGAGGATTCGAAGGAAAAATTGTTGAGGATGAGGACCAGTTCAGACAAATGAATGATAGTGTCGGTGGAAGGGCACTGTTGGGGACATCGGGAGAGGAAGAAACAGAGGGCTTGGAGGCCTTGGTCATGGCGAATGGAGGTGTAGAGGGATTGGATATCAATGGTGAAGATGAGGTATTGGCAGCCGGGGAAACAGAAGTCTTAGAGAAGGTGGAGGGCATGGGTGGTGTCTCGAACGTATGTGGGAGTTCCTGGACTTGGGGGGGATAGGACAGTGTTGAGGTAGGTAGAGATGAGTTCAGTGGGGCAGGAGCATGCTGAGACAATGGGTCGCCCGGGCGGTCAGGCTTGTGGATCTTGGGAATGAGGTAGAACCAGGCAGTGCGGGGTTCCCAGACTAAGAGGTTGGAAGCTGTGAGTGGGAGATTTCCTGAGGTGATGAGGTTCTGTATGGTCTGGGAGATGATGGTTTGATAATGGGGAGTGGGGTCATGGTCGAGGGGACGGTAGGAGGTGTCTTTGCATTGGCGTCTGGCTTCAGCGGTGTAGAGGTCAGTGCGCCAGACTACCACTGCACCCCCTTTATCCGCTGGCTTGATAGTATAGTCAGGATAATATAGTCAGTTTGAAAAGGAGAAGCCGGAATCAGACATAGCTATACTACAATTGAGTAAAGGTAACCACAAAGACATGAGGGAGGAGCTGGCCTGAGTTGATTGGTAGAGGAGCCTAGCAGGGAAGATGGTGGATCAGCACTGGCAGGAGATTCTGGTGATGATTCACGAGGCATAGCAGAAATCATTCCAAGGAGGAAGAAACATACAATGAGGTGGACAAGGCAATCGTGGGTGACAAGGGAAGTTGGGGACAGCAAAAATATCAAAAGAAAAAGCATACAACATGGTGAAGATTCGTGGGAAGCCAGTGGATTGTGAAGCCTTTGAAAAGCAGCAGAAGATAACAAAAAAATCAATAAGGTTGGGGGATGCGTGATGTGGAGTAGATAATATATGAGAGAAAGCTAGCTAGTAATATCAAAAAAGATTGCAAGAGTTTTTTAAAGATATTTAAAAGGTAAGAGAGAGGAAATAGTGGACATTTGATCACTGGAAAATGAGGCTGAAGAAGTAGTCATGGGAAAGAAATAAATGGTGAAGGAACTGAGTAGATACTTTGCATCAGTTTCCACAGTGGAAGACACCAGCAGCATATCAGAACTTTAAGAATCTCATGGTACAGGTGAGTGTAGTGGCCATCACACTGGAATCTGAAAGATTTTAGGGTGGATAAATCATCCAGACCAGATGGACTGGGTTCTGAAGGAGATAGCGGAGGAGATAGTAGAGGCATTAGTGGTTATCTTTCAAGAAGGGACACAGAGTAATGAAAGATAGCTACCATCACACCCCATTTTAAGAAGGGAAAGAGGCAGAAGACAGGAAAATTTAGGCTGGTTAGCCTGACCTCAGTTATTGGTAATATTTTAGAGTCCTTTGTGAAGGATGAGATTGCGGAGTATTTGTAAGGGCATGATAAAATAGGGCTGAGTCAAGTTGGCTTTGTCAAGAGGAGGGTCTGCGTGACAAACCCATTAGAATTCATTACGGAGGTAAGATGCAAGTTAGACAAAGGACAGCCAATGGATGTGATCTATTTGGATTTCTAGAAGGTGTTTGGCAGGTGCTGCACAGTAGGCTGCTAAATAAGAACCTATGGTGCTGGGGGCAAGGTATTGGCATAGATAATGGATTGGCTGACTGGCAGAAGGCAGAGTAAGAATAAAGGAGTCTTTTTCAGGATGGCAGCTGATGACTTTTTTATTGTTCTCATCTGCTCCTTAGTATAATTCTTCTTCCCTGGGATGAGTTTCTGTTTTAGATTTTTAAATTAGATTTCCAACAGTTTGGATCAGGCCCTTCAGCCCAACAAGTCCACAATGACTCTCTGAAGAGTAACCCACCCAGATCCATTTCTCTCTGACTAATGCACCTAACAGTATGAGCAATTTAGCATGACCAATTCACCTGACCTGCACATCTTTGGACTGTGGGAGGAAACCGGACCATCCAGAGGAAATCTATCCCTCCTGATCCACCCTGAGAAACTCCTGCTGGTGTTGTTCCATCATCTTCATTCTGGCCAGCTCCTTCTTCATATTTTTGTAGTGGGCAAAGAAATGGCAGATGGAATACAATGTGGCCTAATGTGGGCCTTAATCCAATCTCCAATGTAACTCTTCAGAACACTTATCTTAATACAATAGAATGATACACCCACTGTTTCTACAACCTTGGTGACAGAGGTCAGAGGTTTGGAGGTGTTATTGATGATACTGTGTTGAGTTGCTGCAGTCTGGGTGATGCACACTTTAGCCATGCTTCACTGTTCATGGATGAATGAATGTTTAAGGTGATAGATGGGCAGTAAATCAAGTCATTTTGTCCACAATGGTATCAAGTTTCTTAAGAGGCATTGCAGCATTCAAGAAATCATTTTCACATATTGTATGATTTCAAACCTGAAGATGCATTGAAGAAAAGGGTTATTTCATTAGGGCTTAGGATTATAATCCTGATCTGTATGCAATGTACTTGCCTCAAAGTGCAATAAGGTCAGGTGTCAGGTGCATTGTTTTCCTTAAAAAAAGAAAAAAATTATTTTGTCAAAATGAGTATTCAGTAGCAGTTTCTGGAGTGACTGTTATGGAGGGAAAGTGTCAGGTTATGGCATAGTGACAAACTAGCTTTATCTAAAAGCTCGAACACCAATCTGTCAAAGTCAATACAGTGTGAAAAGCTGAGACAGAAATGACACAATGTTACAAAATACATGGTGCAAGATCTTATGTTTTTGTGCCTTGTGTGTGTAACTTGTATGTAGGTGGTGAGTTTGGTTCCCCTCTGGTTTTCTGCTTTGTAGAGATGGAATATAGGAATGAATATGGTTACAAGTTTTAAAGTTTCACTAATTCTTAATTCATGAAGCATCTCTATCACCTGGAGTCCATTATTATTTTAAATTAATTTCTAATTTCAAACTTAATTTCAAACAAAGTAGACTTCTGCTGCTATTCATTTGGACTTCTGTTTTAAACCTGTTCAGACTCAGAAAACAACAGCAGATGCATGTTCCCCTCTGTTCTCCTCGTAACTGCCACCAATTCCATTGGGTTATCTCCAGGCAGTGAATGATAGGAAAGGCTCCACACAATGTCTTTTTCACTCGTTAATCAAAAAGAAGGTAGGCCCACTGGATCAACTCAACAAAGGCGATTGTAAAATAATAATCCTTTGGTGTACCGCACGTACTATACTCTTCTTTAAACAATATTCTATAAAGCATATCGCTCATTTAAAGTTTAGCGGAATTGTGATTTAAAAGCATGTCAAAATCATTCCCCAGCCGCTTTATCCTGTTAAAAACAGATGTTTCACAGCAGTTTAGTGCACCTGCTGGTATGGTTCCTAAAAACTTGTGACTCAGTTTCCATCTGTTTACCTCAGTGGGCACTTGATGGTTTGAATAACTTAGAATTCCTTATTCAGCACCATGAAATGAAAATCTATAACAAATTCAACTTTGTTTTTAAAACAAGCTGCTTTTAGGTTATACAAATTCCAAAGGAATGCCACAGACTTACTTTTAATTACTTGGAAAAGGGACAATTAAAAAGGCTGTGTTTATTTGTGCTGCTGCATAAGGAGGACCATTTCCTATACATGCACAATTTCGGTCTCAGTCTCAGTGTCATAGAACTGAATCTTACCATATTTTGGCAAAGTGTATTTTCATTGAGGTTTGCCGAGACTTTTTCCTTGTGAAGTATGGCAGGTTTTCCTACGTTATCCTCCCACATCTGCCTCATTAACTACCTACCATGCCCTGTCATGCTCCTCTCCACCCAATGCTTGCTCAATTCTCCCTCCTATTTGCAGCAATAAGTATCCATATTTGCAGGGATGTCCCAGGATTCCTGTTACCAATGTCATCTGTGAAAGGCCATTTTGCATCCAGACAAACATTGTCAGCCTGGAGCTCCCTGCACGGTTTATGACATTTGCCTCAGACATGTCAAAGGGGAAATTCATCCCCAGTTTGTGGACTAGGACATGGAGTTCTGGGGAATGGGGTGGTGCAGTGAAAGACTATCTTCTTCCTCTAATGACAAACAGAGGAGGCTACAGGCATCAGACCCCACCAGTTTGGTCCAAGGTTCCCTCCTGAGGTCAGTGTGGCCTCAGCCAACTGGAGGAACACCCAGGACTGTAGGAAGAAGGTCAATGACCTTATGCACTCTGTAAGTGCCACCATCTTCTCTCTCTTTCCTCACACTCACTCTATATCTACGAGTGCACCAGCCTGCCACCAAACCTCATGTTCTCCCATTGTCGCTACTGTATACAGCATTTTCCCTCACTCACTGTCACCCATACAACACTACTAACCCTGCATAGTCCCTATACTAACTACTCACTTACTTGCACCAGTAATTGTGCCACCCACTTTGCTCTCATTCAATCCCTCTTTTTGTGTCATCCAGCAGAAAATGGCCCACTGTAGGGGAGAAAGAACCAAGATGGGTGATGGAGTGAATGAAATTCAGCTTCTCATTCTTTATGAGGAAATTATCTTGACCTTGATGGCCCCAAGTGGAAAACTGACTGACAGACCATGCCCAAATCACTGGACTTGTATCAGAGACTGCCCTTGATTTAGTGTATTAACCTAATTGATGGGTGTCTCCCTGGCTTTCATTAAGGACTTCTCCCCTTAGACTTTGAGACATGACTGTTTGGTTGCAGTATAGGCAGTGCATTTGGCATCTAGGCTGCTGGCACACAGTGAGGTGCAAAATTGATTAAGCGATGTACCATAAAGCAAGCCACTTGACTGATGTCTGCTGACCAAAATGACCAACTGTCTGGCTTTCTGTCTGCACTAACCTGCAAAGCAGTACATCAGAGCTATGAACCTTTAACCTCTGCTTGAGGGGCAAAGCTCAAAAAGGCGAGGCAAAGTAAGGCAGGAATGTTTGATCCAAGCACCAAGAGTGCAAGCAAACAGATCTGTGCTGCAGCCTGGTCCAGTCCACGAGCTAGTTGCCTATTTCTGCATGCAAAGTATTCCCGCTGTAGCACAGTAGTGAAAGGTGCCAATGCAGTCCAAAGTGCAGCATTAAATTGTAGAAGTGCTTTTGTGATGTACTATGAGGGTGCAGAGTGTCTGATACATGCCAGATGCCAGTGCCCATTGAGATTGCCTTTAGAGCCAGCACTCAGATCTAGAGGAGCAAGCGATGAGTTGGAATCATCAGGTATCCACTCCAACTTTCATGCTGGAAATTCTCAGCATCTGGTTTCTATCTGTCAGTTTGTAGGACAGGAATTTGCATATTATGAGGTGAGATTAGATTCTAATGAAGAATCTAATGAAAAATAATGTCTACTAATAGGCTCTTGCAACATACTGATGAGAATCCTGTCTTGACATCCAGAATTTATTTGGAAAATGTGACTGTTTGTTGCCAGCATCCTAAAAACCATCACTTAACACTTTAGAAGTCATCCCACATTTCAAGCTATGGTCCATATTTTACTTGCTGTAGGAAAATTCCACCCATAGTGTCTGCTGCTGTACTAAAATGAGGTAATTGGTTTGATACAGACTAACAATAAAATTCAAGTTACCTATTTTTAAGTCTGTGCAGTCCTTAACCAATTGCAAATTCTTGAATTCACTTTACATAACATTTATTTCAGAAGACCACTTGGCTTCAGTTATGCTGATAGTTCTGAGAAGTGTTTTCCTTAAAGAAGAGAAGGATAAGGGATGATTTGGTAGAGATTTTCAAAAACACGAAGAGCTCGACAGAGATATTCCTGATGAAGGGCTTTTGCCCGAAACGTCGATTTTACTGCTCCTTGGATGCTGCCTGAACTGCTGTGCTTTTCCAGCACCACTCTAATCTAGACTCTGGTTTCCAGCATTTGCAGTCATTGTTTTTACCATAATATGGTAAAGCCTTTCCCATTGGTGGATCAAGAATAAAAGGGCATGGGTTTAAGATAATAGGCAAAAGAAACAATGGCGACATGAGGAGAAATTATCAACAGTGAATGTTTAAGGTCTGCAATGCAGTATCTGACAGTCTGCAGGTTGAATCCAACCATTCAAGTGGAAATCAGATTATTATCTGAAAAGGAAGAACATGCAGGGTTACAGGGACTAGGTGGGGGAATGGCATGAAGTGTGTGACAATGCTCAGATTAAACACACAACTAGTTGGTCCTCAGGGACTATGGTGACTTAGTTTACCTTTATTACTCATTTGGAGACACAATGTAGATGTCTGTTTTGTAGTTATGAACTGTTCCCTCTGTAAAACATGCTTCTGATGCTTTAAAGAATTCTGAAGGTACATAACCAGAAAATTGCAACAAAGGAAAATTCTCAGCTTCCCAATGAACTCAGAGACAATGGAGGATTGATTGTTGTATTTTCTGGTTAAAAAAAGAACAGTAAAAAAATTTGAATAAACATTTAAGCCATCTTTTATTTAGAATGTGAAACAATGCACCAAGAATCTAATTATCATCCACCTCAGCTAACTGACCTCAGAGATGCTCTCTGCTCAAAGATGTAATGCAAAGGAAGAAACATAGAATTTAAATTCATTCTTCTTCAAGGGGCAGCTGCAAAAATAATGGCTGTTTGGTGGGTTTACAATTTTTGGCTTGACAGGTGCATTAGTACTCTCTTGATCCTTCTGAAATAGCAACTGGCTTTATATCTCATAAACTCTTGTTTCAGTGTCAATATTTACAATGGGTAGTGTGTCCTACTCAGTGGTCTTGCAGTGGTTTATGCTTTGTGATATTCTTGTCTGTCAAGTAAGGTGACTTCTTAAACAATATTAAATTGTGTCAGAACCAAAATGCTAGAAAATGAAAGCCTACAAATTACCAACATTTGGTGACCTTTCGCAATTCATGCCGTAGGGGGTCATAGAGATATATGGCACGGAAACAGACCCTTCAGAACAACTCATCCATGCTGCCCAGGTATTCAAACTTAATCTAGTCCCATTTGCTAGCACTTGGCCCATATCCCTCTAGACCTTTCCTATTCTTATACCCATCCAGATGACTTTTAAATGTTGTAATTGCATCAGCCTCTACCACTTCCTCTGGCAGCTCAGTCCATACACACAACACCCTCTGTGTGAAAAGGTTGTCCCTTAGGTCCCTTTTATATCTTTCCCCTCTCACCCTGAACCTATGTCCTCTAGTTCTGGACTTCCCCACCCCAGGGAAAAGACTTTGTCTATTTATCTTATCCGTGCCCTTTATGATTTTATAAACCTCTGTGAGGTCACCCCTCGGCCTCCAACACTCCAGGGAAAGCAGCCCCAGCCTATTCAGCCTCTCCCTATAACTCATATCCTCCAAACCTGGCAACATCCTTGTAAATCTTTTCTGAACCCTTTCAGGTTTCACAACATCCTTCCAATAGGATGGAGACTGGAATAGCACACAATATTCCAAAAGTGGCCTAACCAATGTCCTGTACAGCCACAACATGACATCCCAACTCCTTTACTCAATGCTCTGTCCAATAAAGGAATGCATACCAAATGTCTTTTTCACTATCCTATCTACCTGCGACTCTACTTTCAAGGAACCTGCACTCCAAGGTTGCTTTGTTCAGCAACATTCCCTAGGATCTTACCATTAAGTGTATAAGTCCTGCTCTGATTTGCTTTTCCAAATGGCAGCACCTCACATTTATCTAAAATAAACTCCATCTGCCGCTCCTCAGCCCATTGGCCCATCTGATCAAGATTCCGTTGTAATCTGAGGTAACCTTCTTCACTGTCCACCACATCTCCAATTTTTGTGTCATCTGCAAACTTACTAACTATAGCTCCAATGTTCACATCCAAATCATTTATATAAATGACAAAAAGCAGTGCCGTTTTAAAAATTTTTATAGAGAGCAATTTCAAATTAAATACATCGAATTTATGTCTCTCAACCTTCAAAATTCAAACAGACTTGATTCTGAATATATTGTTACACTGAGCAAAGCAGCAAGCCATTGTATGCATCTGTCTCTCACAATAAAATTGAGTCAATGCAGTTTTGAATTAGTTTGCAAAATTGGTTAGGAATAGTTTGAATTTTACACACAGAAAATGGTGCAATATTTTTGTCAGCACATTCTGATTTCTTAACCAAGTATTTGATGCCTATGTATTGTATATCCTGGTTCAAAAGTTACTGTAGGGTTTCAACAGTGTTTTTACTATTAATTTTTCACATTGATACCAGTCAGTCGCAAATCCTGCTCATAATTTGCAGATGAATGGTCTCTGAGTTTATCGTTTGATTTTGCTGTCTCTGACAGCACCTCCGAGACCTGGGCCATATTAATTTGACAAGGCAAATTATTCTGAAGTATAAATCAAAGCAAATGCATGCCACACTAATTTACTTTAGAATTCCGTACCTACTTAGCATGTCAAATAAAAGTTGCATTAAGGCTCTCCTATTACAGAGACGTGAGTCATGGTGATTTAACCTGAGGGGTACCACATCTCAGGTGAGGGGAAAGGTTGAGAAGGAGAGGCCTTCATGATAACCTCAACCAGTGTAGAAATTGAACCCATACCATTGGCATCACTCTTCATCAAATACCAGCTATGCAGCCAACTGAGCTAACCAGACTCATCAGATGGCATGATGGCTCAGTGGTTAGCACTGCTGCCTCACAGCACCAGGGACCTGCGTTCGATTCCAACCTCAGGTGACTGCCTGTGTGGAGTTTCCATGTTCTCCTTGTGTCTGTTTGAGTTTCCTCCCACAGTCCAACAATGTGCAGGTCAGGTGAATTGGCCATGCTAAATTGCCCATAGTGTTCAGGGATGTGTAGGTTAGGTGCAATAGTCATGGGAAATGTAGAGCAATAGGGTAGGAATATGGGTCTTTGTGGGATACCCTTCGGAGGGTCGGTGTGGACTTGTTGGGTCAAATGGCTTGTTTCCACACTATAGGGATTCTATGATGATTTCCAACAACTATCCAGGTCAAATAATAATTGGTTCAATGGTTTATAATCAATCCAATATATATTGGGAGTATATTTTCCTCCACTTGTAGTCTTCCATCATCGCACCAACAAGTCAAAGATCAGCAAAATAATGTGAACTATCTTGCAATCCAGACGTATATCAATGTACAGCATAGTGATTTTCACAGCTAAAATTCAAAATAGTGTGACTAGTGGTATATTTAGTGTACAACAGTTTAGATTTTTTTTGAAATATTGATTTGTTTTTTATTTTTTGTTTTGCGGTCAACCAGATGATGTGACTACAGTGACAGAGGGAGTATGGGGCTGTTGATGAATGACGGTTGTAGTCTCTGCTTATTCACTCAAATTAGTTTTTCACTTATAGCCAAGGCCAAAAGGCATCAGCTATGCTGCTGACTTCATTCCTCTTTCTCAATTTCTTTCCTCCTTCACATGCTCTTGCCTCTCAGTTGATGTCTGATAATTGGTGATGAGGGCCTTAATGTCAGCACAATTGTGCAACTTGCTGCAGACCACTCCAACTGGGAAGATGTGCTTTTACAGTGCAGGGTTCCTCCAAGGTGGTCCAGGTAACATCATCATCATCATCATTTACGTATGCCAGTGCTCCACATTATCACATTTCTTGAAGCAGCATGTTTCCATTTGTCTGTATTATTGCAAACTTAAGTGTCATGAACCATGCAGGCAGCTGATAACCCATGTTGCCTTCTGTTTACTGTGATGAATGAAATCCAGTTCAAATAGTGGACTACAGCAGAATGAAGGCATCTAGACTGTTGCCAGGATTTCTTATATTGATCTGCATAATGCATTGCCTATGGTCATAGATCACCCGGAGTGGAATTCCTTTTATTTCCAGCAGACAACAAAATTGACATACATTGACCACAAGACAATATACAAACAGTCAGTGACATTCTGCACCATGGAAAGCTTTCAAACCGAGCAGCTCTTATGCTCCCTCTGCCTATTTGTTAATAGTAATATATAATGAAATACAGTTAGCTATGTTTGAATAGAGATCCTCAGTAACCTGCCTTATACAACAGACCCTGGGAAGCTATGAAATATTGATAATATCTTCATTTTGAAAGAAGGAAAACCCATTAAAGTTCATGTCATGACTACCTTTACTGCTAAAACCAATGCAGTTCATGTCTTGATGTGAGGTTGGAGTCGTGCTTCAAAATCGGAGAGACCAATACTGCCCTTTCTACAAACTGGTTTAATGATTCCTTCAGTTCCCAACATCTGATTTCTGTCTCAACTATTACAAGGCAAATGGCACTAGTGGACTTTGCAGAATCGTGGAATTGCTTCCTGGTCAACATGCAAGGTGACCTTGGCTCCTTTGATAGTCCCTATACCTTCCTGGAAGACTTCTGAATATTTAATTAGGACATCACTTAGGCTGCCATTTTCTAACTGAAAAATGTTATATCATTCTAGATGAATTTCACAGTCAATTTTACCCCATCAATCTTGGGCCTGAGCTTTTTACTACAATCACTGGTAATTGAATCAGCTGCTTTTCATAAAACCAAATTGTACACCCAAACTGTAAAAGTTCCCTGGTATAGGTTCTCAGCAAGGTCTTGCACAAACATAATGGCTGGAGCAAATTTTATTAAAAACTTGTTTGGCGATTGCTGATACAGTCGCACTAGTGTGGATCTCTATTAGAATTGGAGGACCATTCAACCAGACGTTTACCTTGATTGGTTGTGTTTTGCACATTACAAAGCAGTTGAACTGTTCCAAATCAGATGTAGGTGGCTTTTCAGGGCAGGAACTCTCTTGGATACTGGCCTATGAGTTATTTTCCTCAATTCAGGTTGAAGTAAACTCTTCAGTTGGTTGAGTCCGTACCAGCAGCAACTACAGTGGCCACAGGGGAAATAAGATTAAGGAGGTAAATGTGTGGCTCAAAGATTGGTGTGGGAGAAATGGATTTGAATTTATGGGACATTAGCACCAGTACTGGGGAAGAAGGGACCTGTTCTGATGGGACAGAGTGTTCTGAACTACTCTGGGAGTGTAGTCCTAGTGAATCGCATCACAAGGGCTGTAGACCGGGCTTTAAACTAAATTGTGGGATGGGGATGGGGGTTCAGTTACAGGGAAAATTAGAAAAGATGGACTACATCCCAGAGTTTGAAGGGAGATAGCTAAAGTGATAGTAGTGGTGTCAGTGGTGATCTTTCAGAAATCACTAGAATCAGGACTGAAAAATCACTAATGTAATAACCTTATTAAAAAAGAGAGTAAGACAAAAGATGGAAAATTACAGTCCAATTAGCCTACCCTTGGTCATGGAATCCATTGTGAAGAATGAGATTTCTGAATACTTGGAAGTGTGTGGTAAAACAGGGCAAAGTTAGCTTGGTTTCATTAAGGGGAGGTCATGCCTGACAAATCTGCTAGAAGTCTTTGAGGTAGTAATGAGCAGGTTAGACTGAGGAGAGCCAATGGATATTGTCTACCTTGACTTCAAGAAGGCCTTTGACAAGGTGCCGCACAGAAGGCTACTCAGTAAGATAAGGGCCCATGGTGTTAGTAGCTAGGTGCTAGCATGGTTAGAAACTTGGCTGTCTGGCAGAAAACAGAGGGTCCTTCTCAGGATCACAGCTGGTAACAAGTGGTGTTCCGCAAGGCTTAGTGTTGGGACCACAACATTTCACTTCACACATTAACAATCTAGATGAAGGAAGTGAGGGCATTCTGGCTAAGTTTGCAGATGACACAAAGATAGGTAGAGGGACAGGTAGCATTGCGGAGGCGGGGAGGTTGCAGAAGGATCTGGACAGGTTAGGAGAGTTGGCAAAGAAATGGCACATGGAGTACCAAGTGGGAAAGTGTGAGGTCAAACACTTTGGTGGGAAGAATAGAGGCATGGGGTATTTTCTAAATGGGGAGAAAATTCAGCAGTTTGAAGTGGAAAGAGACTTGTGAGTTCTAGTCCAGGATTCCCTCAAGGTAAACTTGCAGGTTGCATCATTAGTTAGGAAGGCAAATGCAAAGATGGCATTTATTTTGATCGTCTCTGATCGTGTTTTCCGGGTCCTTAAGGGGGAGGGGGAGCAGCCCGAAGTCGTGGTCCACATTGGCACCAATGACATAGGTAGGAGGAGGGCTGAGGATGTTAGGCAGACTTTCAGGGAGCGAGGTTGGAAGCTCAAAGTTAGAA
>NC_057718.1:79989568-79995582 GCF_004010195.1 Chiloscyllium plagiosum | reverse complement strand
AAGATCGTATGAGGAAGGGCTGAGGCACTTGGGGTTGTTTTCAATGGTGTAAAGAAGGTTTAGGGGTGACTTGATAGAGGTGTACAAGATGATTAGGGGTTTAGATAGGGTTGACAGTGAGAATCTTTTTCCACGTATGGAGTCAGCTATTACAAGGGGGCATAGCTTTAAGTTAAGGGGTGGTAGGTATAGGACAGATGTTAGGGGTAGATTCTTTACTCAGCGAGTCGTGAGTTCATGGAATGCCCTGCCAGTAGCAGTGGTGGACTCTCCCTCTTTATGGGCATTTAAACGTGCATTGGATAGGCATATGGAGGATAGTGGGCTAGTGTAGGTTAGGTGGGCTTGGATCAGCGCAACATCGAGGGCCAAAGGGCCTGTACTGCGCTGTATTTTTCTATGTTCTACGTTCTATGAATATAAAAGCAGGGATGTATTTCTGAGGTTCTATAAGGCTCTAGTCAGACCACATTTGGAGTATTGTGTGCAGTCTTGGGCCCCATATCTCAGGAAGGATATACTGGCCCTGGAGCATGTTCACAGGGCCAGTATATCCTGTTCAAAGCTTAACAAATGAAGAATTTTGAGGACTCTGTGCAGAGTTGTTGGAGTTTAGAAGGATGAGAGGGCATCTAATTTAAACATAGAAAATACTGAATATCCTGGACAGACTAGAAGTTGGGAAGATATTTCCATTGGTAAGAGAGACGAAGACCCAAGGGGACAGCCTGAGAGGAAAGGGAAGACCGTTTACAACGGACATAAGGAGAAACGTCTTAAGCCAAATAGTGGTGAATCCATGGAATACATTGCCCCAGAAACCTGTGGAGACCAGGTCATTGAGTATATTTAAGACTGAGATAGATAGGTTCTTGAGTATCGAGGGGATCAAAGGTTAAGGAGAGAAAGCGGGAGAATGGAGTTGAGAAACCTATCAGCCATGAGCAAACTCGATGGGCTGAATGGCCTAATTTCAGTTCCTATGTCTTATGACTTGCCTGTCAAGATCCTGAAGAAATTTGTAACCATTTGGCCAAGGATTGGTTTTGTTCTGAGGTTTTGCCATGGGCCATTCTAGATTCAGCGTATGTCCTGAATGAGGCTACGCAATTGCCTGTACTCAAATCCAAGATGGGGGACAGGAAAAATTTGTAGCTGTAACAGCTGCTCCTTTTTTGAGGTATTTTAGGTGTTCCTCGAATTCCAGGAGCAACAATTGCTGTTTTATATGCTGTTGCATTTGTTTGGAACTTGGGTGAAAAGAAGTCAAAACAACGGCACTTTTCAAAGGGAGAAAGACAGACAAAGGCAGCGAAACATGGTCTGTAAGGGAGAGAGAGAAAGAAACCTACACTGCTAAATGACTGTGAATCTGCGCAGTTACTGCCTTTGTTGTTTGAATTCATGTATTGCTGGACATTGGAGTGTGTCTAGGAAAAATTTATGGTAAAATTCACAACTAATCTTGGAGGAACCTGTTTGGGAGAGGTCACAGCACAGAAACGGATAAATGAATAGTTTTAAATATAGCCTTGCTGTAAATCCACAACAGTGAGTAGAGTGGGTTCTTTCATGATGATATGTTTTCATTGGGATCTGTCTGTTGATTAAATTTTAAAAATATAAGCCATAAGTATTAAGTTAGCCTGGAGCAATGTTTTGTAGAGCAATAAGACAGTGTTATTTTCTGGGTCTGTAGATTGGAAGAGCAATCCAGTAGAGTGATATGCTCTTCTTGATGGATGTGGGAGTTTCAAGAGAGTTTATGAGTTACTGAGGATTATATCTGCAATAAATGTTGTTGGTTGCGAATCCCGTCAGATCGAATGGATCGGTTAGAGCAACAGTTAGAGGCAATGAGGAATTTACAAGAGCTGGGGGTGTGATGGATGGCAGTTATAAGAAGGGAGAAAAGCCTAGATACAATCAGGTAGATGGGTTAACTTTAAGAAAGGTAGGAGAGGTAGACAGGTAGTACAGGAGTCTTCTATGGCTATTTCCAATTCAAACAAGTATCCTGTTTTAGAGAATATAGGGGATGGTGAACTTTCAGGGGAATGTAGCAGTTCTGGTATCAAGACAGACTCTAATATAATGAAGGATACGTCGGGTTCCAAGCAATTGATTGGGTTGGGGGACTCTCTTGTCAGAGGTATAGACAGACATGTCTGCAGCTAGCAGCGATAAATCAGAATAACGTGTTGCCTCCCTGACGCCAGGATGAAGGATGTCTCAGAGAGAGTGTAGAATGTTCTCAAAGGGGAGAGGGACCAGCAGGAGGTCATTGTACACATTGGTACCAACGACAGGAAGGGAAAAGGATGAGATTCTGAAGGGAGAATATAGAGAGTTAGGCAGGAATTTAAAAAGGATGTCCTCGAGGGTAGTAATATCAGGGTTACTCCCGGTGCTACGAGCTAGTGAGGGTAGGAATATAAGGATAGAGCAGATGAATGCATGGCTGAGTAGCTGGTTTATGGGAGAAGGATTCACATTTTTGGATCACTGGAATCTCTTCTGGGGTACAAGTGACCTCTACAAGAAGGACGATTGCACCTGAATTGGAAGGGGACTAATATACTGACAGGGAGATTTGCTAGAACTGCTCAGGAGGATTTAAACGAGTAAGGAGGAGATTGGGACCCAAGGAGATACTGGGGAACGAGATCAATCTGAGACTGGTATAGTTGAGAAAACAAGTGAGTCAAACAGTCAGGGCAGTCAGGAACGAAGCAGAGAATAAGGTAGGACCGATAACTGCATTTATTTCAATGCAAGTCGCCTAACAGGGGAGGTAGGTGAACTCAGGGCATGGTTAGGAACATGGGACTGGGATATCATAGCAATTACAGAAACATGGCTCAGGGATGGGCAGAACTGGCAGCTTCCTGTTCTAAGTTACAAATGCTACAGGAAAGATAGAAAGGGAGGAAAAAGAGGAAGGAGCATGACATTTTTGATAAGGGATAGCATTACACCTGTACTGAGGGAAGATATTCTGGAAATACATCCAGGGAAGTTATTTGGGTTGAACTGAGAAATAAGAAAAGAATGGTCAGCTTATTGGGATTGTATTATAGAGCCCCTAATAGTCAGAGGGAAATTGAGAAGCAAATTTGTAAGGAAATTTCAGTTATCTGTAAGAATAAGAGGGTGGTTATGGTAGGGGATTTTAACTTTCCAAACATAGACTGGGACTGTCATAGCGTTAAGTGTTTAGATGGAGAGGAATTTGTTCAAAATGTACAAGAAAATTTCCTGATTCAGTATGTGGTTGTACCTACGAGAGATGGGCAAAACTTGAACTACTCTTGGGAAATAAGGCAGGGAAGGTGACTGAGGTGTCAGTGGGGGAGCACTTGGGGCCAGCAACCATAATTCTATTATTTTTAAAGTATTGATGGAAAAGAGTAGACTGGGTCTAACAGTTAAAGTTCTATATTGGAGGAAGGCTAATTTTGACAGTATTAGGCAAGAACTTTAAAATCTGATTCAGGGCCAACATTCGCAGGTCAAGGGATGGCTGGAAAATGGGAAACCTTCAGACATGAGATAACAAGACTCCAGAGACAGTGTATTCCTATTAGGGTGAAAGGAAAGACAGGTAGGTGTAGGGAATGCTGGATAACTGGAGAAATTGAGGGTTTGGTTAAGAAAAAGAAGGAAGAATATGTAAGGTATAGACCAGAAAGATCAAAGAATCATTCAGAGAGTATAAAGGCAGTAGGAGTATTCTTGAGAGGGAATTCAGGAGGGCACATGTGATACATGTGATAGTTTTAGCAAATCGGGTTAAAGAGAATCCAAAGGGTTTTTACAAATAGATTAAGGACAAAAGGGTAACTAGGGTAACTAGGGAGTGAATATGGCCCCTCAAAGATCAGCAAGGCAGCCTTTGTGTGGAGCCGCAGGAGATGGGGGAGATACGAAGTGGGGAATCATGTCTCACAAACTTGATTGAGTTTTTTGCAGAAGTATCAAAGAGGATTGATGAGGGCAGAATGGCGGACGTGCTGTATATGGACTTCAGTAAAGCATTCAACAAGGTTCCCCAGGGGAGACTGGTGAGCAAGGTTAGGTCTCATGGAATACAGGGAGAACTAGCCATTTGCATACAGGACAGGCCCAAAGGTAGAAGACAGGGTGGTGGTGGTGGAGAGTTATTTTTCAGATTGGAGGCCTGTGACCAGTGGAGTGCCACAAGGATCGGTGCTGGGTACACTACTTTTCATCATTTACATAAATAATTTGCATATGAACATAGGAAGTTTAGTTAGTAAGCTTGCAGATGACACTAAAATTGGAAGTGTAGTGGTCAGCGAAGAAAATTATCTCAGATTGCAATGGGATCTTGATCAGATGGGCCAATGGGCTGAGGAGTGGCAGATGGAGCTTAATTTAGATAAATGTGAGGTGCTGTATTTTGGGAAAGCAAATCCTAGCAGGACTTATACACTTAATGGTAAGGTCCTGGAGAGTGTTACTGAACAAAGTGACCTTGGAGTGCAGGTTCATAGCTCCTTGAAAGTAGAATCTCAGGTAGATAGGATAGTGAAGAAGGTGTTTGGTAATTGGTCAGAGCATAGAGTATAGGATTTGACGGCATGTTGCAGCAGTATATGGGTTTGCCCATTTTTGGCATATTGCGTTCAATTCTGGTCTCCTTCCTATCAGAAGGATGTTGTGAAACTTGAAAGGGTTCAGAAAAGATTTACAAAGATGTTGCCAGGGTTGGAGGATTTGAGCTATAAGGTGATCTGAATAGGCTGGGGCTGTTTTCCCTGGAGTGTCAAAGGCTAAGGGGTGATCTCATAGAGGTTTATAAAATCATGAGGGGCATGGACAGGATAAATAGACAAAGTCTTTTCCCTGGGTTGGGGGAATCCAGAACTAGAGGGGATAGGTTTAGGGTGAGAGGGAAAAGATATAAAAAAGGACGGAAGGGACAACTTTTTCATGCAGAGGCTGGTGCGTGTATGGAATGTGCAGCCAGAGGAAGTGGTGGAGGCTGGTACAATTGCAATAATTAAAAGGCATCTGGATAGGTATTTGAATAGGAAGGGTTTAAAGGGATATGGGCCAAGTGCTGGCAAATGGGACTTGTTTAGGTTGGGTTAGCTGGTTGGCATGGACGAGTTGGACCGAAGGGTCTGTTTCCGCTGTTAGTCTCTATGACTCTATGACTGTAAGCTCAGTCAGATTGGCAAGAGTGTTCACTTCCATCAGAATACCCTGCAACCTCATATGTTCCACTTACCATATTTTGCAGTTATAAAGCCAGTTGTAGCACCTGTTTGAAGTCCAACTGAGCTTCAGCTCATAGGTGTTTTTGCATACATCATTAATCTGTCATGTCAAACAGTCTCTAAGCAGCTCATCAAGGGTTAAAGCAAAGTCTTATGCTTCTGCCAATCATCTTAACCTTGGATTCCCTTGATTCTCAAATCGCTGAGTAAAAACAACAACATCTCAGAATTAGAAGAGGATTGGGTTTGTAATGCAAGGTTTGTGAAGGTTTGTAGCTCAGGTTGACGTTTAGGGTGTAGGTTTGCTCGCTAAGCTGTAGGTTTGATATCCAGACATTTCATTACCTGGCTAGGTAACATCATCAGTGGTGACCTCCAAATGAAACGAAGCTGTTGTCTCCTGCTTTCTATTTATATGTTTGTCCTGGATGGGGTTCCTGGGGTTTGTGGTGATGTCATTTCCTGTTTGTTTTCTGAGGGGTTGATAGATGGTATCTCGATCTATGTATTTGTTTATGGCATTGTGGTTGGAGTGCCAGGCCTCTAGGAATTCTCTGGCATGTCTTTGCTTAGCCTGTTCCAGGATAGATGTGTTGTCCCAGTTGAAATGGTGTTTTTTTCCCTCCGTGTGTAGGGCTACGAGGGAGAGAGGGTCATGTCTTTTGGTGGCTAGCTGGTGTTTGTGTAGCCTGGTGGGTAACTTTCTTCCTGTTTGTCCTACGTAGTGTTTGTGGCAGTCCTTGCATGGAATTTTGTAGATGACGTTGG
>NC_057718.1:79867378-79989526 GCF_004010195.1 Chiloscyllium plagiosum | reverse complement strand
GTGTTGGTGGGTTTGTGTGCTACTAGGATTCCGAGGGGTCTTAGTAGTCTGGCTGTCATTTCTGTAACTTCTTTGATGTATGGTAAAGTGGTTAGGGTTTCTGGCTGTGTTTGGTCTGCTTGTCGTGGTTTGTTCTTGAGGAATCTGCAGACTGTATTTTGAGTATCTGTTCTTCTTGAATACGTTGTATAGGTGGTTTGCCTCTGTTTTCCGAAGTTCGTCTGTGCTGCAGTGTGAGGTGGCTCGTTGGAAAAATGTTCTGACACAGCTTCGTTTGTGTGTGTTGGGATGGTTGCTGGAGTAGTTAAGTATTTGGTCAGTGTTTGTCAGTTTTCTGTATATGCAGGTTTGTAGTTCTCCTTTGTCCGTTCTTTCGACTGTGACATCCAGGAATGCGAGTTAGTTTTCCGTTTCTTCCTCCTTGGTGAACTTTATGCATGTGAGAGTTTTGTTGATGATGTCAAATGTCTCTTCTATCTTGTTTCGTTTTGTGATGACAAAGGTATCATCTACGTAGTGGACCCAGATTTTTGGTTTGATGGTTGGGCTGTTTGTTCTCGTCTTTGCATTACTGCTTCTGCTGTGAATCCTGATAGTGGAGATCCCATGGGTGTGCCATTGGTTTGTTTGTAGATTATGTTGTTGAAGGTGAAGTGGGTGGTGAGGGACAGGTCCACTAGCTTCATGATGTTTTCGTTGGTAATGTGATTGGGTTTGTAATATTCTTTAACTATGTCTGTAAATTTTTGAAAGATTGCAATATCTGGTGCTTTGCAGAACATTTGGCTCCTAACAACATAAAAAGCTGTGGCTCAACAAGCTGTCAACAAGCTGTTACTTTTTGTCTGCCATAATGTTGTTTGCCCAGAAAAGATAATGCATTCTCTTTATATACTGGGTCCAGTCCTTGACGGCAGGGTGTAACAGTTCCCAAACAAAGGCATAATGTTAGAAATGCTCAGCCCAACTCAAAGACAACTATTGAGAGTGAATTTCTTTAGGAATGTGCTTCTCTCTCATTGCCACTGAAATAGCTCCACAGAGTTTGATATCCTGTCACCAAATCACCCTTTATTTATACATGAATGGTCTTTGACTTGAGTACTGCCTCTTCAGAGTCAGCTCTCAAAGTGCCAGAATCTCTGACATTCCTCTTTTTATCTGTCAGCCAGACTCTCAGACTGGACTAGATTAACAGCCCTAGGAACTCATATTCTATGATGTCAAGCTGGCTGACCTCTTTATGATCACTACAGCTATTGTCCCTTTTATTCCATGACCAATTACTTTCTTCAGAAGTCTGTTGTGTGGCACTGTAGCAACCACCTTTTGGAAATCCATGTGCACCACATCAACACCCTTGCCCGAATCAACACTCATTGTTAGAGTTGAGAGAGAGTTTGAGGGCCTGACATTCATCAATAAAATTGGCTTATATCCTAATAAATGGAGGTGGGAATTCTGCTTGTTGACCTGACCATTGAGCCTTGGTCCTGTGTTCAGTGGCAGTGGACTTGTCTTCAGCCCACCACCCATACATGAAGCCTAGCAGAGTCTTTTTAAAGAAGTCAAATCTGCTTGTCTGACAAGTTTGCTGACTTGACCATACCACCTCCTCCAAGAAAATCAGATCTTTGATCTGCAAAAACGTAATAAAAATCTTAAGAAAGAAAGAAAGAAATCTTAACAAAGAAAGAAAGCAACAATAACTTTGGTTAAAGTGTGGCTTTATGAAAGAAAGCACCTTCAGGAGAGGGAAATGCTGACACTGTTAAAGGAAAGGACTTATTTATACAGACCCTTTCATGACTTCAGGCTTTCTCAAAGCATCTTACAGCAATTATTTAAATTTGGTAGTCAACATTAGTAGCAAAATAAAGGGTGTAGGGATGGGAGTTGAAATGATCAAAACTAGATTACTAGCAAGAGCTGGGATTCAGTTCAAGGCCTTCTTATCTCATTTCCCTTCATTTTCCAACAATAAACCATCCATTTTGTGGCTAGACTTCAGGTGATAAAATGCAGGAAGAAACAAGTCTTTTTTTTCAGCTTTAATTTCCTTGCAGGAATTTCACCAAATGTAATTTCTTTCAAAGAAAGACTCAGTTACTTCAGATTACATCTCAATTGTATTGCATTATTATTCTTAACATGGAGCAGAAGATAGATTTCTTGTCAGGTGCTGCTTTTGATCATATACTGTCCATATAATATTTATGAAGATATTTCATACAGACATTGAACAAAGATTAAATGTTATATATTATACCAATATATGAGTAATCATTCAAGTAATTGAAAAACAAAGAGTTATGTTTTTGAGATGTATCAAAAGACGACTATACTAAATTCTACTCTGATTACATTAGATTTCTCTGAGCTGCTTTTCTTATCATTTTTCCTTTTCCTGCAATGATTCACTTATCAATTTAACCAAAATGTCAGATTATGTTCTCTATTTGGAGATAATACATTCAAAGGTGTTTTCAGAAAGTGTTAAATGGTATTTTATTCTTACTAAAGAGCAAATATTGATTTGTACAGTTATGACAACATTGATAGATATCTTGTCTGTAAATTAATTAGTAGAACAATCATATATAAAGGTTAACTGAGCATAGAACCTCCTAGTTATCAAATTACTAAGTACTGCTCAATAAATCTGAAACAATCGTCGTATAATCATTGTCCTCTTGCGTAGGTGAGAATATGACATAAAAACATATTCTCAGCGATAGATTCTTTTTATTTCAAGCTGACCCAAAGTGAAATGAAAATTCTTCTAAATAGAAGCCATAGGAAAGAAATTGATGTGCAATTTTTTTTTAGGTGTACCGCAAGTGCAAGGCACAGTAAATTAGCAATAGGATGGTCTCCATTTGTGTTCCCACTGCTAAACTATGGAGTTTCTTTTATTCATTTATGGGATGGCCGAGAAAGCAGTTTAAGAGTCAGCCACATTCCTGGTGGCTCTGGAGTCTCATGTAAGTCAGACTAGGTAAATATGGTAGTTTCCTTCCAACAATCGATTAAAGGTCTTCATTAGATGATTAATTCCACATATGAGTTGTCTGAGTTCAAATTCTGCCATTTGCTGAGATGGGATTTGAACCTGGAACACCAGAACACCATCTGGATCGCTGGATTAATAGCCCAGCAATAATACCACTAGCCCATCACCTCCTTTGAGGAATACCTGAAACAGGCATTAAACACTATAACCATGTAAATTTGAACCTATCATCTGGTAAAGATAACAAAGTATATCCTGGTTACAAAAGAGAACACAAGGTTACAGACTGAGAATAGGGATCAGTCATTCAGGTTTAAGAATGAAGAAATTAATGACTTAAAATATTTTTGACTGTTTGTAATTCTCTACCCAGTGAGCTACGGATGCTCAGTCATTTGGCATGTTCAAAATATGGGTCGATAGATTTTTAGCGTTCCAAGGAAATTAAGAGGTTTGGAAATTGTGCAAGAAAGTGGAATTGAGGTTGAAGGCCAACCGTGATTTTGTCAAGTAGGTTTGAAGGAATGAATAATTACTCTTCCTATTTCTTACGTTCTCACATAAAATAACATTTTCAAAATTTGTTTCCATTTTTGGGAGTATTTAAACAATTTTCATATGTATCAATTTCCTGTGACATTGCATGTCAGGCGCAAAAATAGGATTCAACGAAGACAGGGTTGTAATTTTTCCAAATTTACAGATGATACAAAACTTAGTAAAAGTGTGTATTGTGAGGAAAATGCATCGAGGCTTCAAGGCAATTCAGACAAACTGAAAATAGGCAAATACAGGGCAGACGGAGTATAATGTGGACACATATGAAGATGTTCAGTTTGATGGGAGGAACAAATGGTGAGAGATTGGAAAGTGTTATTTTCAAAGAAATCTAGGTGTCCTTGTTCATAAGCCACTGAAAGCAAGCATACGTATTCAGAAAGTATTTTTTAAAATGATTCACAGATGTGGGCACCGCTAGCTTGGCCAGCATTTATTCCCAATCCTTAGTTGGTCTTGCAAATTTGCCAACCAATGATAAGTGGAATTTAACCTTGATAAATGCCAGTTAATTCATTTTGGGAGGTCGAATAAGGGAAGAATATACACAATGAATGGTAGATTCCTCGAGAGTTCTGAGGTACAAAGGAACCTTGGTGTACAAGTCCATACATCCCTGAAGATGTCAGTACAGTTAGACAAGGCAATGAAAAAGGCATGTGGGATGCTTGCTTTCATTAGCCAGGCTGTAGAATATTGGAGCAAGGAAGTCTTGTGACAACTTCATAAAATATCAACTCAGCCACAAGTGGAATACTGTGTGCAGTCCCAGTTATCACGCTATCACAAGGATATGATTGCACCGTGAGGTTGCAGAGGAGATACACCAGGATGTTGCCTGGGATGAAAGGTCTCAGTTATGAGGAGGGACTGAATGTACTGGATTTATTTTCCTTGAGTCTGAGGAGGGATCAGATTGAGGTATTCAAAATTATGAGAAGCATAGACAGAGTAGAATATGACAATCTCTTTCCCATGGCAGGCATGTCTAGGATCAGAGGGCATAGGTTTAAGGTGAGGAGCAAGTGGTTTAGAGGAGATCTGAGGAACATCTTTTCACCCAGAGGATGGTCGAAGCATGGAACATGCTGCCTGAGAGGGTAGTGGAGGCAAGTGCTATTGATAAATAAAGAAAAGAAAATGAAAAGCATATAAGGGTGGACAAGCCTACTATATCACCATCATCATTGGCAGATATCTGATATAACTGATATCCCCAAATGATTTCTGCTGTTAGCATTCCAGCAATAATCTCCAGGGCAGTTGTTTTTTCCCCTGAAATAATACCACTGCCTGTGGTTTGAATAAATGTTTTTCTGCAGCCTCAACAGGATCTCAACTTTATTGTTCCATTAGAGTTTATCTTCTTATGCTTCTAATTATCAGTTTATCACTTTAATTGTGGTTTTACCGGTATGTGGCCCTTGATTTCCCATATTACAGCCTTGCCTCATGTGCTCACTTTCTATGGTGGCAATGCTTGATCTGGACTGCGAATACTTCACCAACTTATAACTTTCCAAAGTAAACTATCTTTTGTTTTTGAAGCTCCTCCTTGTCACCTAGGCATTTCAACTTCACTCACATAATCTCCGCGATCATTCGCTGTCTGGCTGAATCTCAATTTAGGACTGCTCCTGATTGGCATCTGATGCAGTCTATTACTGTGTATCCGAGAACTCTGTGGGAAGCTAGGGAAGTGATTGCTGGGCCCCTTGCTGAGATATTTATATCATTGATAGTCACAGGTGAGATGCTGGAAGACTGGAGGTTGGTTATTGTGGTGCCACTATTTAAGAAAAGTGGTAAGAACAAGCTAGGAAACTATAGACTGGTGAGCCTGATGTCGGTGGTGGGCAAGTTATTGGAGGGAATCCTGAGGGACAGAATTTGCACATATTTGAAAAGGCAAGGACTGATTAGGGATAGTCAACATGGCTTTGTGCATGGGAAATCATGTCTCACAAATACGACTGAGTTTTTTGATTAAGTGATTAAATAGACGTGGTCTATATGAAAGAGAGAAAGTGAGGGCTGCAGATGCTGGAGATCAGAGCTGAAAATGTGTTGCTAGAAAAGCGCAGCAGGTCAGGCAGCATCCAAGGAACAGGAGAATCGACGTTTCGGGCATAAGCCCTTCTTCAGGATTCCTTGAATGCTGCCTGACCTGCTGCGCTTTTCCAGCAACGCGTTATCTATATAAATTTCAGTAAGGCATTCAACAAGGTTCCCCATGGGAGACTGGTTAGAAAGGTTAGGTCTCACGGAATACAAGGACAACTAGCCATTTGGATACAGAATTGTCTCGAAGGTAGAAGAGAGAGGGTGGCAGTGGAGAGTTTTTTTTCAGACTGGAGGCCTGTGACCAGTGGAGTGTCACAAGGATTGTTGCACTACTTTTCATTATTTATATAAATTATTTAGTTGTGAGCATGAAGAGGTATAGTTAGTAAGTTTGCAAATGATACCAAAATCGGAGATGCAGTGGACAGTGAAGAAGGTTACCTCAGATTATAATGGGATCTTGATCAGATGAGCCAGTGGGCTGAGGGGTGGAGATGGTGTTTAATTTAGATAAATGTGAGGTGCTGCATTTTGAGAAAGCAGATCTTATCAGGACGTATACACTCCTAGGGAGTGTTGCTAACAAAAAGACCTTGGAGTGTAGGTTCATAGCTCCTTGAAAGTGGAGTCAATAGATAGTTAAGATAGTGAAGAAGGCATTTGGTATGCTTTCCTTTATTTGTCAGAGTATTGGGTACAGGAGTTGGGAGGTCTTGTTGCAGCTGTACAGGACATTGGTTAGGCCACTTTTGGAATATTGCGTGCAATCCTATTGGAAGGATGTTGCGAAACTTGAAAGGGTTCAAAAAAGATTTACAAGGATGTTACCAGGGTTAGAGGATTTGAGCTATAGGGAGAGGTTGAATAGAGTGGGGCTGTTTTCCCTGGAGCGTTGGAGGTTGAGGTGTGACCTTATAGAAGTTTATAAAATTATGCAGAGCATGGATAGGGTAAATAGACGTTTTTCCCTGGGGTGGGGAAGTCCAGAACTAGAGAGCATAGGTTTAGGGTGAGAGGGGTAAGATATAAAAGAGAGCTCAGGGGCTATGTTTTCACGCAGAGCGTGGTACGTGTATGGAATGAACTGTAGAGGAAGTAGGGGAGGCCAATACAATTGCAACATTTAAAAGGCATCTGAATAGGCATATGGATGGGCATATGAACAGGAAGGGTTTGGAAGGATATGGGCCGGATGCTGGCAGGTGGGACTAGATTGGGTTGGGATATCTGGTTAGCATGGACGAGTTGGACTGAAGGGCTTATTTCCGTGCCGTACATTTCTATGATTCTATTACTCTATCTGGTATGGCAAATATCCCTAGCTCAACATTCACTGCTGTGCATCTCCTCCCAGGTCTGAAATGCTTTTTACTGTTTCTTCTATGTAGAACCTTGTCCATGCATCCATTTCAAATGCTAAGCTCTTCCAGCTGCTGACTATCAGCTCCAGCAGTCTCTTACGGTTGTGTCTGAAGAATCTTCACATCACCATAGCTACCAGTGCCTCGCAAAGTACAGCTAAATAGACTCTTCAGCTTTGCCATCATATTGTAAAATGAATCCTCACCACAGTTCATCATGATGTAGTATCTGACTAGTAAATTTGCTGTCACCATTACTTTCTTAGTCGGGATCTAGAAAATTTGCTTGATTTAGGATTGTGCATGAAAATCATATGGTAGTTTAATAAGAAGAATCTTCTTGTCTTAAACAAGATGTAGTTTAGTGCATGATAGTAACTAGGCACAAGTTACATTGATATGACAGACGTTAGGCTCAATTTTACATTTTTAACACAATATAGTACTTCCGTCTGGTATCTCTGCCTGAGGGGGCAAAGCACAAAAAGGCACGGCAAAGAAATGCAACACAGGGACGCAATAAGTATCCAGGTAGGTACAAGTGAATGAGCGCTATGATAGCAAAAAACAAGCTGGACTTGCAGCCCGATCTAGCTCATAAGCTGAGTATATGTTCTTGAGTACACAATGTTTTTGCAGCAGCATCACAGTGAGAGTTGCTAATGCAATCCAAGGCACAGCTTTGAAATGCAGAAGGGATTGAAAATGAGTCTTGGGGTTTCTTGGAGGCTGGCATTACTGGTGCCAGTTTTTGTGGATGAGGGGTGAGTATGGGTTGTGGCCATAGGACAAACCATAAGACAAAGGAGCATAAATTAGGCCATTCAGCCCATTGAGTCTGCTCTGCCATTCAATCATGTCTGATGAGTTTCTCAACACCATCTCTCCTGCTTTCGCTCCATAACCCTTGATCCCCTTTACAATCAAGAACCTATCTATCTCCATCTTAAATACACTGAGTGATCTGGCCCCCACAGCCTTCTGTGACAGTGAATTCCATAGATTCACCACTGTCTGGCTGAAGAAGTCCTGACATCTTGATGCCTAGTATCCAATGTGGAAGTTCTTTCGAGCAAGTAGCTAGCCGAAGTCACCAGGTTTCTATTCCTACTTCCATGTTGAGAATTCTCGCTGTCTAGCTTGTTTGGTTTGCTTAGAAAGATGGGAAGTTGAATATTAATGAGGCAAGTTGTGGCAATAATGAGGCATTGAACCAGCTATAAACTGCTTAATTGTAAACTACTGCTATTTATTAAGAAACTTGCCTTACTACTCGACTGATGCATAAAAGGTGCAGTGAGAGCTGCTGATGTTGAGAAAGGACTTGCTGGATTTCTCACACAACTCTGCTACATATCCCACCATAACATATGTTGTTCACACCCCATTGTTACTGAGACATTGCCACACAGACATCTGACACAGATGTCAGAGGTCTGTAACATCTGATACCTCAATGTTAGATCTTACTTCTTTGAGACCCAAAGCTGTTCCACGCCCAATTCAATGCAAAATTATCATATTGTGTTTGAGGCACTCCTTAGCATTAAACCTTTTAGAGCTTTACACTTTATACAATAAACTGCAAAGTTGTACAAGGTTACATGCTAGGTCAGCATGGCTAATCTTTACGATAAGTGAAGAGTACAGAGGAGGTAATACGAGAATAAAACTAGTTTAAAGTCAGAGTTTGCTGAAGTTGTGGGAGTAAAATCATTGGTGCCATGACATGTGTACAGTTCAATGTGCAGGACAATGAGGTGTCTATTTCCATATTTTTTGCAGTCCTATTGTAATATGATGCTAAAACACTTAAAAAAAAACAAATACTTACCATTTTACATGCCCCCTTCTCACTTACCAAGACTCAAATCTCTCCTTCCAGGTGAAATAGCAATTTACATTTATATCTTACAATTTAATATCTTGCTTTAGTGATCATGATGGCCTCCTGATTAGATTAGATTCCCTACAGTGTGGAAACAGGCCCTTTGGCCCAACAAGTCCACACCAACCCTCCAAAGAGTAACCCACCCAGACCCATTTCCCTCTGACTAAAGCACCTAACACCATGGGCAATTTTGCATGGCCAATTCACCTAACTTGCACATCTTTGGACAATGGGAGGAAACCAGAGCATCCAAAGGAAACCCACGCAGACGCGGGAAGAACATGCAAACTCCATACAGACAGTCACCTGAGGCTGGAATTGAACCCGGGTCCCTGGCACTGTGTGGTTGCAGTGCTAACCACTGAGCCACCGTGCCACCCCAAAATCATAGAATCCCTACAGTGTGGAGAGATATCATTTGGGCCACTGAAGAGCATCCCACCTGGACTCCCACCCTATCCCTGTATCTCCACATTTCCAATGGCCAATCCATCTATCTTTTGACACAATGGGCAATTTCCCATGGCCAATGCATCTAACATGCACATCTTTGGATTGTGGGAGGAAACCCACACAGACACAGGAAGAACACGCAAACTCCACACAGATCGTCACCTGAGGCTGGAATTGAACCCGGGTCACTATTGCTCTGAGGCAGCAGTGCTAACCACTGAGCCACCATCCTCTTCATTTGGAAGGTGAAACGTTGACTAGCTGGCTGTTTTGTGTGACATGTTTCCAGTCACATGTTATTTTAATTCTCTACCATGTTTTGGCTCAGATAAAAGATCATCAACCTGAAACATTACCTCAGAGTTCTCTGTCAGTAGATAAAGATGATTGGTGACAAGTTTAACCAGAGGGTCACCATACCTCAGGCAAGGGGCAAGATTGAGAAGGTGAGACCTTCATGGTACCTCAGATGTTATGATAATTGAAACTCTGCTGTTGGCATCATTCTACATTACAAACTAGTCATTCACCCAACTGAGCTAACTGATGCCCCCTCCAGGCTCAATGTTTGAATTCAATGCTTTTCAATCATTACCTCTACTCCAATTTGTTTCCAATCTGATCGAATTTGATTCTTTTCCTCTTTTCTTCTGCCTTATTTCCTTTGCTTTCAGTCAGCAGATAACCTACCTTCTTCCTTTCAAGACACATCTTTTGTTTACTTGTCCCATTTACACTCCCTTTGACCTTACACCATTGTCATTTATGAAATTACATTGAAATGAAATAAGACATTTATGTCATTTAATCTCTCCTGTCTTCCACCCTAACACAGTATTCACCTTTTTTCTTTTTCTACCATTTCTCTTAATTCTTTAAATTTCCAACTTTTTCCAGCCGAATGAAATGTCACAAATCTGAAACATTAACTCAGTTTCAACATTTTTCTGTTTTCATTCAGATTTCCAGTATCTGCAGCAGTTTAAATTTCAGTTCTAATAACTATTGCAGGAGAGAATATTTCCACTTATTCATAATTCCCTTGGGAAGAGCTGCAAATGAAGTTGACATTTGAAATGACAAGGCATCATATTCTATCAAAAGGGTAGATCAAAGCCATTGTTCAAACCATTGGTTGAGCTTTGAAAGAGAAGTAGCCTGAGACTGTGAAGTAGTTGTTTTATAATGACAGTCTATAATGCATAGCCTACATGAGAAGAATAATGACACCTTGTTGAAATTGACTAGAATTGTGGTTAGATCGATGTCGATATCAATATTGTTATTGTTAATTTTAGTTACTAGATTGGCTGAGGTGATTAATTGACAGGGACATTTCATCCAAAGGAAAAAACTGGTCCAACAAGTTCTTATTGGTATTGATTATTTCATTGGACAGCTTTCTCCTTGCTAATGTGAGATGTGAAATCCCAACCTCCCATTTAAACAGTTCCTGGGTTAGACGAAAAGATATGGAATATAGTTTTATTATAAATGATAACTGGGAACTATCTAGATTTATGTAACTTCCATTTTGTTCGAATCCCCGGATGTGAGGATTGAGGGTACCCATTCAACTACCTCTCCTGCATTGCTCTATCTTATCCACAAAAACCAAACCTGTCCCAGGCCCCCCTATCACCCGAGATCTGTGTGTCTGTCCTGCTTTACATTCTCCTCTTTCTCCTCTTCTGCTGTATCTAAGATCAATTTGTCACTCTCTTGTTCCCTTATAACTCCATTCCCACCCAGCATCACTTTCTAGCCTGTGGTAGCTGTTCTTGTACATGACTTTCTTTCCTCAGTTACTGTTTCTTCCCTCACTTCCAAATCATAAGTCTGCATCCAAAATATCATTGTCATCCCATTAAACATTGCTAGCCAGTGACACCCACATTCTGCAACTGAATTTTTAAAAATATACACGGTGTGCATTCAATATTGCCTTCGGCTGTATAAATACTGTGGCTACAAGAGCAGGTCAGAGGCTATGAATTCTACATTGAGTAACTCACCTATTGATTCCCCAATGCTTGCCCACCCTCTGAAAACAAAAAATGCTGGAGATCACAGCGGGTCAGGCAGCATCCATGGAGAGAAAGCAAGCTAACATTTCCAGTCCAGATGACTCTTCGTCTGTCCAATATCTACAAGACAGAAGTCAGAATGTGATGGAATATACCACTTGCTTGGATGATTGCAGACCTAACAACACTCAAGAAGCTTTACACCACCCTGGACAAAGCAGCCAACTTTGACATGAGTGGACTGATCACTATTTCACTGTACTCATTGATTTAAATTAAATTTTATCTACCATATCCCCAAGTGTGAATGTCAATGGATGACTACAGAACCCCTAGGAAGATGTTCTGTAGGGGTCTGTCTCAGGGCAAATGGCATCAGGTTGTCCATCCAAATGATACAAGGACATCCTAAAAATAAAAACCTAACCTTCTCCCTTGCAGACCTTGCAGCCCACCAACTCATATAGGGTGAGCATTGAAATTTAGCTGAATCTGCTTCAAAGGCCATTTACATCGATTTAGCAACATTCAGCTTGTCTAGAGGAAGGCCAGAGTTGGTGCTGCTGTAAATGTTTCAACATAACTGCCAGTTCTATGGACATCAATGCCAGTCTTGCATCAGACACTTCAGTCATGAGAGGATTATGAACAGCAGTGATCCCAGCAATGACCTTTATGGAACACAACTTCCTACCTCCTGTCACTCAAAATAATTGCCTTTTTCAGTCTTGAAACTAGTGACAAATGGAAGAAAGAGACTTTGCATTTATTAAGCGCTTGTCATCATTCTCAATGTCCCAAATGCTTTACAGCTAGTTAAGTAATTTTGAGTTACAGTAATAATTTTAATGTAGGAAATGCAATTGCCAGTTTGAGCACAGCAAGATAATTACCAGATAACACTGGAAATCTGAAATAGGAACAGAAAATGCTTTGTATCAGCTGAAATGTTTATCTTTTCTCTCTGTAGGTACCATCAGATCTGGTGAGAATATCTTGCATTTTCTGTTATTTTAATGACCAGATATTTTGATTTAGTGATGTCCTTTGAGTAATAAATATTAGCCAGGAAAACTATGTGAATTCCCCAATACTTCTTTCAAACAGCACCATGGAATCTTTTATATCCACCTGTAAGAACACAGGAGGCATCCGTTTGTAACACCTCAGCTGAAAGTCAACTCCTCTGACAGTGCAGCATTTCATCAGTAATGTATTGCTCACTTAGAAATTGTGCCTAAGTCTCTGGAATGAATGAGAGAATCAAAGACTAGACATCCAGCTCAGAAATGATTTGTTTTTAGCTATATTGCATAGTAATTAAAATGTTTCCACCACTACTTTGCCTATTAATTACTTCTGTTTGAATACTTAAAAATCACATTTTTTTAAAAATGCACATACATGAATGGTTATAATATTTTATGTTTTTACAGTGCTGTCTAGTGTGATATTATTTAAGCTTTCACAGCAGAGATAAAATTCAGTCACATGCAGCTGTGCACCTGTGTGGTCGTGTGTCTTGTTCTTAACCTTTCAGTTCTGATTCTGTGATTAACAAGAACCCAGGAGTAAAGAATAGAATTCAACAGTGTAAGCAAACAAGCTGCACACTTCAGGAGCTGATCTCCACAGCACCAACTAAACTACAAAGTCTCAATTCCTTTCCTGAATGTTGATTTTCTTTTTACTCTTTTTAAACGACAGGCTAGCTGTAAAACTGCAACTACAAATACATCAATGCCAGCAAAAGACAAAAACAGACAGCATCATATAGAGTCATAGAGATGTACAGCATGGAAACAGACCTTTTAGTCCAACCCGTCCATGCCAACCAGATATCCCAACCCAATCTAGTGCAACCTGCCAGCACCCAGCCCATATCCCTCCAAACCCTTCCTACTCATACCCATCCAGATGACTTTTACATGTTGCAATTGTACTCGCCTTCACCACTTCCTCTGACAGCTCATTTCATACACATACAATTCTCTGCGTGAAAAAGTTGCCCCTGAGGTCTCTTTTATATCTTTCTATTTTTCCTATCCATGCCCCTCATGATTTTATAAACCTCTATAAGGTCACCCCTCAGCCTCCAACACTCCAGGGAAAATAGCCCTAGCCTATTCAACCTCACCCTATAGCTCAAACCCTCCAACCCTCACAATATCCTTGTAAGTCTTTCTATCTTCCAATAGGCAAATGATCATTGCAGAAGCATGCCTTGGAGTTGCATGTCAGGATCACATGGGGACCCGAGGTCAGCTCACTTTCTGGGAGTTGCAAATGAAGTTGAAACTTCCAATAGATAATTACTTGGCATTTGGAGCTTTTGTAAAAGTCCTCAACTCTGACTTGATTCAGTAGTTCGGACAGCTGCCTCACAGCAGCAGAGACCTGGGTTCAATCCCAACCTTGGGTGACTGTGTGGAGTTTGCATGTTCTCCTTGTGTCTGCTGGATTTCTGCTGGGTGCTCCAGTTTACTCCCACAATTCAAAGATGTGCAAGTTAGGTGGACTGACCATGCAAAACTCCTCCAAAATGCACAGGTTGGATGGATGGCTGGGGTGGGGGGGGGGGAAGCTAGGTCTGGGTGGGACTATCTTTAGAGGATTGATGCAGACTTAAGAGGCCAAATGGCCTCTTTCTGCCCTATTGGCATCCTATGATTTGGAATGGAAACTTCAGAGGATTCCAACTCATTGGTCAGCCAGGAAAGGTTAGAGGAATTAAAACCTGCTGCAAATGCTAATTATAAAGTTGCTGGAGAAGTTCAGCAGGTCTGGCAACATCAGTGGAGAGAACACAGAGTTGATGTTTCGAGTTGTTGAAAGTACTGAGGAGGATGGTGATTTAGAGCAGGTGAATTCAATGTTAACACAGGTCCAAAAAAGAGAAATAGGGAAAAAGAAAATTCAATGTTGAAAAATGGTAAATTTCAACTGGACATTATAAAAATCCAACCGAAGAATCAATTAACGATGTGTGATTATTCACACTTGCCAAGTGTATTTTCCTTTCTGTAAATTGCTAGCTAGTTTGTAATATTGGTCGTAGTCTGCATTGTTCACAACAACCTGCTTCAGAACTGTTTCCAAAGAACAGTCACATTGAACTCAAAACTGTTTCCCTGTACATAGAGGTTGCTGGGCCTGCTGAGATTCTCCAGCATTTCTTTTCATTTCAGATCTCTAGCATCTGCAGTACAGATCTCTAGCATCTGCAGTACGTTGCTTTTATAAACCTACTAGCTGCTTTTTTGTACATAAAAACATAAGAATTAGGACCAGGAGTAGGCTGCCTGGCCGTTCGGGCCAACTCCGCCATTCATTAAGATCATGGCTGATCTTCTTGTGGCCTCAGCTCCACTTACCCATCCTCTCACCATAACCTAATTCCTGTACTGTTCAAAAAAATTATTTATCTTAACTGTAAAAGCATTTACTGAGGAAGCCTCAATTACTTCACTGGGCAGAGAATTCCATCGTCAAGATTAGAGTGGTGCTGGAAAAGTTCAATGTGAGACTGTTCTTTGGAAACAGTTCTGAATTTCATAGGTTTACAACCCTTTGGGTGAAGAAATTCTTTCTCAATTCAGTCCTAAATCTGCTGCCCCTAATTTTGAGGTTATGCCCTCTTGTCCTAGTTTCACCTACCAGTGGAAACATCCTCTCTACTTCCGTCTTATCTATTTCCTTTGTTGTAGTAAAATTAATAAAACTTTAAATTTAGGAGCAAGTCTACCAAATTTAGAAGCAAGTCAATCAAATTTATTAAATCAAAATCTTTTGGGAGGGGCAGCATGATTCTGACCCTAACCATGGGACTTGGCCACGCTGTCTCTCCCCGAACAATAGGTACAGCAGTTTTTATAGTCTGGATGATATGTGCAATGAAAGCCCACGAAAGATGGTTTCTTGTATTCTGCACATTGTATTCTGTAAGTAATTCTTCTTTAGTTCGTTTCTGTCTTCACCTTCATAATTTTATATGTTTCTGTAAGATCTCCCCTTATTCTTTTAAATTCCAATGAATATAATCCTAGTCTACTCAGTCTCTCCACATAAGCCAACCTCCTCAACTCCAGAATCAGCTTAGTGACCCTCCTCTGCACCTCCTCGAGTGCCTGTACATCCTTTCTCAAGTAAGGAGACTAAGACTGCATGCAGTACTCCAGGTGTGGCCTCACCAGCACCCTGCACAGCTGCAACATAACCTCCCTGCTTTTAAACTCAATTCCTTTAACAATGAAGGTCAAAATTCCGTTTGCCTTCTTAATTACCTGATTAATGCACAAGGACACCCAGGTTCCTCTGCACAGCAGCATGCTGTAATTTTTTACAGTTCATGTCCCTTTACTGTTATTCCAATCAAAATGGATGACTTCACATTTATTAACATTGTACTCCATCTGCCGGACCTTTGCCCACTCACTTAAACTATCTATGTTTGAAGTAGTACCATATGGAATTGATAAATCTAACTGAGAGGGCAGGTGGGGCTTCAATTTAACAACTTGTCTGTCAGAGAGCATCTTCAACAGTGCTGTGCATATTGTATTAGCATTGAGTTTGTGATCACATCCCTGAAACAGTATCTGAATTTGAACAAAATAAAAACCAAAAGAACTGTGGACACTGTAAGTCAAAAACAAAAACAGAAGTTGCTGGAAAAGCTCAGCAGGTCTGGCAGCATCTGTGCAGAGAAATCAGAGTTAATGTTTCAAGAACGGTGACCCTTCCTCATAATTTAACCTGAACCTTTTGCTTCTGAGGTAGGATTCTCATGGCCCGACTCAGGCCGGAATTGAGGCAGGCAGTTGAACAAAAGTGAGGTTACATAGTGTGGCCAAATGATCCTTCTATTTCTGATGTCATCAATAGTCACGAGAGTGACTGTAGCACAGGCCTCCATACTCACTTGTGCTGCTAAGAGTGCCAATTTATCTTGTTAAGGGTCTTTAAAAATTCATCTCTGGAAACATTCTGCTGCATGTTCAGGACAATTATGATTCAAGCAATCAGCACCCTCCACACATACTGTACATATTGGTGTCTTTTTTCTCAAATCTGTTTTTACATCATTAATCCTGTTCAGTGCCTGACAAAAAGCTTCAACTTCCTATCTGTTTTTAGCAAAGTTTATGTTCTTTACTACCAAGCTGGTATTTCTTTACACTGAACATGAAACAATAAAATGATTCCAAGTCAGGATTCTTTCCCACCAGCTTGCACCCACTACTCCTGGAACTGTATTTTGATTTTGTGTGGTAATGTAAAATAAGCTGTCAGGCGATCAAGAACTGAGAGCCCATTTTACATTGCCATCGTAAATTGATAGCCCATTTTTTTTCTCTTCTGATTTGTACTTTGGTTGACTTTCAACAGTAAAGATGGAAAATGGGGCTGCCATCTCGCTATCACCACAATTGCTCAAAATCAAGATCTATCACAATCTTAAAAATGGCTGTGAAACAGCGAATGGTGCTGTGAGATTAGAAGCAGCTACTGTGTGTGGGTGTCTTGGCAGAGCCGAGATAGTCGAGAAATATTAATTTTTCTTTTACAACATTATCACAACCATCAGTGATTTTTTTTTTCATGTACTCACTTATAAGAGAAACTATCACTTTGCACATCTCAGCCAAGTTTTCAAATAAACACCAAAGGCTTCCCTCTGTCTCAGTGAAACAAAGAAATGCTAGAAGAACAGTTTAACCTTATGTACTTCTAATAATGTAATGTGTGCTTCATCTGTCATGAGTATTATCATCACTGATACACATAGCTTGCTCAGACACTCTGCAAAGTCAAGTGTAATTTGTATTACTTAGGCAGAAGCAATAAAGGTGATGCCACAGTGGTAGCAGGAGTGGAAAAAAGCTGGTTGTTTGCTGTTGAATAATTACCTGACATAATCCTATCTTGCCTCCGTTTTTTTATTAGATCGGACATTTAAAAGAGCAAATAAGTGAAATGCAATGGTCTTTTCTTAATGATATTCTTAGTAATGCATCTTATTGATCATGCCTTGGGGCTGTCAATATATAATTAGCATTAAGTGAATTAAAATTTTTTTTTTCATAAGTAATTGCAAACTACAAGTGGAATCAACATGACAGTATCCTGATTTCTCAGGTCCTGCCTTGAAGAAGGCACTCTTCCCCATCCCACCACCAAAGGAGCAAATCCATCAGGAAGTTGCAGGGAACACAGAATTCCAATTCCTTTGGGACATGTGTGATATCATTAATTATTTCCCTCCACCCTTGAGGTCAGCTTGACTGACATAATTGGTGCCCAGTTTGATGGGTATACAGTAAGAGAGGCCACAGGAACATGTAAATCTAAGCAAGGAATGGATTGTGCATTGATCAAAAAGTAGATGGAGGGAACAGAGTTATCTATCAGAGGATGATGCCTGGTTGAAGATTGATCTAGAAGGTTGGGGGGTTGGTTTGGAGGAGGAGGTCAATTGGGGAAGGCAGTGGGATGAATTGGAAGAATGGGAAGCTCACTTGAAGGTAAGAGGATGGATTGGAGAAAAGAGGGGAACCAATCAGAGAGAGTAAGGATTCAATCAGTGGAAAGGAGGAGTTTGATGAGAAAAGTGATCAGTCGAGTGGAGGAGGTCATCTGAGGGGAAGAATGTGGTTGACTGATTATTGGGAAGAAGGGAGGTCCATAGAGGAGGCTGATTAAATAGCCTGCCAATGATGGGAAAAGGTCAGTGGAAGGCAGATCAAATGCTTCGAGGGGTTCAGAGTGCAGGAGAGGGTAATGGAGGTTTTGTGGGTGAGGTTAATGGTGTCATGGAGGGTGGCCTTCGAGAAGGGAGTTGAAGTTACAGACCTCACAGTGAAATTGAAGAGCTTAGGAAGGCTTCAGCTGTAATGAGGGAGAGGTTAATTTTAATGCTTTCTCAGGCAGACATCTGAATCCTGGAGGTAGGTATAAAGGCAATAATCTCCTGAATCAGTCAAGTTCCTCCCCTCAATGGAGCTGTTGAGTTTCCAGTCAATACTTTAAATTGAAAATCTGAATGACACATTCCAGCCTCAGTTAAAGTCCAAAATGGCCATGCATTTGCATCAGGACACAGATTTCACCAACCTTTTACTTCGACTTGACCCAAGTCCATTTGTTATTTAGGTTTCGCTCCCTCCAGCCCATCCCTCTATTCTCAAGGGAGGTAACAATAGGAACCCTCTTTGTGACCTGACTGAATATTGTTTCATATATCCTCAAATATGCATTTCTACAATTTAGTGACAGACTTAGAATTTTGCATTAAAAAGACAAGATTCAAATTAAGTGCTTTATTTCAAAGACAGCCCAGAGAAATAGATATTATCAAATCCCACTTCATGAATGATTCAATTAAATTCAGAAACTTCCTTGAAAATAAGATAAATAATAAAAATGCACCATACAAAGCCAGTTAGTGGGCTCACATCTTTTCCTGGTTCGCCATTCTGATTCAGAGCTTACACCAGGGGAGTTACCTCTCGCTAGGCTAGCTTTCCATGCCAGAAATAGCTGGCATGTTAATCATTTCTCTACAAGCCCCTTAAGCAGTAGGAAAGATGGACCCTCTGATTGAATCACTAATCACCCTTGATCCCATACAGAAATCATTAAGGAGAGTTAATCTGCCTGCTACTGTGGAAGCCTAGACTAGTGAGAGGTAACTCCCCAGGCCCAAGCTCCTGAGCCTCTCAATAAACTATCAACCACAACCTTAGGGACTGCCAGGGGTTCAGTACTCTGCTGTACTCTGAATAATGTCATGATAAGTGGTGTTTCTTTTGTTTTTGCACTGAAATGTCAGCCTAGGTTATAGTCCCACTAGTAATCTGGTTTCCGGAGGATGGGCAGGGGGGCTGAGGTGGGGGGTGCAGAATGAAATTGCATGGGGAGGAACCTAGAAGTCAGTTAACTCAATGGAATAATCATTGTCCACAAAGATATACAGATTAATATTGACTTTCAGGTTTTGCACCTGCAAGCTGCGAGGCAGGCAGGATGCACATCCACATGATACAATTTCTGCTTTATTTTATGAGATAATGCATAAATGCAAGCTGAAGTTCAGGATTGGTGAGAACCATAGAATAAGACCACAAATCACATTGTATGATGTCTTACTGGAATTACTTTAGATGCAGCTAGGAGTAAGAGGAAAATACCTTTTCCTGGCTTTGGGAGGGAATAAAAAAACTACTGCCTCATTAAGAAGGCGCAGTTGCAGATGCCCAAAGGTGTGAGCAATAAGTGCTTTGTTTCCAAGTCATTGGAGCAATGTAGGAACCAGTTTACTCACTAAATCAGAAAAAGCAAATATATTTATTGATTTTCCTTCAACTTATTGTTCAAATTCCCTGCCCTTTCCACAATTGCAAAGTATAACCAATCATATCACTCCTCAGACCCACTCAACTTAGAGCACCACTCAACCTTCATTTATGGTCTGTTTCATCAAGGCCTCATTTATCAATGAACATTTAACACTCACTCCAGTCCTAATGCAATACTGTGCATGTGTTTCATAGGCACCCTCATCAAAAGCACAGCCTCCATCGGGTGACTGTGATCCTCACCCTCTAATCAGTTTATCCATCCACTCTGGGAGAAGAGTATGCTAAATGTAAGGGAAGGGGAGAGGTTCAGAAATGGGTATCAGTAGATAACAGACGAAAAGGGGAGATGCCATGATAATAAGTGAAGCATGAATTAGAAACCCTACAGTGTTGAAACAGGGCCTTCGGCCCAACAAGTCACACCAACCCTCTGCAGAGCAACCCACACAGACCCATTCCCCTACCCTATATTTACCCCTGACTAATGCACCTAGCTTACACATCCCTGAATATTATGGGCAATTTAGTATGGCCAGTTCACCTAACTTGCACATCTTTGGATTGTGGGAGGAAATTGGAGCACCCGGAGGAAACCTACACAGACACAGGGAGAGTATGCAAGCAGGCAGTCGTCTAAGGCTGGAACCGAACCCAGGTCCCTGGGCGCTGTGAGGCAGCAGTGCTAACCAATGTGTCGTGGAAGATAAGAAGTTTCCAGCAAGTTGGTGAGTGACAGTTACAAATATTTCTGAGGCAAGTGTGCTGATATACTTTCATCAGGAACTGAGCTATGATAAGACTGAATATGGTGATCATGAAGTTTGTGCGTTTGCCTTGACTAAATCAAATCCCGTTCTTTTGCCTTTGGCGACCAGCATGCATAAAGCAAGTGCAGCAGAATATACATTCAATTTCAGAGGGTTTTATTCTTTCAACATAGAACGCACAACTATGTACCCGCACACGTACTTACACTTCAGTGGGTTTACTTGGACAGTTTGTTAGGTTACACCTGGTGATTCACACATTACAAATGCAAGCAGACACTGGTGTCAAGGACAACTGTGAAGAGTCTGCAGTAGGGGTGTAAGTCTCTCCAAGCTCTGCTCAGCTGGACTCAGATGCTGAACTCTGGGGCAATGAGTGAGAAGAAGAAAATTGGAGCAAAATGTAGTCAGATAGTGACTTGCTGTATGGAAATAGAGAAGAGGTTAGAGCAGTCCAATGTAATGCTACTGGATTACAAGCATAGGGAATTATTAGAATATGTCATGGTAAAAGCAGCTGCCTCTAAATAGGTGCCAGCACAGCTCACAAGTGTAGGACTTGCAGATTTTGGATAGAAACATATCTGCTGCCTTGAGAAGGATGTTAAATCTTATCTGTCGCCTTACAAGATGTCACTGATCTTCACCAGGCTGATCTGCATCAGAGTATTAGGAATGATGTGATGCTTGAGTGTTGTTGAAGCTGCACTCATCCAGGCAAGTGGAGAATATTCCATAATACTCCTCATGTGTGCCTTGTGTATGGCAACTAGCCTTTCAGGAGTCAGGAGGTGAATTACTCACAACAGAGTACTAATTCTTACTCTTTTAGCAATTAGTGCTTTGCCCAATTCAAGTTTCTGGTCAATTGTAATATCTTGGATGTTGATGCTATTGAAGTTAACAATAGTAATGTCAGGGGAGCTAGTTAGACACCCTCTTGTGGTCATTTATGGCACGAATGTGACACAAATGATATCTGACATTTATCAGCCTGGGTTGTGAATATTGTCCAGGTCTTGCTTCTTTTGGCAATATCTGAGGAATTGTAAATGGATTAGAAAACTGTTTCTCTTCTCGACTCACAGTCTCGGTGAAGAGGGGAACTGCATAATCAGCTCCCATGCTGTGGTGAAGGTTAGCAGAAGGGAAGTATAGCTAGAGGTGAGCAAAGAGATAGACAAGTGAAGTATCTTACAAGAACTCGGCAATCATTCATCAATTGGAAAACGTACTGAGATGGCATGTTTTGAAAAGCAGTCTCACAATGGCCCTGGCTGTAGCTCTTCAGTGTAGCCACTGTAGCCTTCACAGATTGTCAGCTTCACTAAACTCACTCATCCTTGTATGTCTTTCCCTTGCTGATCCAAGTGAGAGAATGGTAGGTCACAAAACAGGTTGCATGGCTGGGAAATCCAGGGTTCAGGACTAAAACAACTCATAATTAGCCTCCAAACAACTGCAACGGCTTTTTGAATCGCTCACAATTTTCAGCTTCTTAATCAAGGATCTTCTCACCATGGTAAGGATCAATAGCCCTTTTAAAATTCAATCATTATGCATGGCTGATTGTTTTCAATGAACAGGCCATTTTATACTTTTTGAAATGACATGTTACTTATCTCATGACAAAGCTGGTCCAGTACAGCTGATGAATGATTGCCAAGTTCTTGTAAGATACTTCACTTGTCTATCTCTTTGCTCACCTCTAGCTATACTTCCCTTCTGCTAACCTTCACCACAGCATGGGAGCTGATTATGCAGTTCCCCTCTTCACCGAGACTGTGAGTCGAGAAGAGAATTAAGTCACACCACTGCCAACAACTACAGAAGCATCAGGAATAACACAAACAGCAGCACCAGCTTTCTTTTCCTCAGCTGCATGCCCATCCACAGGGTAAAGAAGCTGAATGTAAGATCCAGCTAAAAGGAACCAAGAATCCTCATAAAAGTCTACAGGTAGAAAATTAGGCTTCCTGACATGTGAGTTCCAGTAACTCTCTCAGCTGGTTATTGCTGGCATTTGCAGTCTCCTGAAATGAGTCAAACAGGTGGATGTACATTGGTATTAACCAATGAAATATCTGTCACCGCAGAGTAATTGCACCCTCTTTTCCAGCTTTCCAGTTCTTGCTAAGTTATGTATTCTCTTTTGCAGTTAGGAAGAGCAGAGGAGTCAGAGTGTTTGTAATGACCTATGTGAGGTGAAGGGAAACACTCGATCTGTGAAGACTTACCATGAGACATGCATTCACGAGGGAAATGGGATGAGGGGGTTTGAGTGTGAATGTTGGAGGCTCAATTGGTATTAGATGTGCTTACAAATATAGGGCTCAGTGTAGATGCAAGATGACGCATGTTATCCAGGAGGATGTTATGAAGTCAGAATGTGAGGCTTGGCATCTTAAGTGTTACAGCCCTCAAGTATTTCATCATTCTGAGGCCCCGAACCCCTTCAGTGCATTATTTCCAGGTTGAAGGGAGCACACTTAGATAATTGAATTCCTTGAACTCTTCCATTTGGACATGCTAGATTGAAGAGTTTGTTCTCTTTTGTCCTTTGTAGAGCTCACTCACTGTCATCTCCTCAGATCTTGCAGTAGGACCCCTAGGTAAAAGTGTGAGAGGTTGTGATGGGGAGGTGCAGCCTTCCTGTGACTACTTGCCATTCCTGCAGCCTGAAAAATTTGAGGGCCAGCAAGTTTTCCTTACTGCCAGCATAGCACTTAATTATAAATCCTATCTTTCCCTAAGGAGCATGAAACAAGGATGACAATTGGTTTGATTTAGTAATGAGCAAGTACCAGTTATACTATTCAGAGATTCAGATTCCAGCCTGTAATAGTTCTGTCATTCTGCCAGACTGTTGCTGCTGCCGTTTGTAGCTGTTCCAGCTACAGCATCTCCTGTCATGTGATGCTATGCTCTTCTGTCTTGCACTATCTTCACACATCCACTGTTGCTCATCTGCAACTGCTCTATGACATCCATTAACTGTGCCTAGGTTTAATTCACTTTCTCTTCTGGAACAGACCTCTGTGGCTTTTCTACTGCTAAAATTCCATTTGCATGTGGTGTGCATACAGAATTTTTAGCATGCATCTTGGTATCCGTATTTCAAAGGCCTCAATATTCCTCCTTTAATCTTTACTTATTAAAGCTTACAGGTTTCTGAGACACACAGAAAAGTGGGTATAATGTGGCATGAGGAGTTTTTAATTATACACTTGAGTTTCCATGTTGTTAACACAGCCGATATTTTCTCAAAATTAATTTAGGCTATCTGTATCCTTCTCCTGTAAAGACAGTTTCATTGTATTTTTCAATATTTTTGAATGTTATCTGAAATGGGAAAAGGACTGCTTTAAAAACTATAGACTGTGGAAAGGATTGCTGCACTATTTAAAAGCAATTTACATTATATTCATTGTAAGTACTGTTAACACTGCTTTTGGGGATTTGGGGGTGGGGTGCATAATGTCGAGGTGCAGATGAACTAGAGCCAAGGGGTAGGTATTAATGGAGATTTGGCCAGCTCATTGGTCTGGGGACTGGTGACCATTTCTTGATGACAAAGATCTTCCGCTTGCCAACAACTATGTGATTGACTTCCAGCTAGCTGAGAACCTTTTGGGTGTGATTGGTTAGGTCCAACAGACCTGTCCTTCTCTCTCCAGTAAAAACAATGCCTCAAGCCTGAAGAAAGCCAGTTTATTTCTTAATACATCAGAGACATTATAAATATGAACCAGTTGCCCTGTGTTTTCTGCAAGTACATGAAAGTACCTGGAGCAGGAAAATCAAGGAGCAGCTTTCTATTAATCTGCATCTAAAAGACAGGTAAATTGTGGAATTTTGCATACAAAATCTTCAACTTTTCTGATGACACCAGAAATAGCAGGGCTTGATTTCCAATGTGCTGCATCACATATGACATTTTCTGCTATCATTTACATCAGTTTACTTGTTTTAGCATGATGCCATTCACTTCAATCCAGTGGAATCAGTGGGTATCAGAGGCAAACTCTCTGGTGGTTGCCTCTTCCTATATAACTGACACATAGGAAGATGAACGTGATTGTTGGAGATCAGTTATCGTAGCTCCAAGATATCTCTGCAGGAGGTAGTGACCAAGGCACAACCGTCTTCAGCTGCTCCATCAATGATCTTCTCTCCATCATAAAGTCAGAAGTGGGGATGTTCGCCATTGATTGCACAATATTCCGTGCCATTTGTGACTCCTCAAATACCGAAACAGTCTACGTTCAAATGCAACAAGATCTGGACACTATCCAAGCTTGGCCTGACAAGTGGCAAGTAATATCCATGCCATACAAATGCCAGGCTATGACCATCACCAATAAGAGACAATCTAACCACTGATCCTTGATATTCAATGGTGTTCCCATCATTGAAGCCCCCATTATCAATATCCTTGGAGTTATCATTGATCAGAAACACAACTGGACTCACCAAATAAACACAGTGGCTACAAGAGCAGAACAGATGCTAAGATGCGACTAACTTACCTTCTGACTCCCCAAAGCCTATTCTCCATTTACATGGCACAACTCAGGAGTGTGATAGAATAGTCCCCAATCACCTGGATGAGTGCAACCCCAAAAACATTCAAGAAGCTTGACACCATCAAATATTGCTGAAAATGTGTTGCTGGAAAAGTGCAGCAGGTCAGGCAGCATCCAAGGAGCAGGAGAATCGACATTTCGGGCATGAGCCCTTCTTCAGGAATTCCTGCAGAAGGGCTCATGCCCGAAATGTCGATTCTCCTGCTCCTTGGATGCTGCCTGACCTGCTGCGCTTTTCCAGCAACACATTTTCAGCTCTGATCTCCAGCATCTGCAGTCCTCACTTTCACCATCAAATATTGGCACTACATCCCCAACGATCCACTCCCTCCACCACCAATGCTCAGTAGTAGCACTGTGTACTATTGACAAGATGCACAGGAGAGGTTTTCAAAGATCCTCAGACAGCACCTTCCAAACTCATGACCACAGCCATCTAGAAGGACAAGGACAACTGATATATGAGACAGCCATTACCTTCAGGTTCCCCTCCAAGCCACTCACCATCCTGAATTTGAAATAGATCACCATTCCTTCTCTGTTGCTGGGTCAAAATCCTGGAATTCCCTCCCTAATGGCATTGTGGGTCTACTCACAGCAAGTGGACTGCACAGTTCAAGAAGGCAGCTCACCACCACCTTCTCAAGGGTAGCTGGGATGGGCAATAAATGCTGGCCAACATCAAACACCCACATCTCACAAATGAATAAATAAAAACAATCTTCATTCTAGTTTTTTTCTAATGTATTGCTTCTAACTACCAATGTTTTTGTACATTTGGTGTTCATACTCAATCTATATTCTAAACTTTTAAATTTTGCTTGATCTGTGATATTATATAGGGTCTTTTTGGATTCTGCAATCAGTATACAGTAGGTTTATTATCTCTTGTCTCCAATTTGCATCCCTCGAAGTAGATCCAATTTTGTTTCTGCATACAGATTATATAATTTTGTCAATTGTACACAGCCTTGTCATATTCTTCTCCTCACTTGAGACATGTCTGATTATTTTCCTTCTAGCCTGAAATTTCCTATTTGATCTCAATATAGCTTCTGGATAAATCTCAAATCTTTACTGTCAGTGTTATATTTCAACATCACATCTATTAACCTTTGGTGATAAACACGATCAAACACTTCTTCACAGTCTATGAAACATATGCAAGTTCTTTTGTTTACTTCTAGATATTGATAGAAAATTGTTCTCAGGTTAAATATTCCCTCTCGATCTTAATCCATGTCTAAATCCGGACAGTGTTGCACTAATGCCTGTTTCAAATGTGCCTGTAATAATTTTCAGGATTGCTTTAATGAGATGACTCATTAAGATCATATTTCTAAAATGATTGTGCTCTAATGCTTTAGGTTTCTTAGGTAACTTAATGAATAATGAATGCCTCAAGTCACTTGGAATGCATGCTTTGGTATCACAAATGTCTGTTATCACTTCCCATTCTGTTTCTCCAAGGGGTTTTATATGTTCAGTCGTTACTTCATCTATGCCTGGAGCTTTTCCTGTACTCATCAATTTCAAAACATTCTTAACCTCTGATATCAAAATGTTTCATTCATCATTTGCCTCTATATCTTAAGGATTCTCTTGATTTGGATCATATTAAAATTCACTAACACATTCTGTCCATCTTTTAACTGCTTCATCCCTTTCAGACTTTATTTTATCATCTGTCTTCTGTACACCCACTTTCTAATGTTATCCTTTTCTCTCTGTCTGTTAAAGGTTTCACCTTCTGATACATACCTTTTATTTGTCATTTCTTTCCAGCCTTAAGATTTCATTACACATCTCATTACATCATTTGTCTTTATCCTGCCTGCATGAATTGATTATTTAAAATCTGTTTCCCTAATCAACCTGTTCAGAGATGTTATTACACAGCTCTGTAGCAAGTGGGTTTGAACTCACAGGCCAGGGTTAGGGACACTACTACTGTGCCACAGGAGGACCCAATGGATTGTTTATTTTCTTTCCAATTTAACCACACTCAGGTGTGTTTCTTTTCCTTTTCTATCATAATTGGGTGGACCCGGAGTGTAGTGACTTTGACTTTGGTGGGCCCAGTGTTGCACTTGAGGCAGTGGCAGCAGCACTGGCATCGACAGCGGCTCTGATGTCAGCACTGTTTCAAAGGGTTACACTCTTGCATTGGTTCCGGACAGATGTGTACTCTGATACTCCAACTGATTCCACAGCAACGGTGAGGTGAGCCCAGCGATGAGTGATAGCACCAGAGCATGGTGACCTCTGGTGGCACTGAACAATTGGTGCGCCCAGCGTACGTGGCGTTGATGAGCCCGGCTGAAGACACACGGTGGCAGCGGAGGTGTGGATTATCTGGACATTTTCTTTTCCTTTTGTTTCTGTTTCTTTAATTTCTCTTCTGAACTTTAATTCTAACCATTGTGTTCTGAGATAGTATCAGAGAATGGCGACTCTGTACACTTTTCACTGTTCTCCTGTACTCCTGTATTCGGGTACATGTTCTCTAATCTAATCAAATCTAAATTGTTAGCGCATCATCCATCACCCACACATTCTTTCTTTGTTTTTTGTTTTGTAATATTACTAGCAGGCGCTAAGGTGGTAAAATTCTGTCCCTAGTTACAAGAGAATTTTTTTTATTTCCTGCCTGCAATATTACTTTTTGTCAGCTAGTATTTTTTAAATTATTCTTTTTTATTCTGTTCATGCTGTTTGCTTCAGTATCCTATTCAGTATCTATTCTTGACCTGTCAAATGAATAACTGATATGAGAAAATATCACCATCACATAAAACATTGCAGTGTTAAAATCTATTTTAAATATTTAGTGTTCCAATGAGTCATGAAGCCGGTTCAGGGACAATTTATAACAGTGGAATCAGTTTCCTTTGACACAGCTGTGGACCTATGCTTCTACTTTGTTTCATTCCGTTTTTTGGTCATGAACGTGCACAGATAGGAAAACAATAGAATCTTTACAACCTCTGAACAAAATGGACATTGATGAAGAATTTAGGAATCACATGAGGTGGCCAATGAAGAGCTTTTCAGTGACAGGAGCAAAAAGTTCCAATTTTGAACCAAATCCTGGAGGCATTGAGTCATCCATCTCAGAAACAGACCCTTCGATCCAACCAGACCATGCCAAACATACACCCAAACTAAACTAGTCCCGCCTGCCTGATCCTGGCCCATATGCCTCCAAACCTTTCCCATCCAGGTACTGATCCAAATGTCTTTTAAACTTGTAATTGTACCCACATCCACCACTTCCTCAGAAAGTTCATTCCACACACAAACCATTCTCTGTATAAAGATTTTGTCCCCATGCTTTTTTAAAATTTCTCTCCTGTCACCTTAAAAATATGCCCATTAGTGTTGAAATGCCCCACCTTAGGGAAAAGACAACTACCATTAACTCTATATTTACCCCTCATTTTTTAATAAACTTCGAGAAGGTAACATGTGAACTTCCCACGCTCCAGTGAAAAAAATCTCAGTCTGTCCAGCCTTTCTTTATAACTCAAACCTTCCAGACCTAGCAAAATACTGATAAATTCTTCAGAACTCTCTCTAGTTTAATAAGATCCTTCCTATAACTGGTGACCAGAACTGGACACAGTATTCCAGAAGAGGCCTTACCAATGTTCTGTACACAAGATTTTTATTACTGAGCAGTGAGGCCTATTTGCATGAATTAGAATATGTTAATGTCTCATTATGATGAACTTTCACCTCATTAATATGCAATTTACTACTCTCCCACTCATCAAATATAAACAAGATGGCAACAGTTTCCAATGTGACAATTAGAGCAGTTAACTAGCTTTTCCAGCTCTCCATTTGCTCCCCTGGACTTCCAATTTGGGCACCAGGTACCAACATCCCAGGGCACACTCCATGGGTGTCACTGCACACAGTCCCCTCCTTTGGACATTAACATCTGACACGTACCAGCATCACTGCACCCTGATGCCACATCTCCTATCTACCTGCAAGACTATTCTGCACTTCAGTGCTAAACCAGGACACTGTGTGCACAGGATCAGATAGTCATCTCATAGATTTGACCAGGAAGTGATGGTGCAGCTGTAATGTTATTGGACTAATAATCCAGAATGTCAGGTTAACGTTCAGGGTTATGCGTTCGAATTCCACCATGGCAGATGGTGAAATTTGAGTTTAATAATAAGCTAGCCCAATGGTGATTCCCCAGTGGAACTACTGCTAATTGTTGTAACAACCTATCTGGTTGACACTAATGCCCTTTTGGGAAGGGAATTTGGCTCCCTTACCTTGTCTGACCTACATGTAACTCCAAACTCATAGCAATACAGTTGACCATTAAATGCCTTCTGGACAGTGAGGGATGGGTAATAAATGCTGACCTAGGCAGCAGTGCTTATATCCTGTGAACAAATGTTTTAAAAAACCCTTATTTGTTAGTGATGTGAATGCTGACTGTTCATATAATGAAGGACTGATCTGTTTCCTATTTTCTTTGAAAGCAAAATCAATGAATCCAGGCACAACAAGGGTTATCTTTGTTAGTGTAATACAACAAAGGCCCGGAGACGTGGAGGAGCAATAGAAGCATCTGTAAGTGCATGGGATATGAATAGCTTCCACATGAAGAGATCACAGCTGAAGGTCCCCTCAAGTTGTGCAGGAGGTGACGGAGGCTCAGAGATTATCGTCCTCAATGCTATTGTCTACATATGAGCAAGTTACAGAATTTCCCAGGCTGAGGATGTCCCAGGACAGTGTCACAGAGATAAAGCAGATGCTTAAATTGGCCTTAAAATTGGAGTGGGTGGCTGTCAAGGTGACAACTGCACTAAACTTTGATGCAGCTGGGGATCTGTGTAGGATTTCTGAATCTTGAACCCATAAATAAATCAAGACTGCTACCTTTTTTTATTTAGTGACAACATTGGTACCATATCTCAGAAGTCTGTTCCAGGTATCGTGGAGCTGCCATGATGCCTACATGCTTGAGAACTTTCATGTTCCTGCTTAATTACAAGACTGGATGCCTTTCAAGAATGGTTATGGCAGACAAAGGCTATCTTCTGCAACCATGGCTGATGACTCCATTATGCGATCCCCTGAGACTGAGCTTAAATACAACTTAGTAACTTTTCAACTCGGCTATGATAGGTCAGGCAGTAGGCCTCCTAAGAATAGGGTGCTTATGCTTGGATTGGTCTGGTGGGGCCTTGCAGTAAACTCCAGAAAGAGTGTGCTACATAATCCTTGCATAGTGTGCCCTACATCACTGGAGCAGGCAAAGGGGGGATATGATGGATGCTGAAGAGCTGAGAGAGTAGGAGCAGTCTTCTTCTGAGGAGGAGGATATTGAGTGGGAGTCACATCACTTTCTGCATGATAGAGTGTAGCATTGTCAAGTCCTACAAAACAAACAGAATTCTGTTGACACCCAGTTCGAATAGATGTCAGCTGGGTGCAGTAATCATTCACTGACAGTGAATTTGTTGCTGCTCAAAAAACAAGCCATCCCTGTCTATTTTCAGAAGCAAGTGCAACTTGTGTTTGTTTAATGCTGTTCTATTGATGCTGAATAAAAGCGAACATAACGAACCATTTGCAGGTGATGATTCCACATTGAGCAAGAGGAAGATTTTAGGCTAAACTGGGCAGTGGAAAAAGAACAGCATTCCCTTAGGGATCAAAGATGGGGTGAGACTAGGCTGTGTTTGGTTCTTAAACTGCAATAGGTGTGAGTCGATGCAATTGTATGTGCAATGAAGTGTTTACCTTGCCACCTATGTTTACGGATACTGTCCCACAACATGTGCGGTGAAAAGGAACTCTGGACTGCTTCACCAAATAAACGGCTAGGCTTCAAAAATGATCCAGTGCTCGAGATATTTGAGAAGTGGCAAGTGTTTCGCCTATGACGAGTGGGAAATGTAACGAACAGGATGCCAGAGGATGTGATGCGTAGATAATGAGAAAAGTTTATGAAGATTGAATGAGAAAAGTGATTAGCCCTCGTGGAGAGAAACCTTGCATACAACTCACCAAAAAATGACACAAAGCTGACTTGTAGTATGTTTTAGCTGCTGGATACGAAAACTCCAGCTGGTCCATGTAGCCTGTCCCATACACACGATTGATACTATGACTCAAGACTCACATCCACCGTTAACTATGTGATCTTCTCGAACAGAAAATCTTCACAGTAACATAGATAAAATCCTGGATCATTTCTCTCTGACCCCCTCTGACAGGAAATCACATGATTCAAGTGTTATCTGTAAAACTATTTATCTTCTGTGTGATGGATTGTTTTAGCAACATGCTTTTCACTGAATTGAATTTTGACCTCAACATAGTGTGATGGCAATCAAGAATAGTGTTCAATATTATTGATTAAAGTTGCTAAGTAAATTAGTGAGTGTGTTTTTATTGGATGCTTCTCCCTTTCTTCTTGGCTTTTATTTTGGTATTTCTGCTTTTTTTTTACATCCTGGTTTTTGTATCTTAGACGGTTTTATTTAAAATTCGGGGTTTTGTACCTGAGATGCAACTCGAAAATGGTGACTTTGTCCAGTTTTTACTGTAGGCCTATATCCCTGCACTGGAGTGCACGTGACAATGAAACTTAATTCTAATTCTAATAGCATGGCACAAGATGCCTTGTGGCATCAGCCATTCATTCTCTGTTTGAGTGTTAATTTACCAACCTGTGGCTGATCTTCCTAATATCAGTCTTGCATAAAAATTGCAGAGGAAACAGACTATAATACAAGCAATATTCCAATTCAATTGTATACCTGCACAGTCATCCATTTAGCTTATAGGGAATGAGCAGCACAATAGGTCAACAGAAATTAGAGGGAATATTGCTCCATGTTGAAGTATTTCACAGATCTGATGCACTTTGAATCTGAGAATATAGAAGTTGCTATATTAATGCAAGATCATTCCTTTTATAATGAGATGGAAAAGCAGATTGAAAAATTGATAACTTACTTTCAGGCTTCATGGGAGCTTGTACCCTACTGAAATTAAGTCACAGGTGAAATGAAAGACATGCCAGTCATACCTGCCTTTCAGGTAGAAGATACAGAAGCTTGAATACATCCACCAACAAGTTCAAGAACAGCTTTTTCCCTGCTGTTATCAGACTGCTGAGTGGATCTCTTGAACTTCAAATAAATGTTGATTTTGCTAATGTTGATCTTGCTTTGCACACTTCCTGTGCAGCTGTAATCTTGTATGCCTTGCTCTGTCTAAGCACCCTATAATCCATATGTCCTTGTTTGCTGTGATCTGCCTGTACTATTCTCAAAACAAAGCTTTTAGACAGCATGGAAATGTAAAAGTGCTCTCAATGACCACTAAAACAGTTACCATTCTTGATTTGTTCTGATCACTGGACCCGAAACATTAACTCTGACTTCTCTCCACAAATGCTGCCAGACGTGCTGATCTTTTCCAGCAATGCCTGTTTTTGTTTCTGATTTCCTTTTTATGTTGTCAGGAAATTGTTGTTATCATTGTTTGAAATATCTGTGCCAAAAAATGTAAAGACATAGATTTAAACATTGTTATTAATTCAGAGTGGATATTTTCTCAGCTGTAGTGGCATTAACTGCTCTCAAAGCCATAGGGTTTTGCCACATCCATCTATTTTTGAAAAACTTAGTGTAGGCTACTTCTAGAGTTTACCATATTGCCCACAAATTTTACTTATGCCATTGTTATGCAGCCAGCTGATGACGCGATATGAAACACAAGATATTTATTTGTCCACAAGATGTGGATGTTTCTGGCAAGGCCTGCATTTATTGCCCATCCATAATTGCTCTTGAGAAGATGGCAGAGACCCATCTTCTTGAATACGTCTGAATGAGACAAGGTCATTTTTGAAAGCAGCTTAGAGTCAATCTCTAGCTATAGGTTTGGAGTCACATGTGGATGAGAAGAACAACAGATTTCCTCTGAGTGAACCAAATAACAGTCAGATGATTTCATGTTCACCATTACTAATATTAGCTTTTAGTAAATTTCAAGTATATTTATTCAAGTGAATTTAACTTCCATAGCTGCTACAAGGTTTTGAATTCATGTCTCTTGATTGTTTGTTCTCTGGATAACATAAGCACTGTGCTATCATAAGCAAATAAAGGGATCAAAGCTGTCTTTGTTTAGCTATGGTTTGGAGATGCCGGTGTTGGACTGGGGTGCACAAAGTTAAAAATCACACAACACCAGGTTATAGTCCAACAGGTTTAATTTGAAGCACACTAGCTTTCGGAGTGTTGCCTGTTGAAGGAGCGACGCCCCGAAAGCTAGTGTGCTTCCATTTAAACCTGTTGGACTATAACCTGATGTTGTGTGATTTTTAACTTTGTTTAGCTGGGTTTAAAGATATACATTTTATTTGAGTGTGGCCAAGATAATGAACTCTAGAAAAGACAACAATGGTCAATTGCTTTACTTGAGGGTTTTGACAAACAGAAAAATGCACAAATGATAAAATAATCGCATGTCAGATAATGGATTTGGGGCTTGAGTTCTGATGTTTCCATTTGCTATTTGAAACTTTATTGAAAAGGTTAATAACTAATCCTTTCATATCATAAAACAAAGACAAGTAGGTGAATTTCAAGTTTTGCACTTATCTCAAGTTTAACTTAAATACTGTAAATACAAAGGCTACCTTCCTTTAAGAAGAATCAGATATTACATGACATAATAAAATGAGTCATTCATACTATTTGGAAAGATAAATAAAAGAAGGTATAAGGTACTAACTCTGATTTTCTCTGTTCCTGCAAGTTTTCTTTATTGTGCCTTTAACATGCCTCAAGTGTCTGCTGGTGAACTGCCTATTTCTCAGCAGGGTTCAACCTCTTATTACTTTCAAGACTCCTTTAGTGTCCTTCATTACTTGTTTAATGGTACCCATCTGTAGAGCTCTTCCTCCTCCAGATGCCATTAACTTTACTGTTATCTCCCTTAAAGTTGGCTTTTTTCCTTTCGGATGAACACTTGATCTCTATTTTTAGCATTTTCTTTTCTGTTTTACAAGTTCTTGAATCATAAAATCAAGCACATATTGCTCTTTATGTATTGCCCATCTGTGCCTTTCTAACCTTTATAATGATACACCTGAATAAACATACCATAGTGAGGAAAGTGACCTTACAAACCAAAAATAGCTTGTAGAGAGTTTTTGTTTCAAGCATTTTTGATTCAAAAGTAAATGTACGATCTTTTTATTTGGGAGAAATGAAGGAGAAGTTATCAAGATAAATTTAAGAGAGAAAGATAATGATCTAATGCCCTTGAAGTATTTGCTAATAGTAAAGCAAGATCTTCATCAAATTATGATAAGTTGTAAACAGAAATCAGTTCCTTTGATCAACATGTCTACTACTTAAAGATCAATATATAATGCACTTAAAACTCACAGCCTTTCACCCATTTCCTGTCAGCTTTGCTGTTGTGGTTTGGATAATCTTTCACACATTTTTAGTAGTATCCACAGAAATTTCCCATGCTCCCAACCTCCCAATAGCAGTGTACCTGAGTTACCTTAGTTTTATATTTTCTCATCTTCTTAACTTATACAGTGAGAAACGCATATGTTTCATCTAACTCTTTTTGTTTTCTCCTGCAAAAACATGTTTATTTTGAACTATGAACAAAAGTTTCCTTGGTGACATGTCAAATATATGGTTATGTACTGTTACGTCCCTCCATGTCCAATATAGGCTGTGGTGTAATGTATTAATATCACAGTACCTGATGTATTGGATTGAGTTCCTCCAAAGGCGTAATTTAAAATATTGATTTATTTTAGAGGTCCTTTCATGAAATTGATCTTCCTCAGCACCAGACTTATCACATTATAAACTCACTCGTATTCATGATATTAACAGGTGATAGGGATTCATCAGCAGCACTATTTAAAAGGCTCAAACATTACATACTGAGGACTGTAGATGCTGGAGACCAGAGTTGAAAAGTGTTGTGCTGGAAAGGTACAGCAGGCCCGCTTGGCACACCAGCCTCATTCCTGAAGAAGGGCTTTTGCCTGAAACGTCGATTCTCCTGCTCCTCGGATGCTACCTGGCTTGCTGCGCCTTTCCAGACCACACTTTTCAACTCTGGTCTCCAGCATCTGCAGTCCTCACTTTCTCCTAGTTGATCTTAATCTACTGCGAACCCTCTTGCAAGGATGCCTACTTTGAAGAAGCTCTCCTCCTCCCTCTACAAGGATCTCAGTGAGTCCCTCTCTCACTGCACCCCCCAGGTCATCTCCTCTGCCTTGAAGCTCTTCAGCCACGTCCTGAAACAGACTCGCTACCACAGCCACATCTCCTTCCTCAGCATCTGCCTGCGGAACCGACTGACCCCACTACATTCAGACCAACACAATTTGGACCCAACCCTCCTCTACTTTGGGGAGACAGGCCGCCTACTTGCGGAACGTTTCAGGGAACACCTCTGGGACACCCGCACCAACCAACCCAACTGCCCCGTGGCTGAACACTTTAACTCCCCCTCCCACTCCGCCAAGGACATGCAGGTCCTTGGCCTCCTCCATCGCTAGACCCTGGCCACACGACGCCTGGAGGAAGAGCGCCTCATCTTCCGCCTAGGAACCCTCCAACCACAAGGGATGAANTTTATCTCAGCCCGCTTGGCACACCAGCCTCATTTCTGAAGAAGGGCTTTTGCCCAAAACGTCGATTCTCCTGCTCCTCGAATGCTACCTGGCCTGCTGCGCCTTTCCAGCACCACACTTTTCGACCATTACATACTGGTTGGTTGGTAATTTGTCCTTTAAGGCTTCTGTTTAACTCATGTGCACTTTATGCCCAACTTTCTGAATTCTACAACTAATATCAAGCCTCTGAGAAGATTTGGCTGTAGCTGAACTTGCATCAAAACAACAAAAATAGAAATTGCTGGAATAGCTCTGCAGATCTGGCAGCATCTGTGGGGGGAAAGTAGAGTTAATATTTTGAGCCCAGTGCCCGTTCCTCAGATGTCTAGCAATTCTACAATATTTATCACAATGGTTGCATTCTTTTAGTCCAACTGAATAGAGCTTGTCCATACTTCACTCGAAATGTTAATATTAACATTAAATTCAGAGGAAAAGAAAATATCCTACAAATACATTGTCTAATTTTTAACAGGGCCAATTATGAATCATAATTGTGCAGTCCACTTGTGCTTTTCTTCTGTGCTTGTTGACTTAATGTAGTTCTCCTATCAGTTTCCCCAATGGCTACCAACATAGAGATGCATGGCAGCTTAATGGCTGTGGTGGATGATTTAAGTGGATCTCTCAGCCTTGAAAGAAATTTTCATTACATCTTTGCATTATCAGCATGTTTTTTACGGTACTGTCTGGCTTGCAAACTATTCATCAGTGTGAGTGAATGCCATTTTCTTCTTTGAGACTTTGACTTTTTCTTTTCTTTTTCTAATGCAAATCATAGTCCATTTACAAGTTCCAATAGTACTGACAACAGCCAATACTATGCTTGCAGTAATTGATTTTCCAAGATGCACAGAAGCCAGTCAGATCCTCCTTTATAGGATTGCTGGTGGATGCCATCTGAAAGGCACTTTTAAAGTTTTTCCCTAACTTGCATGTGGAGTTAGAAGCAGCAGTACTTTCGCTTCAGGCTCTGCATTAAATATGACGGTTACTGCTGATTGTTGGTCATTTAACCTGCAACTCCCCTGCACACACCCCTCCTACCACCCCGCCCCTCCACTACCACCCTCTCCCCTACCTCTTCATCCTACCCTTAGCACTCTTGATTTCTCTTGAATTTAACTGAGAAGTTGTCCCAAGCTATTGAAGGAGGAGATTCACCAGCACCTTCTGAAGAACAATTAGGTCTGGGCAATAAATACTGGCCTTAGTAGTGATGATCTCATCCTGTACACAAATCATAAAAATGAAAAAGAATTCTTTGCTAGGTTTTGATGAGCGTGTTGCATCAGGATGGTCCCTGGTTTCAGACGTGATCTAATATCTCAGCCAATATATTTTAATTGTAGAATCATAAATTCTATGCATTGATACTATTTTCATCCTGAATAACACAAACACCTGGAGCATAAAATCTTCTCAGCTCTCAGTAGAATTGGAATGGAAATACTATGTTTAGTTTGGAAGAATTAAATAAATTTTATTCCTTTGCAACAGGTAAGAAGGGGTAAGATTAAGGAACCTTGGATGACGAGAACAGAAGAGCTTCTCGTCAAAAGGAAGAAGAAAGCTTACGTAAGGTGGAGGAAGCAAGGATCTAGCACAGCTTTAGAGGATTACAGGCTTGCTAGAAAGGAGTTCAGAAATGGACTGAGGAGAGCCAGGAGGGGGCTTCGAAAAAGTCTTGGCAAATAGGATTAGGGGGAACCCAAAGGCATTTTGCTCTTACGTGAGGAATAAGAGAATGATCAGTGAGAAGGTAGGGCCGATCAGGGATAGCATAGGGAACTTGTGCATGGAGTTTGAGCAGATAGGGGAAGCCTGAATGAGTATTTTGCTTCAGTTTTCTCTAAAGAAAGGAACCTTGTTATGAATGAGAACTTTGAGGAGCTGGGATACTGGCTTGACCAGATCAAGATTGATGAAGTTGATGTGCTGGAAATTTTGGAAAACATTAAGATTGATAAGTCTCCAGGGCCAGATCAGATTTATCCTAGGCTGCTCCGGGAAGCAAGAAAGGAGGTTGCTAAGCCGCAGGTGAAGATCTTTGCCCCCTCACTCTCCACGGGAGTCGTACCGGAGGATTGGAAGGAGGCGAATGTTGTTCTTCTTTTCAAGAAGGGTAATAGGGAAATCCCTGGCAATTACAGACCAGTCAGTCTTACGTCTGTGGCCAGCAAAGTTTTGGAAAGAATTCTGAGAGATAGGATCTATGACTATTTGGCAAAGCATACCGTGATTAAAGGCAGTCAGCATGGCTTTGTGAGGGGCAGGTCATGCCTCACAAATCTTATTGAGTTCTTTGAGGAGGTGACAAGACAGGTTGACGAAGGTCGAGCAGTGGATGTGGTGCATATGGACTTCAGCAAGGCAGTTGATAAGGTTCCCCGTGGTAGGCTCATTCATAAAGTCAGGAGGTATGGGATACAGGGAGATTTGGCTATCTGGATTCAGAATTGGTTGTAGATGGAAAGTATTCTGCCTGGAGGTCAGTGTTGAGTGGGGTCCCGCAGGGCTTTGTTCTTGGACCTCTGCTGTTCGTAGTTTTTATAAATGACTTTGACGAGGAGGTTGAGGGGTGGGTTAGTAAATTTGCAGATGACACAAAGATTGGAGGTGTTGTCGATAGTATCGAGGGCTATTGCAGGCTGCAGTGCAGAGCTGGGCTGAGAAATGGCAGAAGGAGTTCAATCTGGATAAATGCAAAGTGATGCATTTTGGAAGGTTGAACTTGAATGCTGAATATAGGATTAAAGACAGGATTCTTGGTAGTGTTGAGGAACAGAGGGATCTTGGTGTGCAAGCACATACATCCCTCAAAGTTGCCACCCAAGTGGATAGGGTTGTTAAGAGCCACAAGGTTTTGCTACAACTCTACAAGTCCCTGGTGAGACTACACTTGGAATATTGTGTCCAGTTCTGGTCACCCTACTATAGGAAAGATACAGAGGCTTTGGAGGGGGTGCAAAGAAGGTTTGCCAGGATTCTGCCTGGACTGGAGGGCTTGCCTTATGAAGAAAGGTTGAAAAAGCTTGGACTTTTCTCTCTGGAGAGCAGGAAGAGAGGAGACCTGATCGAGGTATACAAGATAATGAGAGGAATAGATAGAGTCAATAGCCAGAGACTCTGCCCCAGGGCAGGATTGACAGATATGAGGAGTCATAGTTTTAAGGTATAAGGGGAAAGGTATAGAGGAGACGTCAGAGGTAGGTTCTTTACGCAGAGAGTTGTGAATGCATGGAATGCATTGCCAGCGGTGGCTTTGGAAGCAGAGTCATTAGGGACATTTAAGCGATTGCTGGACAGGCGCATGGAGAGCAGTGAGTTGAGGGCTGCGTATGTTAAGTTATTATATTTTACATGAGGATTAAACTTCGGCACAACATCGTGGGCCAAAGGGCCTGTTCTGTGCTGTACTTTTCTATGTTCTATGTTCTATGTTAGAGAATAAAATCATCTAGGACAGTAAAAATAATGTGCTTAAAGCAAATCATGTCTTGGGGGTTAAATTGACCATAGCTTGCTTATCAATTCATTTTAGAAAATTCTAAATGGCTTAATCATCAATAGGAGTTTCAATCTCTAGGGCAGAAATTTATGAAGAAAACAATGAGAAGATATAACAATAGGATGAAATCAAATGCTTTGTGAGCTTTCCTAGTTGCCTCTATAGTGATTGAGAAGCTAAGCAATGGATAGAACTCTTTTGCTTTCTCCACTTTGCTATCTGACCTGCTCAATACCTCCAACATTTTGTTTTTATTACTGAACACAATCAATGGGGTAATGATATCAAATTCTTATATATGAAAATTATACCCATTGTGAAGAAAGAGTAAGGGTGACTGAAGAAAAGTGGAGAAGAAGCAGGTGGAAATTGTACTTCACCATAAACAGTCCTTGCTTTGACTTAGGTCAGCACGTTATTACTGCATTGTTAGATTTAGCTGTCAAGGGCACTGGATGAATCAGTTTTGATCAAAGCTCACTGACCAGAAATGGGAATTCTGTTTTCTACCTATAGCTGCCCTATTTGCTGAGTATTTATAGCATTTTCTAATTATATTTCAATTGTGGAAAGATCCTTCATAAGTGCAAGTTTTATTCAAGATAATAGAAACTAATTTTAACTTTTCTTTGACTGGCTCCACCCTGCCCAAACTCATTAGTTCTCATTTTAATTTAATCTCCCTGGCAACATTGGTCTGCCATTTTGGGTTAGATCTCAATTCAGGCTTAAGAAGTTAATGAAAAAGACATATAGCTCAAACTCTATGCATTGGCCAGGTTTGATTAAAAGCAAGCCTAATTTGTCAGCATGGTTTAATCATTTAAGGATGTAGCATTCAGGTATGGTGGAAAGAGTTGATAATCAATTTAATAAACAACTCTATGGGACATTCTGCAGATTTGTAGAGTTGAGGAAGAGTCAACAGTTACTTAATAATCATGACCAACAGGCAGTTGAGTATAGATCTTCTTCATTTAAGAACATCTATCAAGGGAACAAATAATGACTCAACTCAATTTTCTTAAGAAATAAAAACAACTGGAGTCAAACCATTCTACTTATCCCACATGTTTTGTTCCTTCCTACTTCACAAGGAGTATTACTGAATTAAACTGAAGGAAGCTCGACTGTAATTGCTATTCTGCTTGCTCAGTTACTCACTGTATAAGGTGTGAACTTACAAATGATCATTTGGCTTTGTCTCTTTAAAAGGTCAATCATCAAGTCGGAATCTAATTTTTAAAAAAGTCAGAAAAGACTGAAAACCTGAACACATTGGCACATTCATTTGCTCAATTAATGAGTTCTTTGTCACAGTTCCCTTGATAAAATATCCTCTGAGTAGATATAAAAAGTAGAAATACATATAGGGGTAAATTCCTGATTTTAAGGAACATGAGGTCAGATTAGGAAGATATTGATGATGCTGAACCTGAGGTAAAATCTAGAACAAAATGTACTAAAAAGATTAGTGTGAAAGTTGATAAATTACCTGGTTCAAAAGAAAAGCATCTCAGGTTGTGAAAGAAAGCATAAAGGTCGAAGTAGCAGAGATATTGTTCACAATCTTTGAATCCTCATTGGATGCAGTAATGCCAGAGGATTGGGGGGATGCATGTTTTAAACCATTTTTCAAGAAAGGAGGTATAAACTGGGAAACCACAGGACAGTCAGTCTAAAAGTAATGGTGAGGAGGCTATTAGAAACCATTACCCAGAACAAAATACTTTTTATTTGGAAAAGCAAGGGTTAATGAGGAGAACCCAGCACAGATTTGTTAAAGACAAACATGTATGATTAACTTGATTGAATTCATGATGAACTAAGTTTGATCAAGGTTGTTGTAGACCTTGAGAAGGCATTCAATAAAGTAACACACAGAAGATTTCTTAAGAAGATGTATGCCCATGAAATTTACAGCAAACTAGTGATTAGAATACAAAATCAGATCAAAGACATAGAACAAAGGGTTTGGTGGCTGAATGTTTTGCAGACTGGGATGTGTTTGCATTAGCAAGGGTCAGTTTTGCATCCATTTACTTTCTTCAGTTTTTATAAATGATCAAGGGTTACATATAGAGAACAGAATTGTAATGTCTTTGGATGATAAAATAACTTGCCAAAGTAGTAGATAGTGAAGAAAATGATTATAGGCAACAGGATGATGCAACAATAGATGTCAATAATTGTCATGATAGATGGATTTCATTATAGGGAATTGTGAAGTGTTGCACTTTGGGAAGGGTAATATGGAAAGGAGCATATTATGAATGGCACAATTTTGAAAAGTGTAGATGAGAAGAAAATCCTTGGTGTCTGGAAATATAAATCCTTAAATGAGGCAGGAAAATTTAAGAAATTGGCTAAAAAGCACAGAGTTTATCTGGGTTTATGAATAAAAGACAAAAACAAATGGAGAACTCATGCTAGAACCTTATAAGTAACTGGTGAGGTCTGAATTAGAATATTCTGAACACTTCTCAGTGATCTTCAGAAAATATAGAAAGGTGTTAGAAAGCTTACAGAGGAGACTTAACAGAGAGTTAATTTTTACAAGTGTCTTCAGTTACGAGTGGAACTTGGAAGTCTAAGGTTGTTCTCCTTGGAACTGAGAATATTAACAGGTTACCTAATTGAGGTTTTCAAGAGAGGTTTTATCAGAGTAGACAGAGGAACAATTCTCCATTTGGTAGTGAGCCAACAATTGGATATCATGGATTTAAAATTATTGGCAAATGATCATGAGAGGAGATGAGAAGATTTTTCACTCAAGGCAATTGTTGGGACCTGGAATGATCTATCTGAAGAGGTGGTGGCAACTCACTCTGTAAATTATTTCAAAAGAGATTTGGACAGGTGCTTGAGGATAAAAGGAACATACAAATTTGAAGACAAAAAGGGGAATGTGAGACTAAGCCCAACTGCTATTTCTAAGAATCACCACCAGCATGACCAGCTTCTGTTCCGTACGTTTCTACAATTTTATGAATAGACTCAATGTTACAGATGTTAAAATGAAAATAGTAGTCTGCTGTATAGCAAAGAATTTGGTTATAAGCTGAGAGGAGATGAGATGGAGTGCCCTACAGTGAGCAATGTGATATTTAAGGCGCATATATTGTACTGCTGAAAACTGGCATCCCAGAGGAAGATGGAATGAATCTCAATAGAGACACCATACCTGTCATGATAAATACAATGCACAGGAGAATATGAATACAGAGGAACTTCAATTATCCGAACAACACGGGCAGGGAATATTTTGTTCAGATAATCGAATGTTTGGATAACACAGTTGCGATCTTGTTTGAATAATCCGAAATTCGGATAATTGACGTTCGGATAATCGAGGTTCCTCTGTGTATATATAATATATGAATAAAAGTAACAACAAGCAGAAGCTGTGGGAACTGACAAAAAAAAGCTGGTTTTCTTTTATCAAGAAAGAGATTAACTTGTTCTTTATTTTGAAACTTTTCAAGCATTGAAACCATTTGTGGATTCCCACCTCATGATACATCCAGTGGATCATACAGAGGTGAGCAATTAACAGGCATCTTGTGCATTTTTCATCCAATTCAAATGGTGGTCAGGACTTGGATGTATATGGCCCACTGGGGGACTGGCCATCTGACAGCATCACTGGGAGACATGTGCAGTGCTGAGGCAGATAGGAACCACGAGAATATCTCAAACTGGAAGCATGATTGTATAGTTTTTGAGTGTTAATAAAAATAAAGACCCAGTGCTGCTGCAGCTATTAACACGGAGGGGGAAAGACATTGCTGGGCACATGATGCAGTGAATACACCTTCTGCAAGGGTATGCTGCACTTAGTTCTAAATGATATTCAAATACTTTGAAGAGCTACTGATCTTGAATCGATAGGCAGTTGCTGGAGGTTGTCTCCAGAAAAATCCCTTGGAATCAAGAAATTATCAAGAAGTGGACTGTTCACACCCTCCATCTCCAAAGCTATCATTACGCCACCAGAGTTAACTTATGTTTAGTGAAATAGTTCACAGTGGAATTATGTCCAACTTTCAGGAGCCAAAGAGAAAGAAAGGAATAAAACCAGACATTATCCTGCAAAAACGCAACTCTTGTTGACCAATCTCTTCTAACCTCTTTACTCCCTATCTCTCTCATCTCTTTTAAACTCACAATCCTCGGAGAGCTCAGTGCCCCTCCAAATCCGATCTCTTCCCCATTTACAAGTTTTCTAATCTATCATTGGCAACATGAACTGGAGTTTCATGGATTTTGGGCATCTCCAAAAACCTTTAAAATTAGTAGGCAGGACACAAATCTGCAAGTCCAGCCCCTAAGTCTGACAGATTCTTCTTTTGTCATTAGAAGAAAAGGAGTGAAATGTGACTCAGTCAAAGCCACATAACCTTCTGAGAGAACAAATTTCTCCTTATCTCCACCTTAAAATGTGGGCTGAATTTCTAAGCAGTGCCCCATGATTCTAAAGTTACCTACACGATGAAATACCTTTTCAATATCCACCTTGCCACAATCATTCAGCATCTTCAATCAAGTTATCCTTCTCTGGTCTGATCTCCAGTGGAAACAAACCAAGGCTGTACAACCATTCATCATAGGCTAACTTGCTCATTCCAGACATCAATCTCAGAAATCTTACTGAATTGCCTCCAGACATTTACTTCTCTCCTTTAAACCCATTTGCTTCCTTCAAGTAGAACATGTTGTTATGGGTACCTGTATGGGTACTAGCTATATCTGCTGTTGTACAGTTCATGTTGAACATATTTTGTTCCAATTCTGCATGGACCACCACTCACATCTCTTTTATAGTACATTGATAATTGTATCAATGCCATATCCATCCTCTTCCTGAATTGGAAAACATCATTGCAATTGCTTCCAATTTCCGCCCTTTCTTGAGTTATCATTGTCCATTTCTGATCCTCCCCTTCCCTTTTGAAACTTCTCTGTCTCTATTTCTAGCAATAGGTAATCAACTAATATTCATTACAAACCCATTTACACTCACTTACGTTTCATCCCACCATGTAAGGATTCCATTCCATTCTCACAGCTACATCTCTATCACATCTGATATGATAGTGAAACCTTCCACAACAGTACTTCTGAGATATTTCTTTTCTCTCAACTAACAAATCTTCCAACTGTGGTTGGCTCTTGGCCACATCTACCACATTTCCTGCAGTTTTGCTCTCACCCTTATCCCTCTCCCAGAACAAAAGAAAAGAGTTCCCCTTGTCCCTTACCTTCCACTCAACTGCCTCCCATATTCAATGAGTAATTTTCCACTATTTATGCCTCCTGCAGTGTTGTCAGTACGAAACACACCTTGCCTCCCTACCCACATATTCAGCATTCTGAAGGGACTATTCCCTCTGTGATACCTCAGTCCACTCCTCAGTCATCCCTAAAACTGTGTCTCCTGTTCATGGCACCTTCCCCTGCAATCTCAGGAGTTGTAAAACCTGCTCTTTCACTTTTCTTCCAGGTGAACCTGTGATTTATATAAACTTGTTTCAATCTGATCTATTGTAGTCAATGCTCACAAGGCCAAGTGCAGACTGAGTGACCACTTTGCAGAACACCTTTCTCCTAGCTGCAGGCATGATCCCGAGCTTCTGGTGGCTGTCCTTCTGATCTGCCACTTTGATGTCAAGCTGATATTTCTGTACTCGGTCTACTGCATTATTTCTGTGAGACTCAACATAAACTTCAGAAACAGTACCTCATCTTATGATTATGCATGTTACAGCCTTCTGGACTAAATGTTGAGTTCACTGATTTCAGACCAAAAGCTGTCTCCCTTTTCTTTTTCCCTTTTCCTTGCTTCTTTTTGTTGGCTTTTTTTTCCAGTTATCACAGCTGTTCTCGGCATGTTTATTTCTTTGTTTTCTTTCTTGCCCTCATCACCATCCTGAAGGGTTAACTTCCACCCTATCACAGACCATCCTTTTGTTCTTGTGTCCTTATCCCACCCAGCACTTGCTCTAAACCTGTTACATCTGTAACCTTTCTCAGTTCTGATCAAAGTTCATAAACCTGAAATGTAAACTCTGTTCCTCTCTATGCAGGTGTTGTCGAACCTGCTGAGCTTTTATTTTCTTTATTTATGCTATGCATATGGAATCATAGAGTCATACAACACGAAATAGACCCTTCAGCCCAACCCGTCCATGCCGACCAGTTTTCCTAAACTGAACTGATCCCATTTTTCTGCATTTGGCCCATATCCTTCTAAAACTTTCCTATCCGTGTATCTGTCCAAATGTCTTTTAAATGTTGTAACTTTCTTCACCTCTACCAATTCCTCTGGCAGTTTGTTCCATATACTGGTAGTCACCGTCCAAAGGGCCAAACTAAGGACCAAACTGTACTTCTGCCTTTGTCAAAGATTGAAGCATGGCACAATGTCGTAGCAAAAGTATCTAAGGTGGAGAGAAAATTAATTGAAAAAAACTATAAATTGGAGGGAATGACTGACAGTTTTATCAAAAGAATAAGAAAAAGAAACTAACTCCACTGATAGTATTACACTAAACAATGTGTTTAAAGAAACATAACATATCCTGTATTCTGACAGTCTTTGTTATTTGAAATCCCCATGGATGCAACCGTTGACTTAACCACGAAGGAAGCATTAGTTGCTGTGAGGGGAAACTTGCATGAATCATTCATATTGAGTTCATTAATCATTTACATTCAGCTGTAGTCTATTTTGTTGAACAGAATACAATGCAGCACCATGACCTTTAACTACACTTTCAAACAAGGCAGCTGTACATTCAATCCATACTCTTTGACTGTGAAGCATACACGTCTGCTAAGTACACATCTTTTGTGAAAAGAGCAGGGACATTACGTAAAGTATTATATCACCCTGGCTGCTTATCCTTTTGTTGAAGAGGTACAAATGTCTACCTCAGCTGCTTCGTGTAATCAAATATTTGGCTTTTAAATTTGATGTGGACTTCATATTCCTCCTTTTACAGATATTGAAAAAAGTGCCCATATTTTGCACAAAAGAATACATAAATAAAAAATGGGAGGAAGATGCACCATTTTGTTTAAATTCCTTTTGTTGGACTCAAATCTTCTTGCGTTTGTAGATGAAAACTGATCATAAAGACCCATATGAAACAAATATGCTTTTTCTCCATAAGCATATTGAAGAAATGTTGTTAATCAAGCTGTAGAATACAGTAACTTATGAGTAATTACTTAAAGAAAATCTCTCAACTGATGATTTTTCAACAAGGTTTACAGAGCCAGAAAAATATTTGACCCATTCTCAACATGACACACCCAGGCAGCATGAGACTGGACTGAGATTGGCTTTAAGCTTCATTTCAGCAAGCAATAAGAATGAATTGCTCCTCCAAGTAATATTTATTCAAGCAAAATATTTTAGATATTTTTTAAATGCTGGATTATTGACTCAGTTCTTTGTTGCAATGAAAATAGTTCTTGGGTATTTTGTTTAACCAATAGTGAACGCAGTGTTATGGACCAGGCCAGACCCCCTCAAAACAATTCAAGAAAGTAGCCCAGACCCTAACTTTGCTCATTGTTTTAAGCAAGTGTAACCTGGATATTCTGGGAGTGATGCAGCTGGCGCAACCGCTTAGCTCTAAACAAAACAGAATTTATTTACAAGATTACTGAATGAAACAAAAAGAAGAGAACAGAATACTGAATAACTTAACCTACCTGACAACCCAACAGATCATCCCAACTTAATGAAGCTGTTCCAAATACTTGTAACGATCCCTATAAACACCCCTTGGCACAAAAGGTCTTACGGGAGACAAGTCAGAGAGAGGAGGAAGATCAGCCTGGACCTGTTCCTTTGGGTCCAGCAGCTTCAACACACTATTATGCTAATGCCAAACCAAAATGAGAGCAAAGCTGAGCTGGGAGCACTAGCCATTCCCCTTGCATTGCACAAATGTTTTTTTTTAACTTGAAAGCCTTTAACTGAGGCAGTATATGTTAGCTATAATCAAACTGGTCCTAAAACCCATCCAAACCCAGACTTCTCGGAGTCTGTGTCTTTTATGACCTCTCTGTAAAAAAACCAAGGACAACCTAACCTTGTTAAAGGAGCAGCATCGTCACAACAGGCATTAAATAGATGTAGTACTAATAAGACTAATATGTTTGAAAGTCTGATTTCCATAACTTGAACTTGCCCAGAGGTATTAAACCCAATGTGGATCCTTATCTATGGGCTCTTCGCTCTACAGTGCTATGGCTGACACATAATAGTACAGAGCAGGTATTGAGGAGAGGAAACAGGTTTTTTTGATGCAGTACTAAAGGTTCTGGGGAGGACATCAGAGGAAGAAGTGTATACTGTACCCACAGAGAGGAAGTTGTCAACCTTAACCACCTTGTCTTCCTGTTCCTCTCCATATTTTGTTACCTTTTCTGATTTTATTTCTTCTTCCCATTTCTTGTTCAAATCAAGAGAACCTCAAACAAGCAGCCTGTGAGGAAGCACTTCTCCTAATGATTCACACCAAGGTGTTCAATAGACGAAGTAGCATAACATATTTTAAATTAGTTCAAGAATTCTTGACAAACTGTCCCAAGAAAGCTTTTCAAAGTGTTTCAAGGCTCTTGACATGGCATAGGCAGCAGTAAACATGACATGATGAGTACTCTTTTAATAGTGCTTGAAATCAAAATTAACACTGTGTTTACTTACAAACTACTGGTCTCTGTGCTTTAGTTGGAGAACTAGCCATCAAAATAATGTGCACGCTTTTTAGTGAGTCCTAGTAAACATTTTAAGTGCAATCAACTCTTCACGAGAGGTGTTTCTCAAGCTGGCTTTGACTTCTTTGTGAAAATGTTGTCTTGCACAAAATGCTGGCTTCACCAGTATTTCCGCTTTATACTGTATTTTGGTCACCTTTGAGGTTCTTCAACCACAAAGTATTTCATGAAAATTGTACTTCCTTCTTGTATTACAGGAGACTCTTCATATTTACAGTTTACTGTTTCTAGCATCATCAGGTTGAACACACATAATGGCTGTGGTCCTGTCATTCTTTTAGTTATGGGATGCATAAATGCACACAGTAATCTAATTGTAGCCAAATCACTGCCTTGTACATCCTTATCATTATCCATTTACGCTTGTACTATTTTAAGATATTTATACTTTAAGGGAATGCATGAACCTGGGTCACTATTAACCATAAACACATAAATGGCTGATACACTACAAATATTTTTGTGAATAACTGTGGTTAAAAATAAAAAGAAATGTCAAGCTACATGTTGTTCAAAGGTTGTTAGAAACCATAAATACTGTTAAAATCCACGGATGAACAAGTAACTTAAACTAGGTCACTTACGTGTCAAGTTTGCTTCCAAGAATCATACAAGTCATTGATAGGCCAAAATCTATTTATTTTCTTGATAATAATAAAAATAATTAAGATTCATTTTCACAATACCAGTCTTATCCTAACAAGTACTTAATATGCAAGTTTTGAGAACATCCCCGATATCTTTGGATGAAGATTCATTTGCCACTAAGATTTTCAAAAATGCAATGAATAACATTATTGGATGAATGAATTACCAACTATGAATCTTTTATGGCTTCAATAAGCTCTTTATGTTGTACTTTACAGCTGCTCCTGTGCTGTGGGGATCAAAACAGAACTGTGTTATTCATTATTGTTATTGCTTTGTTGAAACCTTAACATAATTTTTAATTTACAAGTTAAGTAAAAGAAATGCCAATGCATATTTATCCCCCTTATCATATGTATTTGTTATGATCAGAATTTACCTTAATTAGTCTTGATCAGCTAAATAAACATACTATTTTCAGATACAGGAATCATGGTTCACAAACTACATATGCCTATTGGGGCAGGCAGCAATCATACCATTTGCTGTCTCTTCATTTACACAAGTCCAACACAACCTATGCTATTGGGCTAGCTGGCTGCATGCTTATCAAATACCTTACAATGTATGATGATGCTAATAAAGTTCCACAGAGGAGACAGTGGTGTAATGGTAATGGTGGAATTTTCCATTTCGCAATTAATATATTGTGTTGCGTTTGTTAGAATGTGTCATATCCATTATTGCCTGATGTGAGTTATCGCATTCAACTATGTGCTTCTCAGCTCATTATCTGTGCAAGTGGGCTTTTGTGAAAGGTGCATGGGAAATTGTATGGTGAGCAAGTCTGAAGTTCTTTCCATTGGCGGGACCTTCTGGGGTGAATGATTCTGATGCTATATTTAAAGGTCAGTTGTGCACCACTCACTGCAAGCCAGGAATGTCCCCTCAGCCTGTGATGGCCAGCCACCCAGAAGCCTAGAATTGCCTGCCAAAAAGTCAAATTTGGTACCAAGATTTTCAGAGGTCACTGAAAGGAGGTCCATCGTCTTCCAGGTTGACCACATCAGGAAGTCATTCCAACAGATCTGAACATCCTGACTAGAGATTGTAGTGTGGGTCAGTGACAATGGTCTCACAAAAAATCCAACCCACCAATTACTGCCTCATCAGTCTACTCTCAATCATCAGTAACATGATGGAAATGGTCACCAACAATGCTTCAATTGCTTAGCAATAACCTGCCCAGTGACACTCAGTTTGGGTTCCACCAGTGTCACTCAGCTCCTGACATGATCAGAGCCTTGGTTGAAACTTGGACAAAAGAGCTGAACTCCAGAGGGAAGGTGAAACTGCCATTGACATAAAGGCTGCATTTTACTGAGTGTGGCATCAAGGTGTCCAGGCAAAAATGGACTTTATTTGAATCAGAGGAAAACTCTCTGCTGGTTGGAGGCATACCTAGCATAAACAAAGATGGTTGTAATTGTTGGAGGTCATTCTCAGGTACTCTCAGCTTCAGGTCATCTCTGCAGGAGTTCCTCAGGATAGTGTGCTTGCTCAACAATCTTCAGCTACTTCACCAGTATCCTTTTCCACATCTTTAGGTCAGAAGAGGGGATATTCACTGATGATTGTTCAATGCGCAATACCATTTACAATCCTCATTATAATTTGTTAGATACTGAAGCAGTCCATTCCCAAATAAAGCAGATCAGGACAATATCCCAACTTAGGCTGACAATTGGTGAGTAACATTCGCATCGCACAAATGCTAGATAACAACCATGTCCACAATAAGAGAATCATGCTGTTGACCCTTGACATTCAGTAACATTCCATTACTGAATCTCCCACTATAAACATCCCAGGTTACCATTGCACAGAAACTGAATGGAGTATTCAGAAATCCTGGAGTGAGTAACTCACCTCCTGACTCCCCAAAGCCTGTCCACCATCTATAAGGCGTGTGATGGAATACTTGCCACTTGCCTGGATGACTGAAGCTCCAACAACACTCAAGAAGCTTGACACTATCCAGGACAAAACTCTCCACTTGATTAGCACCACATCCTAAAATACTCACTCCCACTACTGATGCACAGTAACAGCAGTGTGTATGATGTACAAGCCTTGCAGAGAGCACATTCCAAATTCACAACCACTAGAGTTCAGATGAGCAATGAGAGAAGATACATAGGAACACCACCACCTGCAAATTCCAATCCAAGCCACTCACCATCCTGACCTGGAACTATACTGCTGCTCCCTCATTGTTGCTGCGTCAAAATCCTAGAATTCTCTCCTTGATGGCATTTTGGGACTATCTACATCAAACAGACTGCAGTGATTCAAGAAGGTAGCTCACCATCACCTTCTAAAGAGAAACTAGAGATGGATAATAAATGTTGTCAGCCAGTCAGCAATGCCAACAGTCCATGAATGAATTTTTAAAAATTGCAGCTCCATGAGAGCATTTCCACACCAAGTTGGATGATGTTGGGTTCAATTCTCCCAGCAAAAACTTGTAGAGATGGTCCAGTCTGACACTCCAGTGGTGTCCAGAGGATTGGTACAATCTTTTGGATGAAAATTTAAATCAGCACCTATCCACCTACTGAGATGAATATAAGAGATCCCATTGCATTAGTTCTCCCCATTCTCCTGACCAATATTTACCTCATGACCAGCATCATTAATATATATTAGCTGGGTATTATGTTCAGTCTTGTCATGTGCAAAATAGCTTTCACATTTTCAAATCACAGCAGCGACAGTACTTCCACAGTACATCATTGGCTTTGAAGCACTTTGGAATGGCCTGGTACAGTATATAAGTACAAATTCATTCTTTGAATCCTCTGTGATATCATCTATTTATAAGCTATCATTGAGATGTCTAATGACAGTGAGGAGATATTTATCATAGCATTTTTGGATGCACATCAACCTGAAAATGACAACGTAAATCAGCACACTAAAACCCTGAGGTGTTAGGTTCCCTTCAGAAAGCCATTTCACACCAGTTTGATTTTCCACAGAATGCTAAGAGAGTTAGTTGAGGGAAAGACAACTTTTCATCTCATCAAATTACCATCAGGCCAACTGCAAATACATTTGAATGCTTTTATTCACATTAAGAAAACAAGACAACACTCTGTTTTTAAAATGTTGAGATGGGTGGATGGGATGAAATGTTGGAGCCTTGATTTTCCCAGTAAATCCATACTCACTGTTGAAAAGAGAATTGTCTGCATAGCTTATACAGTTACAGGGGACACAATAATCTTTCAGACGAGATATTAAGCTGCGCTTTCATCAGTTTTCTTTGGTGGACTTAAAAGTCACCTGGCCAGTTATCACATCATTTGTAATCAATTTTAGCATCTTCCCTACTCCTGACATCAAACTTTAGTTCTCCATTCTCTCTCCCTCCCTTCTTAAATAGAAGGGTTACACTTGCTACTTTCCAGTCTGCAAGAACCTTTCCAAAATATATAACTCTACGGCTACCTCCTTCAATCCCCTAATTAACTTTTCAAATACTATGGCCTTACTGATATTAATTTCTGATAGCTCCTCAGTTTCACAACTTCTTTGATTGCTTAATATTTCTGCAATTTTTTTTATTCTTCTGCTGAAGACAGGCACAAAGAAATTTAGTTTCCCTGTTATTTCCAATTCTCTAATATGAATTCTCTTGTCTCTAATTGTAATGGAAACAGATTTATCCTGGCTAACCTTTTCTGTTTCTTATACACAAACAAAAACTTTTATGTCTGACTTATGTTTCACATAGTGGCATTCATATTCTCTTGACTTTTTCCTTTATCAGTTTCTTGGACCTGCTTTGCTGGATACTAAATTGCTCCCTAACCTCAGCTTTACCACATTTTCTGGCAACCGCACAACACACTTCACTTGATTCAATGTAATCTTTACTTCCTTTTATGAGCCATGTTTGAGTTATCTCTCCCATTTGGTGTTGGTGCCTTAGAGAAATGTGTACCTATTGTAGACAATGTAGTATCCGTTTAAATACCATCCAGTGCCTGTTTACCACTGTAATAACTCAAACTACCATAGCTAACTTGTTCCTCATACTTTCATAGTTTCCCTTATTCTAATTGAAGACCATGGTTTTATACATATTCAAATGTAATGCAAAATTTTATCACATTATGGTAACTAATTCCAAAAATCTCTTGCCAGCAAGGCTATAAATTATCCCTTTCTCTTTAAATCTAAAGTAACGTTTTCACTGTTATTTTCTTCAACAAACTGCTCCAGAAACCTATTCATAAATTACTCCAGGAATTCATCCTCTAGTGCCTCAGTGCTGATTAGGTTTCTCCAGTTATACTGTCTAAAAGTAAATTGAACTCACCCACTATCATTGTTTTTCCCACATTACATGCAACTCTGATTTCCTGATTTACACTGTGCCTGAAATTATCACTATTGTTTGGTGACTTATAAACAACTTAAACCAATATTTGTTGTCCTTTGCTGTTTCTTGGTTCTACGCAAACTGATTATACATTTTGAGCTTTTAATCTAAGACCTTTTCTCAGTAATGAACTGATCTCACCCCTTATTAAGAGTACTGCTCCACCTCCTTTTCCTTTTTTGCTTCTCACTCCTAACTGACAAATATTCTTCGATATTTAGTTCCAAATCTCACTCAGCCTGTCGCCACATCTGTGTAATGGCAATTAAATTGTACACTTTACCTTAATTTATACCTTCAAATGATGAACTACATTGCAAATATTGCATGCATTCAGATTGTGGAGTGAGTAGGGAAAAAATTCCAGCTACGCTAAACTAAACCTGAAACCATGGACACCTAAAATTGGGTCAGGTTGCGAGATAACACAGGTATGCCTTACATTTGGTAATATGGGGCAAATGCCTATTAAACCCCCTCTATGTAATTGGACTGCTCTAAATTCACAGGATTATTCCCTTCTGGTTTCCTTTTATTTGTTCATGAGATATGGATGCCCACGACTGGCCAGCAGTTATTATCTCACCCTAATTGCCCAGGGCAGACTTATGAGTCAACCACATTGCTGTGGGTCTGGAGTCACATGTAGGCCATATTAGGAAAGGATGGCATATTTCTACATGTGAACGCAGTCTTAAAGGTGGGTTCAATTTTAATTATTTTAAAAATATTATTGAATCAAGAAGAATGTGAAGGCAAGAGTAGACCATTTTTGCCCTTGAACTTGTTTTGTCTTTCAGTTAGATCATGGCTGATCTGAGAACTAAAATCATAGATTTGTCTTTTCCTATTATTCTTTAGTACCTTTAGATCACAAAAATCCATTTACTTCCTATTTAAGATTAACAGTTGATCTTTGATCAATTGCAGTTTTTGGAAGAGGGTTCCAAATTCCTTCCACCTTTTGGGATAAATCCAGGGAAGCTCTCAAGAGCTGAGAACACGGCAGACAGGTGCATTTAGTTATGAGGGAGGCAAAATATCAATTTCTTGATGGCAAGATAGAAGTTGGGAAAAATGTTGACAGCAGACAAAGATGGTTCATGGTTTCTGACAAGCATCTGGTACATATGTTTCATAGAAAATCTTAGTATTGAATCTCTATAATGTAGAAGAAGGCCATTCAGCCTATTGAGTCCACACTGACCCTCTGAAGTGCATTCTGCCCTGACATAACCCCCGTGCGCTATCTCATGGCCAATCCACCTAACCCATACATATTTGGACTGCGGGAGCAAATCACAGCACCAGAGGAAACCCACACAGATATGGGAAAAATGTGCAAACTCCACACAAACAGTTCCCCCAAGGTTAGAATCGAACCCAGACCCCTGGCGCTGTGAGGCAGCAGCATTAACCACTGAGCCCTCGTGCTGCTATATTCAACACATTAGTACGTTATGCATACTCATTAAACTACATGACTACCAAATTACATTGCACACGAACACAATGTTTAGGAACATAGAATCATGGAATCCATAAAGTGTGAAAGCAGGCCATTTGGCCCATCAAGTCCACAGCAACGTTCCGAGGAGCATTTTAGCAGACCGACTCCCCTACCCTATTCCTGTAACCATGCATTTCCTATGGATAGTCCACCTAGCCTTCACATCCCTGGACATTATGGGTAATTTAGCATGTCCAGTCCACCTAACTGGAGTAGACTAAATGGCCCATCGAGCATGTTCCACCATTCAGTACAATCATGGCTGATTTTGGGCATCAATTCTACTTTCCTGCCCACTCCCCATATCTCTTGATTCCCTGAAAGATGAAAAGCCTGTCAATCTCAGCCTTAAGTCTATTTAACAATGGAGACTGGGCATATAATTCCAAAGCTAAATGATTAGCCTCATATCTTGATACCGTCTTCTTTCCTTCTTGTAGTGATGGTGGGTCTCTGGAGTTGTCGCTGCCCTGAGTTCTTCAAAGAGTTTCTTTATATCCTTTTCTCCCCAATTTTGTAGCTGCACAATAATCTTATAAGGTTGTCCACATGCCCTAACCAGATACAAGTAGTCTGATTTAGTTCTTGGGATCCAGTCCAAAAATCAGGTGGCCCCTTTCAGGCGTTAGCACATTCCTTGCAAAATCAGTTAATCAAGGATACTGCAACCACAGCAAAGTCCAGAGAATTTCTGCAAACATAGCAACTCTTGGGTTCACCAGGTCACAGTTCAGTTTGCCATATTGTCAATTTGATCAGTTTCTGACCATCAGGATGTTCAAGCTTCATACCACATTCCCAGTGCTCACAATGGATTTTGTGCTTACTGATGTTCTATACATCTTATATGCAGAGCTGACTAACTGAACACACTGCACTGACCATATTACACAGAGAGAATGACTAACAATGCGCTGGCCACCGGTTGTCATGTGTTATGATGTCATGTGATTGCCTTAATGATCTGGAACCTGTGCCATGACTCAACAAGTGTGCAGTAGTTGAGGTAGTCTTTAGTGTGGATTTAGAGTACTAGAAACCAGCATTCCTTCTAATTTACTTACCAGCTGCACCCATGCGAGGCAGTGATTTCTGAATCTGGGAATCATTGTTTCAGTCAGCTGAAGTCAATTGCCATGTGTGGAGCATCAGAGCATTGCGCACACTTGCATAGCTATACAGCTTAGAAGGAACAGTGGTAGGAACTGCTATTCTTGTTGGGCCAGTACAAAGGAGGTTGCATTAAACTAGGATGATAGCTGTCCAGAGATGTTGGGGCATGGTTGCTCATCGAGAGGATAGGTCATAAAATGTCGTAACAGGACTCCACATTTTGTTTGTTCCATTGCAAACCGACTGACTCCTACAGTTATCTTGACTATACATCCTCACACCATGCTCTCTATAAGAACATTATTCCCATTCTCAGTTTCTTCATCTCTGTCACATCTGTCCTGATGATGTAATCTTCTCTCTCAGGAGGGAGACCTCAAAAACATCTACCTTTTCTCTTAACTGAGGATTCCTGGCCATTCTGGTCTATAGGGTCCTGAGCTCTGACCAGCCCATCTCCTGCACTTCTGCCCTCACCCATTCTTTTCCCTCCTACAACAGTGATTGGGTTCCCCTGGTCCTCACCTACCGCCCACTAGCCTCCATATCCGTCACCTCCAATGGGATGCCACAACAAGGCACATTTTTCCCTTCCTCTGGGACTGTTCCCTCCAGGACAACCTGATTACTCCTCCTCCATTCCTGACGCCATCTCACACCCCTAATGGCATCTTCTCATGCAATCGCAGAATGTGTAATACCTGCCCCATTATCTCCTTCCTCCTCACCATCCAAGGTCCCACACATAACTTCCAGCTGAAGCAACGATTTACCTGTACTTCATTCTGTCTAGTGGACTGCATTCGTTGTTCTCAACATGATCTCCTCCACATTGGGGAGTTGAAATGCAGGCTAGGTGACTGTTTTGCTGAATACTTACGTTCTGTCTGTAAAAATGAGCCAGAGCTTCCAGTCACCTGCCACTTCAACACTCCACCATGTTCCCATGCCAACATTTCTGTTGCAGGCCTGTTGTCGTGTTCCAGTTAGCCTCAGCATAAGCAACAAGAACATTTTCTGCTTGGGCTGAGGCTTACTGGAACATGAGCCTCTGGGACTCAACATCGAGTTCATTCAGTGTAGGGCCTGATTCTATCCTTCTATGTTTTTTATCCATCCCCACACCCGGTCCTATATGCAAAACCAATCCATTATCATGTTACATGCCTTGCTTTCAGCGTAGACCACACTCTGCCCACTCTCAGCTCTCATTATCGCTTATTCAGTTATTTTCTCTGTCCTGGCTATCCATAATCTCCTTGTTTACCCTTTCATATCTCTGCCTGGGCTTCATCTCTACCAATTGCTCACCTCTCCCTTCCACCATATCCCTCCTCACCCCAACCTCGCCTTCACCACTTTTTCCTAGCTGCTATTAGTTCTGGTGAGTCACAAGAATCAACATATTAAGTCTTCTTTCTTCACATAGATGCTTCCAGACCTGCTGAGTTTTGCCACCAATTTCTACTTTTGTGTGCAGAGGTATTTACTAACTTTTATTATTAGACTGTGTTGCAAGTCCTAGATTCACCAGTCAATAGAAATAGTTTTTCTCATTTGCATTTTCCCTTAATGTCCTGAAGGTTTGATCCAATTTCCCCTCTATCATCTAAATTCTTATGATCTGAGATGTTGGTGTTTTCAGCTCTGTGGCCACAAAGGATGCTGTGTCTCCTTGACAAACCTTGGTATACTTGGCCACACTCAGTGCCTAAGTGTCACGATACTAATTGTGTTCTATTCTTGTTATATCCTTGCCAATATGTGATGTTTAACACTCATTCAGGACTGCAGTGGTTTGGCAGTCAAGAGTGGTGCTGACAGTGCCACCAGTGAGCCTCAGCTGACACCTGTATTTCATAGAATCATAGAAACCCCACAGTGTGGAAACAGGCCACTTGGCCCAACAAGTCCACACAGAACCACTCCCCTACCACATTATTCTAGATTTTTCCCTGACTAATGCACCTATCCTACACATTCCTGAACACGATGGGCAATTTAGTATGGCCAATTCACCTAACCTCCACATTTTTGGATTGTGGGAGGAAACCCATGCAGACACAGGGAGAATGTGCAAACACCACACATTCACCCAAGGGTGGATTCGAACCCAGATCCCTGGCACTGTGAGGCAATAACCACTAAGCCACTGTGCTACCCTTATGTCCAATCTATTCTCCTGTTTGCTTGTACCTCAATGATGGCTTGCATTGTACACTTTTATCAGGAGTCTCAATTTAAAGTAAAACAAGCTTTGTGAAGCTGAACACATGTCTCAAAAGAGAAGAATTACACCAATTGGATTCACTCAATTTATTACAAGCAGGCAATAATTTAGCTTTTCCATTAATGCCTATGCTTTCCTCTCATTCTCCCAGCTAGAATTTATTACATTTTATCTTAGAAACAGAGGTCATATTTAATAATCTGCTTTTTGGACTTCTTTTATGGGAGTTCCCTTGAAGAGGTGAAAGGACAGCTCAAAAGCTATTTTTGATAAAAAAATTGATTTCATATAAAATCATGTTGTTCCTCAACTGTGAATGGCACAACACACTTCTGAGAATGATTAATTATATTATAACCGAACCTAGGTTTGAAAATCTGCTACCACAAATATGCTGCAGCTTCAACATAAATGCTGTGCAGTTTAAGCTTTAATTAATTCTTGCTGAAGGATTCACAGTTTCACCAAAGGTTTTGTATTTTTTCATATTGGACAAGATTTTTATGAATGAAAAGCAGTCTTAATGGTACCTCCAGGCCAAACCTGTATATTCTATTCATACTAACAGATATTGTGATTCAATAATGTTGAGATATTTATGCAGAGCAGAATTTTTGTCAATAGCTCTGACTAAATAGTAAACCAGCTTGGTAGAAAATGCTTGACTGTCTCTTTCTTAAGTATGACCAATTTTAGTTGAATTCTCTCTCTCTTTGAACTCTTCTGAATTCTAAGCCCAATCATGAGGTGATGCAATGAAGTAAAACACCCAAAAGCACTGGCAGTTATGGTGTAAAAGCAAATACTGCAGTTGCTGGAAATCTGCAACAAACACACAATGCTGGAGAAACACAGCCGGTTTCATAGCATGTGTGGAGATAGCAACAGAGTTAACATTTCCAGTGTGGTATGACCCTTTTTCAGAACTCAGGAACTCTTCTGAAGAAGAGCCATATCAGAATCAAAACACCAATTATGGTGTGTTGTGCTACTGCTTGGGAGGCTGGGCAGTAGCAATCGGGGTTGGTTACAATGGTTGGTCAAGGGAATGATTCACATGGGCATAACCAACTGTTGTGCTGATGCAGACTTTGACTCCCAAAACACTATTTCTCCAGTCAATAGTCGGGACAAAGGATTAAATTTGAGAACATGGTAAATTAAAGAGTGGAGTTAAAACCAAAGAGAAAGATATTAGTACTAAGAGTACTGCTTATACTAACATTAACAGGCCGTGACAGGACAGGACAGAGAGTACAAATCAGAGTAAGCCAACAAAATTTACAAAAAGAATAAAATGATAAAACTATGGTCTCTATATCTGAATGCACACAGCATTTGAAACTAAACAGATGAACTGAGAGTGTAAATAGAAATAAATAAATATGATCTGATAGCCATTACAGAGACATGGCTGCGCGATGACATTACGGGATGTGAATTCTGAAGGGTACAAGAGACTTAGGCAGATCAGGGGCTAGGAAATAGTGGAGGGGTGACCCTGTTAGTTAATTATGGTATTAGCACATGAGAGAGAGGGAGCTATAAGTTCAGGAAACCAGGATGTGGAAATGGTTTGGGTGGAGGTGAGAAATTATAAAGATAAGAAGTCACTTGTGGAAGCTCAGCACAAGTCTGCTCATAGTAATCACATAGCAGGGTGGAGCTTAAAGGAAGAAATCATGAGAACTCATCAGAAAAGTACTGAAATAGCTCCACAGAGACTGGTATCTAATCCCCAACTGACCATTATTTATACTTGAACAATCCTTCACTTTAGTACTGCCTCATCCAGAGTCAGGCACCAGATTCTCATATCTTTAACACTTGCCCTTTTTAAATGTCAGTCAGGGCTCCCTGTCTGGACCAGATTAACATCCCCAATCAGGGAACTCATATTAAAAGGTGTCCAGCTATCTGGCCTCATTATAATCACTACAGATACTGTAGTCATGGAAGATATAATTCTATATATCAACTAGAAAAGTCAGATGGTCCGAGGTGTTTTTACGATAGTTTCTTAGAACAGTATGTCTGGAACCAACCAGGAACTGGCTAAACTAGACCTGGTACATTGTGTAATGTAATAGCTTTAATTAATGATCTTACAGTGAAGGCATCCCGAGTAGCAGTGACCATAATAAAATTGAGCTTTCCATTCAGTTAGAGGGAGAGAGAAGTAGACAAGATTACTTTTTAAAATCTAAGTAAGGGTAGTTATGAGGACTTGAAAGCAGAGCTGGCTAAAATGATTTGGCAAATTAGTTTAAGAATAGGTCAATAGAGTTGCAGTGGCAGACTTTTAAGGGGGCTATGTTAGATATATTCCTATGAGTAAGAAAAATTCTAAGGAATGAACTTACTATCTACAGTTAACAAGAAATGTTAAAGATTATGTCAAATTTAAATTAAAAATGCATATAGTTTGCAAAGATTGGTTGCAGGTCAAAAAATGGACCAGATCATAAAATGATCAAAAAATTTAAAAGAAAATTTTGAATTGCTAGCTAGAACTCTAAAGCACATTGATTGCTGACTTTTACGTATTTTACGTTAAATATGAGTTGCATTGAGTTTTTTGGAAGGATGTTTGCCATGAGAGCTACCAAGTTTTCTCACCATTTCATACCAAACTCCTTTCATTGAGTACCTACACCGCCCTACGTTCAATTCCAGCCCTATGTTACTATGTGCCATTTCCAGAGCAACTCGCCACTGCTAGAATTATCTGGCATCCTTTAGGTCCATGTCATCTTTAAAAGTCCATTGTGCATCTTGACAAGCACAATTCCTGACACTTGCCTTGGACATAGCACACAGGGGGACATTGGCACCCTATTTGGTGGGCAGGGACCTAGAGGTTCTGCTGGACAGCTTGATACAAATATAGGACATCCTCTTCACCCCAGACCAGTAGTGGTGGCCACAATACCAGAGCATTCCAACCCTGATCTGAGGTTACCACCTGATTAAGATTCGGGGAATGCCTAATATCCTTATACAGTCCACCTGCATAAGTCTCGCAATTTCTCTGATACTTCACACTCACTCACCTGCAAGATTTTTCTTCATTTGCTGTCATCTATCCTAGCTTCTGAGAGCACTAACCCTGCATTCTGTCCGTACTCCCGACTCACATGCTCAGGACATTTCCCCAGCTAGATAAAAATTAACACTTACTTTCATCTCCTCTAATATCTGTCTCTCTCTGTCTCTCTCTCATTCTTGGATGAAAACAATCCCTGATTGGACAGAAAGAGTTAAGATGGGTGGTTGGCTACCTGTCTTTGAAATCCTCACTCTTTCAACAGAGAGCATCCTGATCCTGATAGCTTCAAGTGGCTGACTGACTGTGTCCAAACCCCTGGGCTGTGTGGGACCTCCTCAGTGAAGGCCAGCCCCCTTGATTTGACTGAGGTGTGCTGACAACTATGATAAGCTTCCTACCTTTATGTCTATGCTGAATGACAAGGCAGCACAGAAATGACAAGACAGCACAGAAATAACATGAGCCTGGCTGGGGGAGTCAAGGGCACCATGGCATGTTGCAGAAATACAAGGCAGGGAGGTTATTAGCATCCAAGTAAACTCAGAATGAGTGAGTGCCACACCAGCTAGTGAAGACCCCATGATACAGCTTTACCCACTCATGAGTTGGGTATGTCTTCCTGAGTACACAGTGACCTTGCTGCAGCATTACGATGATGGTTGCTGATGCAGCCTGTAGTTCAGCATTGAAGTGCAGAAGCATCCTGTAATAGACAAAGTCTTTTCCTTGGGGTCGGGGAGTCCAGAACTAGAGGGCATAGATTTAGGGTGAGAGGGGAAAGATATAAAAGAGACCTAAGGGGCAACTTTTTCACGGAGAGGATGGTATGTGTATGGAATGAGCTGCCAGAGGATGTGGTGGAGACTGGTACAATTGCAACATTTAAGAGGAATTTGGATGGGTATATGAATAGGAAGAGTTTGGAGGGATATGGGCTGGGTGCTAGCAGGTGGGACTAGATTGGGTTGGGATATCTGGTCGGCATGGATGGGTTGGACCGAAGGGTCTGTTTCCATGCTGTACATCTCTATGATTCTATGACTCTAAGTGGACCTGAGATGTGTCATAAGAATTCATAAGAGGCTGGATGTCCATAGATGTAGGTAGCGTATGGCTAGTACCCATGGAGCATGCCCTAAAATGTTGGTGCCCAGTGTCCAACATGGAGGTTCTGCAGTGCAAGTGGATAACTGATGTTTCAAGGTACCCACTGGTTTGCATGTTAAGATTTGTCGACATCTAGCTTTAACACATTTGGTAAGATAGGAAGCTGAATATTAATGAGGTGAGTTGGGATGTTAACATGGTGTTTAACAAACAATAATTTGCCATAATTAATAACTTGCCTCTGCCAAGCGAGAAATTTGCCATATCAAAATAGGCACAAGATACTCCAAATATGCCTCACCAGATTTCTTGCGCAATTCTATTGCAAAACCCATCATAGGCCACATCACTAAGACATCTACAAGATTTTGCCCTGGTAGTTTCTATAAATACTTAAAATAAGAGTGAGTTTTGGTGCAATAGAAATTGAGACTAGAGAACTAATAATAGAAAGTAAGGAAAGATAGGATGTTATTAAACTGGAACGGGTGCAAAAAAGATTTACAAAGAAGTTGCCAAGACTGGAGCGTTTGAGTTATAAGGAGAAGCTGGATAGGCTGGGATTTTTTTTTTCACTGAAGCATAGAAGGATGAGGTGTGACCTTATTGAGATTTTATAAAATCATGAGCAGCATAGAATAGGCCAGGTCTTTTCCCAGGGTAGAGGAGTCCAAAACTGGAGGGCATAGGTTTAAGCTCAGAGGGGAAAGATTTAAAAGGGATCTGAGGAGCAGCGTTTTCAACACAGAGGCATAAGAAACAAGTTTCCAGCGGAAGTGATAGAGGCGAATACAATTACAACATATAAGAGTCATTTGGAGAGTAGAGTAGCTTTTTATTTGTCATTTCTACCATATACAACAGATACAGTAAATACGAGACAGTGTTCCTCCAGGACTGAGGGTGCTACATGGACAGCACAACCTACACAATCATACATTTCATAAAGTGCATAAGAAGTGCAAAACATGCAAATTACAGTTTAATAGAAGAATGATAAATAATAGACATTTTTCCAGCAGCAACTCAAAGTCGTGCAAAGAATTTCAGATGGGAAAGAGTCCAATCATACCGTGTTAAGGAACCTGATGGCTCAGGGGAAGAAACTGTTGCACAATCTGACCGTGAGAGACCAAATGCTCTGGTATCTTCTGCCAGATGGCAGGAGGGAGAAGAGTTTGAGTGAGGGGTGTGTGGGGTCTCCCACAATGCTCTTAGCCTTTTTGGATGCAGTGTGTGGAGTAAATGTTTGTAATGGAGGGAAGAGAGACCACGATGATCTTCTCAGCTGTCCTCACTACCCGTTGTAGGGTCTTATGATCCGAGATGGTGCAATTCCCGAAGCAGGCAGTGATGCAGCAGCTCAGGGTACTCTCAATGAACCCTCTGTTGAATGTGGTGAAGATAGGAGTTGGGAGGTGGGCTTTCCTCAGCCTATGCAGAAAGTAGAGACACTGCTGGGCTTTCTTGGCTGCGGAGCTGGTGTTGAGGGTCCAGGTGAGATTCACCACTACGTGTATGCTAAGAAATTTGGTGCTCTTCATGATCTCCACTGGGGAGCCATCGATGTACAGCGGAGAGTGTTTGCTCCGTGTCCTCCTGAAGTCAACAGCCATCTCCTTCATCTTGTCCACGTTCAGAAATAAGTTGTTGGCCTTGCACCAGTCCGTTAGCTGCTGCACCTCCTCTCTGTATGCTGACTCGTTGTTCCTGCTGATGAGATCCACTGCAGTCATATCCTCAGTGAACTTGATGATGTGGTTTGACCTGTGCATCACTACACAGTTGTGTATCAGCAGGGTGAACAGCAGTGGACTGAGCACACATCTCTGGGCAGCCCCCTGTTCAGTGTGATGGTGTTGGAGATGCTGCTCCCGATCCAGACTGACTGAGGTCTGCCAGTCAGGAAGTCCAGGATCCAGTTACACAGGGAGGTATTTAGGCCCAGCAGACTCAGCTTTCCAGTCAGGTGCTGAGGAACGATGGTATTTAATGCCAAACTGAAGTCTATGAACAGCAGTCTGACGTAGGTGTCCTTCTTCTCCAGGTGGTGAGGGCCAGATGGAGGGTGGTGGAAATTACATCATCTGTTGAGCGGTTGGATTGATACACAAACTGCAGGGTGTCCAGTGAGGGCATCAGGGTCTTAATATGCCTCATTATGAGCCTCTCAAAGCACTTGATGATGGGTGTTAGCGTAATGGGGCAGGACGCTAAAGACTTCTTCGGCAGAGGGATGATGGTAGTGACCGTGAAGCACATTGGAACTATGGCACAGCTCAGGGAGAACATCTGCCAGTACATCAGAGCATCCTTTAAGCACTCTGCCTGGGATAGTATCTGGTTCAGCAGCCTTATGTGGGTTGACTCTGCAAAGGGTTTTCCTCACATTGGCCATGGTAAGACACACCTTGGACAGGTAGATGGAGTGGAACGTTTTATGCAGATATGGGCCAAATGCAGGCAGATGGTTCTAGCTAGTTTAGGAAACCTGGTCAGCATGGATCTGATTCCATGCTGTATAACAACATGACTCAATGACTCCAAATGGCAGAGGAATTGAACCAAATATGTATATTAGTTTTCATACAGATGATATAAGTAACATTCCTAAAGCAACAATAAATTAGGAAATGGAATGCAGGGGGAGATTTCGGTTCATCACAATTACCAATAAGTGATACTGAGTAAATTGTTGGATCTTTGGATTAAGAAGTGTCTGGGCTTCATTCTAAGGTCTTAAAAGAAGTTGGTAGTGGGTTTAATTTTCCAAAACGCCCTGGATTTGGAAATGTTCCCATTATATTTGAAAATAGAAATTATAACTTCTTTATTCAAAAAGGGAGGGAGACAAGATGCAAGACATAACAGGCCAGTTACTTCAACATCTGTCATCAGGAAGTTATTAGAGGTTATTATTAAATAAGGTACTTTGATAAGTTCGAGGTAATCAGGCAGAGTCAACATAGTTTTGTGAAGGGGAAACCAGGTTAGACCAACCTGTTGTCATCTATCCAGCCAAAATGAAAACTCTATTGGAATTATTTGAGGAGGTAACATGTGCTGTGGATAAAGAGGAACTGATGGCTCTACCATACTTAGATTTCTAGATGACATTTGATAAAGTGCCAAATAGGAGATCATTGCTGAAAATAAATGCTAATGTTAAAGGGGGTAGATTTTGGCATGGATAAATTGGCTGGTTAATAAGAAGCAAAAAGCAGGGATGTACTATTCAGATGTATTTGGCAAGATTTAATGAGTGGTGTGCCACAGGATCAGTGATCGGACCTCAACTGTTCATAATTTATATAAATGACTTGGAAGAAAGAATGGAAGGCATAGTTGCCAAACTTCCTGATTTCAAAGAATAAAAAAGAAACATACTATCTAAGGGATTAAAGCAAGGAATTAAAGAGCTTTGACATGCAGAGAGATCTTGGTGTCCTAGTGCATGTATCACAATAAGTTAATATGCAAGCTAGTAGAAAGATATAATTTTTCTGAGGAGAATTAAATACAACAGGAGTGATGTTGTGCTTCAGTTATCCAGGGCAATAATGAGACCACGTCTAGAGTACTGTGTAGTGTTTTTTGCCTTGCTTACGTAAATATGTTATCACATTAGGAGCAGTTTAGAGAAAGCTTGCCAGATGATGCTAGAACTCTTTTATTGACAGGCCTTGAACTACAAAAAAAAGTTCATTCAGTTTCAAAATTTAAATGCTACATTGTAAGTTAGATTTGATTTGTCATATGCCTCTGTCTTACAAAGGCCATTTGGCCTTGACATTGATTAGTTTTTGTAAGCAATGAGATGCATGAGAGTATTTTTCCTGATAAGTATTCAAACTACCTTCAAACTATCGAAAGCCTTGCTTGGGATCTCTACTGTAATAATCCAAATGTATTCAAATGCCTGGAGGCCTCTTAAATTGATATAACTGTCAATATCTCTCATCTAAGGGATTAAAAAATCACCTCCTCCTGGATTGCTTTGTTTGGCAGGACATCAGTTGTAGTTTATGAAGAAATGGTAATCAATTGAAAGACTTCAATAAACACTTAACATTGATTTGACATCAGCTTGGCCATACTGGAGCTCCAGCTAATGACATCTATTTAAACGTTTATGGCTGAACACAATTCAGCAGAAGAAAGAACCACCTCCTCTGGTTACCACCACCATTACCAGCACCATTTAAACGTCAAATACTTTCAGGCTATTTGGCTGATTGATTTCCTCTTGTTCTTGCTTTTGATGTATAAGGCTTTGGTGCTTTCCAGCGTTCCTTAAAGTCACTGAAATTCATAGGGTATGACAATGACAGAGTTGGTCCTGCATCCAATGTTTCTACACAAACCAATTACTCTTCACCATGTGAGGATGCATTTGCTTCAGATCACAGCATGTGAAGGGGAATGCACACAGGCTCGGATAAATTTTTACAAGAGGTATACAGACAAAGGGTAGAAAGGCCTGTCTGCAGGAAGCTGTGTATGCTCAAGGAGTTCTTATCTGAACTTAATTAAGGCATGCAAGCTGCTGCATTTTGGGAAAGCAAATCTTAGCAGAACTTATACACTTAATGGTCAAGTCCTCGGGAGTGTGGCTGAGCAAAGAGACCTTGGAGTACAGATTCATAGCTCCTTGAAAGTAGAGTTGCAGGTAGATAGGATAGTGAAGAAGGCGTTTGGTATGCTTTCCTTTACTGGTCAGAGTACTGAGTACCGGAATTGGGAGGTCATGTTGCAGCTGTACAGGACATTGGTTAGGCCACTGTTGGAATATTACTTGCAATCGGAAGAATGTTGTGAAACCTGAAAGGGTTCAGAAAAGATTTACAAGGATGTTGCCAGGGTTGGAGGATTTGAGCTATAGGGTGAGGCTGAATAGGCTGGGGCTGTTTTCCCTGGAGTGTTGGAGGCTGAAGGATGACCTTATAGAGGTTTATAAAACCACGAGGGGCACGGATAGGGTAAATAGACAAGGTTTTTTTACCTGGGGTGGAGGAGTATAGAACTAGAGGGCATAGGTTTAGGGTGAGAGGGGAAAGTTACAAAAGAGACCTAAGGGGCAACTTTTTCACACAGATTGTGGTACGTGTATGTTATGACCTGCCAGAGGAAGTGGTGGAGGGTGGTACAATTGCAACATTTAAAAGGCATCTGGATGGGTATATGAATAGGAAGAGTTTGGAGGGATATGGGCCAGGTGCTGGCAGGTGGGAACTAGATTAGATTGGGTTATCTGGTCAGCATGGACAAGTTGGACTGAAGGGTCTGTTTCTGTGCTGTACATCTCTATGACTCTATGACTGTAAGGAGGAGTGTGTCAGATGTCTGCACTTCACAGAGAATGTGCTTTCTGAAAATTTCCACGTGCAATAGCAACAATTACTAACTCAGAGCATGAAAAGTGTTTCATTCTCAGTTGCGATAGCAACAATTACTAACTCAGAGCATGAAAAGTGTTTCATTCTCAGTGGCTGTGGTGTTGACTGTGGCCATGCATCCTTAAGGCTACAGCTAGAGATATTTGGAACACTTTCCAGCTTCCTGTTCTCTTGTATAAGGGAGATAATTGATGCGCTTTTGTTCAAAGAGAACAGTCTACATTTTATTCTTTGCGTCAGAGAGCAAACAGGCTAAGGAGCTTGTGGCATTTTGCAAATTACAGGCTTGCCCATGCTGCAGGCTGCTGCTGACTGCTCATATGTCACGTGTGGGAATATCAACTCATGGAGTAACAAACTTGAAAGGAGTTATATTGTCTCAAGATCCAGCTGGTGCATGACTGTAAGCAGTAAATCGTGCATGTCAATGTTCTGTATCCTAGCAACAGTTATCATGACTTCATTCTGTGGCTGACCTCTTTGCCAAATGTATTTGAACCACCACATTAAACCAAAATGAGACATCAAAGGCTATCCTCTAACCATGTGGCTGATGACTCTGCTGTGCAGCCTACCCAGAGTATACTGGAGCATGGTAAACACAGAGGTGAAATATTCATTAAGGACCTTGCTCATCTCCTGCGGTTCCACACGTACACATGTCCTCTTTGGTCCTTGAGGGGTCGTGTTCTCTCTCTAGTTATTCTTTTTCCTTTAATATACTTAAAGAATCACTTTGGATTCACCCTAATCTTTTCAGCCAAAGCTATCTCGTGCCCCCTTTTCACTGTCCTGATTTCCTTCTTCAGCAAACTCCTATATCCCCTGCATACCTCCAGGAATTCCCTTGACCCTGGCTGCCTGTACCTGAGCCATGCCTCCTTCTTTTTTTCTGGTCAAAGCATCAATATCTCTTGTCATCAAATATTCCCTACTCCTGCCAACCTTGCCCTTCACCCTCACAGGAACATGTAGACCTTGAATTCTAGCTATGACACTTATAAGGCCTCCCACTTGCCGGAGGTCCCTTTGCCTGCAAACAAACTACTCCAATCAACTTGTACAAGCTCCTGTATAATTCCATCAAAATTTGCCTTGCCCCAATTTAGAACTTGAACCTGTGGACCAGTTTGTCCTGCTCCATAACTATTTTAAAATTAATAGAGCTATGGTCACAGGTCCCAAAGTGCTCCCCTACTGTCACCTCCATCACCTGTCCTGTCATATTTCCCAAGAGTAGGTTGAATTTTGTCCCTTCCTGAGTAGGAACCTGTATACAGAGGAACCTCGATTATCCAAAGGACACAGGTGGGGAGTATTTTGTTCGGTTAATTGAATACTGGATAATTGAATGCCGTATAATTGAGGTTCTTCTGTATACTGCTGAGGAAACTTTCCTGAACACACTTAACAAATTCCACCCCCATCTAAAGTTTAATGCTCCGGCAGTCCCAGTCAAGTTAGGAAAATTAATATCCTCTACTATGACAACCCTATTGCTCCTGCAGATCTCCCCAATCTCCCCATATTTGTTCATCTAATTCCCATTGACTGTTTATGAACAAAGGAACCTCAATTATCTGAATGAATTGGTTGGGCACTACTTCATTCGAATAATTGAGTATTTGGTTAATTAATGCAATGGCTCCCCTCTGGGGCTCGGAGCTTCCTGAAGTTTCCTTTTTTCTTGCTCTGCCTGCCTTGCTCCCTCTCTCTGTCACAGAGTTTGTTTCTGAGCAGACACACACTTGTGTGTAAGGGACCTGCAGCATTGCTGAAGCCTCCCACTGCCCCCCTATCAGTTCACTGGGATTGACACAGTGAGCACTTGCTATGTCCGCTCCCTGTTCAGGAGACTGGGCACCAGCACTGCCCCACCCATGCCCCATCTGCCCTGATACCCACTCCCATCAGCCCCCAACCCTGGTCCCCCCTTCCCCAGGACAGCTGGACTGGACACCAACACCAACAGCTGCTGCCTTTGGGGGTGAGTCTTGAAATAGCGCGCACACACAACTTTTTACTGTAACCTTTTGACAAGTTCCACCTTTGCCCTGTACAGGACAATATCAGAGAGATTATCTGGGGAAGGAGGTGTTCAGGGTACACTCATGTTGAACTGCAGAGAAAGTGTGGGGAGAGTGAGAGGGCAGGTGGTCAGTCATTTGGTGACAGTGGCTGGGCTCCCATCATTGTTCAGAACTGCTCTTGGCAACACTTCAGTAAGCCAAATTCATTTTTAATCATTGTAAACAAAAGACACGATCAGTGTTGAAACACTTCTTTGATGTAATGTTTCTACCGGGGCATTGAGATCGTCTTCGGATAATCTGAAATTTGGATAATTGATATTCAGATAATTGAGGTTCCTCTGAATTAACTGTCCAATCAATTCATTATAAATGAATATTTTAGATAACACGTTATCACAGCTCATTTACTTTCCTCCATAGCCTGGTCCATCAAGATCCTCAATTAAATTCTCTGCAGCAACACTTAGACACGACATTGCCTTTCAGAGAGCTGACAGCTGTGCCATACTTTTCCCTTGTTTGCAGGTCATTTGTGCATATATCCTGCCTCTAAGCTATCTTCTTAAATATTTGAAGTGTCAGTATCTCTGCTGCCGACTGCAAGTGTGAGAATGAGTGATAGTGTTTCCTCATTATCGCTGACTTCTTGGTATTCTACTTCATCCTGTTCCACCATGTTTGACCATGTTTTACTGAAATAAGAACAATGCAAAGGAAGGTGCGGTGAGAGCACACGGCGTAGAGTGGGTGAAAGTAAGAGCTTTAGCATCTATATTAAAGGCAGTTATGGGATGAAGAAGCAGGATGTGAGGAGGAAGATTAGTTATGAGATTATTGTCATCTTCTATGTCACTGTATTGCCACTTAAACAATGGTGAGCACTCGCTTTTCCATGGAGGTAAAGATGTGCAGCTATGTCTGTGCCTCACCAGTTAGAGCAAAGGAAGTATATCAATAAGTGTTGATGTGTAGTGTGAGTATGTGCAGTTGAACTGAACCTATAAACATATTATGTACGAATCTTGTTGGTAGATGAGCAAGACTGATGATACATTTTGCAGTTTGTGAGGCCCACGATGCAACTGTGGAATATCACATTTAAAGACAACTCTACTCACCTTGGCACTTGGATGAGATCATTAAACTTCCTGAGGATGAACTGTATTATTGAATTGTACCTACTTGACTAAGGATTAATACACCATTGAAATTTTGAAGCTCATTCTCTCTCTCATGTTGCACCAGTCTCATGTCTTCCTTAGGTCAGCAGCATTATAGATTGAATTCCAACACCGATCCCAATCAGAACTCTTTTTTTTTAAGTTATCCGGTTTGTTTTAAGTAATATAGGCTTGTTTTAACTAGTGCAAACCTTTCACAATTTTCGGAAACCCCAACAGAGATGAACAGTTACTCAACAGTGCTATTAGTACAGGTTTCTCACTGTAATCATGGTAATTAGCAGGCAGCAGGAGGTATTGCAATTTCCAATCCTATTTTCAGGGTCTGTTCAAACTTTGGAGCTTTATTCTTAACCACAAAACTTATATCAAGTTTCAACATTTCGATGTTTCAAGATTCACATTTCAACAAATAAATCAGAATACAGAAAGTTAAAAAGCTATATTACCATTGATTGTTTTGTTTTGTCATACTGAAGTAAATAGAACCTTCCACAGAGCACAATAAAATTTGTGGATTAAAAAGGACAGTTAATTTGCAAGGGCTACAAACGCAAGTCAGTTATAATAATCATCTTCATTAGATAAAATATAGATCTGGAATATTTTGCTTACTGTATTTGCATGCATCATAATTGTATATGCTCAAATAAAAATAAGTGTACCAAAACAAACATGACTAGAAATAACCTGTCACAACTTTTGAACTCTGGCATCACCATTCATGAAACTGATGAATTCACCTCATTTTCATGATTGTTGCATCGCTCCAAGTCCATTCAACACTACAATCCTCCTTTTAGCAATGTAAATAACCTTCGTCAACAACTTTATAAGCAAATCATGCTCCAGTCTGTCTTTCCTCTTTGTAGTTGCTGTCACTATAAAAGGAAATTTAGGCAAATGGACTGAAATTGTCATGTAAGGGGTTACTGCTGAATATATAAATGGTCAGTATACATCATTGGTTATATAAGATATCAAATGACAAGAGACTCTTGAGAGTAATGATTTTGTTTTAAGCAACCTGCTAACCAAATTCTGTAAATAGTTTAAAGAATGTTTAATGTAAGGTTATTTTATTAACAACCTCACTTCTGGCAGTCTCTATTGACCAAGACCAAGGATAACCTGTTCTAATTCCTACTATAATGATAACCGATAAGGCATATCAAAGCCATTTCAGAACAATGAGTTAGGGGAAATGGTATGCCAGCAACTTCACTTCCTGATTCCTGCCCAGAATTAAGGCAGTGGAATCTTTGAAAGATGCTGTATTTGTTCTGATGGGGAGAAAGCGATCAAGGCAGAGCCTCAGAAGGGATTTATGCCTTAAGTGTAATACAGAGGGCATGGCAGCAATGTAGAAAAATCTTTAATGATCTCACTCATGTGGTCAACTTGAGTGAGTGCATCAGCATATCACATCTCACACCTATCATACTGTATACTTCTCATGCTGTTCCATGGACCATACCCCTGTTACTAACCAAGCAGCAGACTGGAACAATCAAGACTCACACCTAGCAACTTTACAATACACTTTACCTCCAAACAAGTTCCAGTCTTGCTGCCTGCATGCACACAACTATTTACAAATCCAGAAACCCATTCAGCAAGGACAGACATAGCCAACCACAATGCCACAATGTGCAGAATGTTTTCAGGCTCTGGGTGACACGGATTACAATGAAATGGGCAGTAGAATTGGGAAAGGTGTGCAGTAAGGCTCATCTCAAGACCTGGATCATCTCCCGACATCTTGTATGCTTTACTCAAGTGTCATGGTGAAATCCTTGCTAGGAAATATCAACTTCCCAATTGTCAATCAGAAGGAATGCACGGCATTATAGGTAGAAGGTCAATGACCTTTTCTATTCCGCTGCACAAGTTCCACCATCTTCTTTCTGATACCTCAATCTTATTCCATCTCTGCTACTGAACCCATCTCCCTCCAAAGCTCATGCCTAACAGATCTCACAATGGTCTATAACAATTTTCCTCACTTACTGTCACCCACCCTTAGTCCCCCCCCCAACTCTCCCTGAGACCACTAAACCTGTATGCTCTCTGCACTGCAAGCTCACTGCTCCTATTGGCTAATTGACCATACCTTAAACCCTTGGACTGATATTGGAGGCTACCCCTGACTTGCTGTGGTGGGATTCCTGATTGAATGGTTCCTTCTTTCATTTGGCTGGAATTGGAATTCAGCTTTCCACTGTGAACATTATGGGACGCACTATGGCACAATGCCTACTCTGATCTGTGATGTATCACCTGCTGATTGCTGTCTCACGGTCCATTATTGCACACCTCACCTGAAATCTCACTACTGCAAGTGGAAGATGGCATGAAGACTCAGACTCTGACATCTGGCACAGATAGCTGTCACAGTCGATGCCTAATGGGGCTCTCAGTTCTCACAGTCATGCAGTCTGTGCATGAGCTAATTACTAGAATTGTTGGGATCTGGCCTATGGGATTGGCAGTATGGAGCACAAACTTTGCTGCTGTCTCTTAGGATAAACATATTCATGCTCCATTCACTTCCACTCTCCCAGTGTGGGCTTACTGATGACTCTAAACCCAAACACTTATCATCCATGCTAAGTTAGAACATTCACGGCCCATAGCTGGTCGAAGGCATACTGCAGTCTTCTCCAGACAAGGTCAGCAATCTTCCACCAGTTATGATTCAGCCAATGGGTGCCACTGTGCAGGAGCACTAAACCAGGAAAGGGTACCTATATGACACCCACACACTAAGGGATTGTAAAAGGGTGCATAATTTATTTTGTGTTGTTGATGTGTTGCTGGCCTCCAGATCTCAAAAGATAGTTACTGAGCCCTCAGGCTGGCAAGGCTATATAGAATGCAGCATATCATCGTAAGCATTGATACAGTCTCAGGTGTATTTTGTAGAGCTCCTCCCAGCGCAATCTGGGAGGTGATGCTGTTGCTTAAGGAGACTGATTACTTGCTCCATGGTTTTGTGGGTTACTCCATCCTTCTTACGGAGGGCCTGATAACTGCATATGCTGGGTTTGCAAGAGGAATCATCAGCCACAAGTAGAGGGGTCGCCTTTGTCATTAAGCATTCACCCTCCTGTGCGTTTTGGAGGCTTGAAGGCAGTTTGTATGTGGCTGCATACAAAATAACTAACAAGGCTACTGCCAATATAGCAAGCATTCATCAAGGTGAAATTCAGAGTGTGGTGAAACACCAGCTGGTCAGAGATAGGTAGCCTCAGCAATTCCTGAATCTCTCCCCTTTTGAAATGGATGTCCTCAGAGCAACATACATGCAATCAATGACACCCTACACTGCCGGGAAGTTTACTATACTCATGAACCCAAGTGTTTTTTTGTCCTAGTTTCCCGTCCTCTAGCAGAAAAGGACAAAGTCCCTTTCTCTCCCATATACAGTGCCTCTGTGACCTCTCTTATATGTGTAAAAATGGCCTGGTATTATGGTATATGCTGTTCCCTTTAGGAAAGTATCACTGATGTAGAAATCTTTACATGGCAGTGATCTTCATGGCCACTACTAGGGCTGTCCGCACTCTGGCTTTGAGTCAGTGCGAAAGAGGTGACACACTCTATGGTGACCTCTTTATTAAAGTGGAGCCTCTTCTGATATTGGTCAGACTTGTAATTAAGCAGAAATAAGGCTCCCAAAAAGCCCATGTTGCTAGAACCTTCTATGAAGAGTCCTGCTTCTTCTCACCCCTCACAAAGTTTCTGTTCTATTTCTCTTCGTCTTCATGTTACGTTGCAGGTGAGGTAGTGCTGCACCCACATCTTTGTAAGGGACTGTTTTTGCCTTGCTGACTGTGTGAAACAAATATCTGCAAGTTTCTTAAGCAATTCAAAATAGTGCTTCCACAAACTCTAACTTACCAAAAGTAAACCTAAACACTTCACCTCCGACTATTTATATAGTCCTAGAAAACACCAACCTTGTTTCAGGAATGGCAAATACAGACGTAACCTACATGTGTATTGACCAAATTTGGCTGACTGGTATCATGATAAAACCCATTGGAAGTCTTGGGGCACACACAAGAAATCATACCTCTGTAAGCCATTCTAACTCAGTAATGCATCATTCACCACACAGCAAGTAAACAGTAGTCAGTGTGCATGTGGAAACCCATGGTAGGCCTCCACTACCATCCTTCATTTCATGCCCACCGGCCTAATAGGCAAGCCCTGGCAGTAAAATGTGCAACTTTATGGCTGTCAATTATTGAAATCTGTGCAACACTAATTCAAAATGATAAACATTTGCAGTACTGTGGTTAAGCTGATATGCTCCACATCCTTCATTTAATATGTTTGGTAGCTAGTAACATCTACGGATAAACTACAGAATATCAATGAAGAAAGTTAGTCATTAAGACTTTAGAGAAGTCACAATGTTGTACTTCATCTCCCTGAACCTTTTTCTCCAGTGTGAAAACACTTTGATCTTCATATTTCTTCCAATGGTCAACTCATTTTGTTCTTCGTTGGTGCAACTAACAAGAGTTACCCATATTAAGAGAGTCGGTTTCCTTCCCTGGCTTTAGCCCTGCTTTTAGACTTGGCAAAACCTTGTCAAGATGTCGATCAATGACACTGTCAACATCAAAGGTCATGATATAATCATTTTCTGGTACTGTCAAATGTGACCTTTGCATGCTCACTGAAATATTTTGACTTGATATTTCCTCATAACATTGATTCTGGTTTCTCTATTTATATCTTACATTCAATTAGTACAATGTCAACTCAGTTTTGTTGTTTCTAAGACCAAAAGGCAGTGGGTTCAAGCCTTATCAAGACCTTGAAATAAAATTGAGGTTGCCATTTCAATATAGTGGTGAGAAAAAGTGTTAAATTTTTCATGATGCATTTATTGTTTAGGGCATTAAGACAGGAGCTTTTGTGCTCAATCAGAGAAGAAAAGGATGCCCTATCCTAAATTAGTTCTTCAGCAAACAATATCAAAGATTAGATTCATATACCAATGTTTATGAACTTTACTACACACAAAATGGCCTGCTCACAGACATAATTGTTTGTGATAATTGTGATCAGGTCATAAAATAAATGTCCTTTCTGTAATTGAGAAAGTAGAAATGACAACACACACTCAAAGATAAAATCATGGAAAATGTTTGATGGAATTGAAGCCAACCCAAAATTGCCAAACCATTTAACCCTGCAAATTCCAGCAAATATGCAACTCCAATAATGTAAATCTTTTTGGAGCACTTTGAGTGCTTCAATAAATGTAGGTTGGGACAAAAAAATATACATAGCACAATCATTGCACTGTCACTAATATCACCAACAAAATGAGTGATTCAATAGTCAAGGCTTCAAGTTTTGACCTTGCATGAAAACCTTAGAGTTCGATTTCCCATGAAAATTCTGTGTCTACACTAAAAAGGATCCACATTCTGCATTCAAAACTTCATTATCCCCCTGTTAATAATGCTTTAAAGGTCTAAGTGCTTAACACTTTTATAGCATTGTAAAAACCATAGGTTTTTCAAAAGCAGATTAGCGACTGAGTGTTTTTTCTTCTGGGCAATACCGCACATTTTTGCATGGCTGATTAGTTTTGTACCTCAAGTATACTAGGTGCTGAACAAGCAATAAATTGGCATCAACTGGCATAGAGGATATTGGGAGGCATGGGGTGATTGAGAGTTTGCAATTTGATATCGAGGACATAGATGTGGCATTGGAAATAGTTGAGGGGTGAGGGCAAGATGGCCTAACATTAGGTTAGATTTGATTAGATTAGATCAGATTCCCTACAGTGTGGAAACAGGCCCTTCAGCCCAACAAGTCCACACTGACCCTCCGAAGAGTAACCCACCCAGTCACATCTTTCAATACAACAGGGGCAAAGTGCGAGTGAACTGAGGAAGTCTGCTTTCATTGTCACCTGCACTCTGTTTCCAGGATAGGTCAGCCAAGCTTTTGTCCATGTCGCTGGAGAGAAGATCATAGCTTGTGCGAGACTTGCTACCGAGGCACATCCAGTGAGTTGGAAATCTCCCAACTTGATCTACCCACCATAATAGTGAAAATCAAACCCACTGTCAGCTTTAACTATTTTCTTTCTATACGGATGTTCTACATGCCAGTTTTATAAATAGCATTTAAAAACCGAAAGAACTGTGGATGCTGTAAATCAGAAACAAATCAGGAAGGGTCACCTGACCTGAAACGTTAACTCTGTTTTCTCTTCACAGATGCTGCAGAACTGCTGAGCTTTTCCAGCAACTTCTGTTTTTGTTAGAAATAGTAATGTTTAAGATTGAATGTGTCCCTAATGTTTTGATCTTGTTGTCAGAGAACTTTGACTTACTTTACCACACAATATTGAAAAAATTGTGAAAACGTTTCTGCTTCTCTGTAGGACCCATCTTGCTGGAGAGATGTTCTGGAAAGGAGTAGGATGACAGGTGTGTGTCAAACAGAAGACTGCAATGGAACTGTTGCAGTAAGTGCATTTCTCATTTCTATGCACCAAATATATGAGATTATCACCTACCCTAACAAAAATAATGTTTAGAATAATGAAAAACATTTTTTGAAGAAAAGAAAAGCCAATTTCCTCTCTTTTCTGTTTCCTGATTCCCAAAATAGCGTCAAATTACATTTATCTGCTGATTTCCATGTTTTGAAATATTTCAAGACAAATAACAGAGCCAATAACAAATAAAACTTGACATCAAGTCACAGAAGGAAATATAGGGTAGATGGCCAAAAGCTTGGTCAAAGAGGTGAGTTTCAAGAAATGATGAAGGAGGAGTCAGAAGTAGAGAGCTGGAGAATTTAAGGAAGGAATTCCAGAACTTAGGGCTGAAGGAGTTCGGCATGGCCGCCTTAGATAAACGAGTGAAATCAGGATGTACAAAAGTACATAACTAGATGGGTGCAGAGGTCTCAGAGGCATGTGGAGCTACAGAATTCATAGAATCCCTACTGTGTGGAAACAGGCCCTTCGGCCCAACAAGTCCACAGTGACCCTCCGAAGAGTATCCCACCCAGACCAATTTCCTCCCCCGTTATCCCACATTTACCCCTGACTAATTCACCTAACCCACAGATCCCCGAACACGATGGGGAATTTACCTAACCTGCACATCTTTGGATTGTGGGAGGTAACCTGGAGGAAACCCACGCAGACACGGGGAGAATGTGCAAACTCCACACAGACAGGCGCCCAAGGCTGGAAATGAACCCAGGTCCCTGGCACTGTGAGGCAGCTGTACTAGCCTCTGAGCCACCATGCCACCCCATTGAATTGATTTCCCCAACTACAAGATTACAAAGGTTGGAAAGGAAGGGCCATGGAAGTGCTCAAAGAAAACACATGAATTTTAAAATTGAGGCCTTGCCAGACCAGCAGTCAGTGGGTCATGAAGCACAAATATAACTTAAATTGCCAAAAATTGCATGCTACATTTTCCTTACCCCAATTTTCTGTTTCAGAGGGAAAAAGGCTACTAGCTAATCCAGACCACAGGAAATGCACATTGTCTGTGTTCTAGACAACCTATGGGTTTTCCCTCTGAATTAACTGGCTGCTGCCAAAGCTACCATCCCAGTCCAAGGATGGTATCACATTCCCATGATCTGCTGGCCTAAGCAAAAGCTTGGAGCTCAGCAATGAAACCAGGAACTTTGACTGCTACTTAATTGGGCAGGGGCTGTGCTGTATGGAGAAGGCAAGAATTTTTAAAAATTCCAGCTGGAGGGGAAGCAGCTTTAGGAGTGGAGGAGAGTTGGGTTTTGGGTGGGTGTGGGTACAACGGTGCCATGCCTAACCCTCTTTGAATTACTTTCCCCTCTAGTTTTTTGTGGGAGGTCATGGCATTTATCTGGTGGCCTCTTCACATTTTGAGTGTCAATTTTACTGCCGGCACAATCAAGTGACCCCTAAATGGGTTCTTGTCTGTGGAAATGCACTTCCCATCTCCTTGGGACAATCCAATACCGCTCCTGCTATCAATAAAATTCACTGATGGCTGGACGTATTTGGTGAAATCAATTCAATAGGCTCCCATAATTTCACTAGTGCCCTACCTCCTTTCCTCCTTTAGAGGTTGTAAAGGTTTATCCCTGGAATCCAGAAAACTTGCATGAATTTGCTTTTACATGGATGGTAGACTATGCAATTGAATGGCAGAGGGTTATAGACAGCATGGATAGAATCTTACAGAGGTCTAAATGACCTGGATTGTGGTGTGTCTTGTAGCATAATCTCACAAGAATTCGGCAAAGACTATCTCAAGGTTGGGGGTATCTCATGCCATCTTCCCTACATCGGGAAGACTGAGCATAAACTTAGGAAATACCTCATTGAGCATGGCAGCCGCGTCCACAGAGGCCGACTGGACCTCCCAGTCACTGCCCATTTCAATTCCCCCAACCATTCCCTTTCTGTATTGACCATCTTTGGCCTCCTCCATTGCCAAAACAAACTACAGCTCCTTTTGGAGGAACAACACCTTATCTTCCACTTGGGTACCCTACAGCCCGGCAGGCTCAACATCGAGTTCTCCAACTTCAAATAATTCCTTCCCCATCCCCCGACTCCCTTCCAAGTCCCTCCCCTCCCTTCCACTGCTCCCTGCCACCAACCGGATTCATTCCTCCCATTGACCAACCAGGTCGTACCCTGTCTTCACCTTGCCCCATTTCACCACCCTGCCCCCTACACCCCCTTTATCTGCAGCTCCCCCCATACCCACCCCCACTCCTGAAGAAGGGTTACGCACAAAACGTCGACTTCTGCACCTCCTGATGCTGCCTGGCTTGCTGTGTTCTTCCAGCCTCCTGCCTGTCTACTTTGGATTCCAGCATCTGCAGTTTTTTTTTTGTCTATGACAATTGGCATGGCAAGTTTCTTACTAGAAAGCAGCAAGTTGCCAATTAAGGGGGCTTTATCTTTTTATTTGTAGGACATAGGCATCGCTGGCTGGCCAGCATTCATTGCTCATACCTAGTTGCACTTCAGAAAATGATGGTGAGCTGCCTTCCTACACCATTGCAGCCCACATATTGTAGATTAATCCACAATGCCCTTAAGAAGGGAATTCCAGTATTTTGACCTAGTGACAGTGAAGGAACGGCGATATATTTCCAAGTCAAGATGGCGAATGGCATGGAGGGGAACTTGGAGTTTCTGATGGTCTATAGATCTGCTGCCCTTGTCCTTCAAAATGGGAAGTGTTTGTGTACTGGGAAGGTGCTGTCTAATGATCTTTGGTGAATTTCTACAGTGCATCTTATAGCTAGTACACTGTTGTTAATGAGCGCTGGTGGCGGTGGGATTGAATGCTGTGTATGTGGTGCCAATCAAGCAGGCTGCTCTGTCCTGGATGGTGACAAGCTTCTTGAGTATTAATGGAGCTGCACCATCCAGGCAAGTGGAGATTATTTCATCATACTCTTGACTGGTGCATTGTAGATGGTAGACAGGCTTTGCAGAGTCAGGAGGTGAGCTACTTGCTGTAATATTCTTCGCCTCTGATCTGCTGTTGTAGCCTGCTGTTATATGGCAGGTCCAGTTAAGTTTCTGATTAATGGCAACCCCCGGGATGTTGACAGTGAGAATTCCAGTAATGATAACCCATTGAATGTCAAGTTGCAGTGGTTAAATTGTTTCTTATTGGAGATTGGAGATTTGTTTGTTAAATGCCTTGTTAATGGTAAAGCTCACCTCATAAATGCATAGCCCCCTATCTTATCAAACACACCAAACAAATTAGTCATGAAGAAATCTCAAAGCAAAAATCAAAGCAGATACCTGATGACTTCAGCTCACAACTTGCTCCAAAAGACCTCAGTGTTGGACACTGGGCACCAACATCCCAGGATATGTTCTATGTGCGCCAACCACAGGCATCCCATGTCCATGGACATTGGCATCTGATACGTGTCAGCCTTAATGAATCTACATGGCACATCTGTGATACACTTACAACATTCTCCTACACTACAATGGTACATCATTGTGATTCTGTAGCAAGGACACTGTGAAGTCAGGGAGATGGATCCAGCTCCTGGAGTGGACCAGGCTGCATCTCCGGACTCTTCTTTTGCTTTCACAGCTCTCAGTCACTCTAAACTGACCTGGATGCATACAGCATTCCTGTTTTACATTACCTTACCTCCCCTTTATGTGTTTTGCCTCCTGAGCCAGTGCTACCAGGATCATATTTCTTATGTATTGTGGTATCATTGAGCACAGTCCCCTATCTCAACTATTTTTGCCTTGTTAGGGCCATTTTTCTTTCTAGAATGAAATAGTTAGGTCCTATAGAAGGTGAAAGTGGGTGGCACATCTGTTACTTTCCATCCATGTGGGGATGTGTGCCAAGCAAGTAAGTAGGTAGTGCAGATGGCATGCAGGGTTAGTGGTGTTGAGAGTGAGGGTGAGCAACAGTGACTGAGAAAAGATGTTGCAAGCAATAATCAGTGTGGTAGGACATAAGTCTTAGTGGGAGGTGGGTACAGTAGCAGACAGAGAGCGAGTGTCAAGTATCAAAGAAAATATGGTGGTACTTACACTGGCAGAGTATGGAAGAATATTTACCTTCTTCCTGCAGTGGTGGCCATTCCTCCAGATGGCTGAGACTACTCTGACCCAGTCCTTAGACCAGGCTGGTACAGAGTAGTAACATCGTCTCCACTGCTGGTTCTGCTGAAAAAGGAAGGCCTACCTCCACACCATCCCGCCCAGCAGAAGTTCCCGGCCTGTACCTGCACAATGAGATATCAGTTATCCTTATCTGCTTTGTTCAGGTTTTTGTAGGCTCGTAGAGAAACATCAACAGTTGGGTTCAATTCCCGCACCAGCTGAGGTTACTATGAAGAACCCTCCTTTTCAACCTCTTCCATTATCTGAGGTGTGGTGACCCTGAGGTTAAACCATCACCTGTCATCTCTCTCTAACGAGAGAGCAGCCCCAAGGTCTGTAAGACTATGGTGACTTGACTGCACCACCAGAGGTGCCATCTTTCAGATGAAATGTTAAACCAAGATCTCCTGGTCAGACTGATCGAGCAGGATAGAAGTCATACATTTATCAAAGAATTATACTCCATTATGTGCAATGCACTCTTCTACAGAGTAAAGTCACACATATTTATTATTAAATACAACATTTTGTGGACCAGATATTCTGAAACCATGTGTTTTTAAGGTCTGTTCTCCCATGTTATGAGAATTCTACAAGCACTGCAGTACAAGTGCTTTTCTGGATAAAAAAGTTATACAATTAAACTTACATTTTTATTTTTTTAACCAACCTGTTCAGACATGTTATGATACATTTCTGTAGCAGGCAGAACTTGAACTGGGGCCTTCTGGTTGAGAGGTAGGGACAGTACCACTGTGGCACAAGATTCTTCTTACATTTTTGTTCTTATTTTTGTTTTACTCATTTAATATGAAACTTATTAACCGTGCTGGTCCCCAACGCAGGCTTTATAGAAATACCTCTCATTCCTATCATTTTAATAAGGCATTAAGGCAATCGCCGAAGATATTCAACTGTTGGATAAAGGCCATTATGACTCATTGTTCACACAATGAACCCCTGGCTAAGACAACTTACAGACATCAGCCAATCAAGGATTCTTTGGAACATTTGGACTAGGCTGTTTTTGGAATCTCTCTCGTAGTTTGAGTAGCAAGGCCACATGACAAACCAACCTTATGAGTGTTTTTAGTGCCCATTTTCTCATTCAAGCTGAGGACAAGGAGCTTAAAGCGAAAACCAGCTGGTGAAATATGAGCCCTGCTTGCTGTCGGTGATGATCCATGGATGCCTTACAGCATCCAGAGATTTCTTAAAAGAATTTAGTCCAACATTACTGTCTCCAGATGCACCACCAACCCAGTTATCAACATCTTTAATTCAAACCATCAACGAGACAGAGTGATGGTGGAGGGTTGTTTTTTTGGATGGAAGGCCTGTGACCAATGGTGTTCCACAAGCATCAGTGCTGAATCCACTTTTGTTTGTCATTTATATATAAATGATTTAGATGAGAATATAAAAGGCATGGATGTCAGTTTTGCAGATGACACCAAGATTGGTGGCATAATGAACAATGAAGAAGGTTATCTAAGCTTACAAAGAGATCTTGATCAATTGGGTCAATGGGCTGAAACGTGGCAGATGGAGTTTAAGTTGGATAAATGTAAGGTATTCCATTTTGGTAAAAAAACAAGGGAAGGACTTACATAATTAAAAGTAGTTGGGTAGTGTTGTAGAAAAGAGAGACCTAGGGATTCAGATGCATCATGAAGTTGCATCATGTATAGACAGGATGGTTAAGAAGGTGATTAGCATGCTTGCCTTCATTGCTCAGACCTTTGAGTATAGGAGTTGGGATGTTATGTAGAGGTTATACAGGATCTTGAGAGGCCTCTTCTGGAGTTCTGAGTTAAGTTCTGTTTGCCCTGCTGTAGGAAGGGGATATTATTAAACTGGAGAGGGTTCACCTGAGATTTACCCAGAATGTTGCTGGGGATGGAGGGTTTGAGTTATAAGGAGAGGCTGGAGAGGCTGGGACCCTTTTTTCACTGGAGCATAGAAGGTTGAGGGGTGACCTTATAGAGGTTTATAAAATCATGAGGAGTATAGATAAGATGAATGGCAAGTGTCTTTTCCTAAAGTGGGGGATTTCACGATTTTTTAAGGTGAGAGGGGCAATTTGTTTACACAGAGAGTGGCTATGTCAGGAAAGAACTTCCAGAGGATGGATGCAGCCACAGTTACAATGTTTAAAAGACATTTAGAAAAGTATATCATTAAGAGATGTTTGGAGGGATATGAGCCAAGCACAGGACTAGTTTAATTTGGGATTATGGTTGGCATGGATTGACTGGACCAAATGGTCTGTTTCTGTGCTGTATGACTCTATGATTGTTGAATTCATGCTGAAGTCAGACAAGTCACCAAACTGTGGGCTGTATTCTCTTGAATTTGGTCAATCTCCCTTTTCATGTAATCTACATTTAGGTGGTATGTGAACTTTGTGTGTGCAAAAGTCAGTGAGCATTTTGTTATTTTGTGCAAGTCTGTTAAAGTATGATAAAGCCACCTTATTTCTATGTTAAATTCAATAAAATCTGTCTTATTGATGCTTCTGTGATCACAGTGCATAGTCATTTAAGTGGTCACTAAATAGTAAATTATATCCTTTTCAAATAATATACCTTATTGAGGTAAAATAAAGAGAGAGTTCACACCTCCTCTCCTGATCAGAACAACTGCTTTGAGGTAGAATGATAGGCAGGCAGATTGTGTACAGCCTGCATTCTATACATTCTCTGGTTATGTTTGATAGACTCCTGGAAGGTCACCTGGTAGACGGAGTCAAATTTATTGTGCAATAATGCTATGTGTCAAATAAATAAAATTCTACGTTTTCTACATTGATATGAATAAAGGAACAATATTTGAATATACCAATGTAAATTGCCTTTCTCTTCTTATCGTGTTATACAGTTGACACATCCCAAGTAATTTAGCACAGTATTATAACTGATGTAAAATCATGAACTCAAAGAGATGTTTCAAAAACCGTAACTGCTATTTGGAAAATGTAAAAACATGACAAAAAACTATGAAGAGTTGCCTGAGCTTGAACCAACTGCAAATGTTTCAGTTATTGATGAGATAATCTTTGCTTTGCTTCTTTTGAATTAAATCTTTATGATTTAAAATGTCAGCACTGATGTATTTACTACGGTCAAGCAGTGCTATAGTTTGACAACAATGATGAAGAAGCTGCAAAGGCTGCATTCATACCTGGTGCCAGAAGCTAGCCATGTCACTTTTTTTCCCTGTTATTGCAGCATTTTCAGTAACCAGAGGCAGTAAGAGGGGATGTTTGGTTCAAACCATTCATAATTCGTTTTTGTTACATTAGGCGACTCCCCAGACACATCTAAAGCAAAAACAAAATTCCCTTGATTTTAATTTCTATTAAAAGATCATTACTCAGAGAGTGCCTGTGTCATATATGACTTCTTATTACAGCTGTTTTGTAATTTTTTTTAACTTTGAACAGATATGAGTGATGTGCCTTTAACCCAATTAATTTATGATAACTCTTGCTCTTTATACAGAGGGACCGCACATATTATCCAAAGCTGTTGATTTTGGTTACTCTGTTCTCATGTAGTATGATAGTTCAGCGTGTAGTGTAAAAGGCAATTTTGAAGAGACTGAATGTGTTATTAGCAAATTTTCCTCAAAACCACATAGACTGTGCACTCTAAATTAGAGTGACTACACAAAGAATTAAAACTACCACCCATTTAAATATGTACCCCTAATAATGAGAGTTTTAATTGGTTACTATGTTTGACATTCAATTCTCTTGGTGGTGTTATTTCTCTCTGAGCAGAGGCAATGATAAATTCAGTCTACATTGTATATTGTGCAGTAACAAGGTTCTCTTGGTACTGTTGGAAAGTAAGAATGAGTGTAATTAGTTAGTCTCAACTTTCCATGGCATACGTAACAGATTCAAAACAGTAACTGTGTAATTTTCAAAAGTTGTCAAGGTTTTGAAGTAAACATTATCTTCCACTTCACCAGAAGCAGTAACTCTTGCCACCTTCGTAACATCAGATCTACTGTATTCAACCTTGTGGCTCACTTGGGTGCATAGGACAGCATAAGATGGATATTTGCATGTTATAAACTTTTAATTGGTCAAGGAAGAGCAGTAGTAGTCATTTGGTAAAAAAAAAATTGTCAAAGCTTTTGATCTTATGCTTATCAGGACTATACACAAGAATAATAAGTAAGGGGAAACCAACATTTATACGACTTGGTTTGCAAGTGGGCTTTGATTGGTGTCGGCAGAGATTGCAGCAATCAATGATGATTGACTGTTACTTGCCAAACTTTATTTAAATATAAAACCAAGAAGGTCGACTCTGATTGGTTAGAGCATTGCTTTGAGAAATAATCCTGTGAATGGTTGTCATCTATTTTGTTGAGTTTAAATATGTACATTATTTCTATGTGCAAAAGATAGGACCCTGTATATTAATATATGAACTCCCAGTACACACACATATGTATTACACTGCATACATGACTGACAATCCTAAATTTTGTCAGTGTAATTCTTCACATAATTCAGACTATCTGATGTGATGGCAGGTATGAAGGCATCAGTTATTTCAGTTGGCTTGATGGCTGGTTTGCAATACAGAATGAAGCCAGCAGCATGGGTTCAATTCTTGCTCTGTCTGAGGGTTCCAGCTTCTCATCCTCATCCTTTATGTGAGACATGGTGACCCTCAGATTAAACTCACGCTCAGTTGTCTCTCTCTAATGAGAGAGCAGCCCAAGAATTGGTTAGTCTATGCAAATTAACCTTTACCTTTCTTTATACGAAGGAAACCTTTCTTTGTAGAAAAAAAAGAAATGTGCATGCATTATACCTCTTTCAATTCAACAAAATATGTAATAGCCATCTGCCAGTTAATTCTCAGAGCAACTCTAACCAATCAGAGTTAATTTACATGTTTTAAAATCTAAACAAAGCCTGGTAGTTAATAGTCAATCATCACTAACTGCTGCATTCTCCAATGCAGCACTTCTATTAATTTGCTAACAAATCAGCATTCTTTTCTCATATGGTTTAAAGGGGTGGTTTTCCCCTTTGCTAGTATTCTTCTGAATTATCCTAATGACTGTAAGAAGAAAATCTTCAACAGTCATTTTTCAGCAATACTCAAGTTCAATAATGCCCATAAGGTCAAATAGTCGATCAGTTATTAGGATCCTATGTTGTATTTGGACCTTCTAACCTCAGACCTCACCATTCTTGGTCTGGGATTGTGCTCTGCCATCTAAGCCATCAGATATTGAATCTCAGTTGATTCACTGTGGAGAAGCAAACAAAGGATAAATATTTAATTACTTTAATCAAATTATTTTAAACCATGTATAAGCTATTAATATTAGGGAAAATAATCTGTTTTGGGTGTTAAATTTGACCCATCAAGAAGTTCAGTAATTGCCTATCAGATTTGGTGTGGCAGGAACACAAAATGCGGATCATTAAATATAATTCTTTCCCCTGTAGCGTAAGATCTGCATACAGCACAAGAGCATGAAGATAATGATTATTTTTTCCCAGTGTACAGTGCCGGTACACGGTTTATCCATATTTGTAGGTCATATCTATCTGTAGATATTTGTTAACTCTGTTAAATTTCTGTGTATCCATTTCAGAATTCCAATTTCTTCGAGACTCTTGGCAACTATTCTCAGCAAGAAATATTAGGAATATAAAGTAACACAGAACCAAATTCTTTGAATTATTGAGGAAGATTTTTGTTTTGATGTGTTAATTCCACTGAAAGGTGCAGAAGATCAATTACATAAATGAGTGCATTTTAAATCTTTTTAGCTACTTCCACATAGTATACCCAGAACAGACATCACTCTGAATCAGTAGACAGACCAAGTTACTTAGAATAAGATGGTCAGTTTTTTTGCAAGGGGAAAACAGCCTATATCTTACCCCTTGTCACACATAGGACACTTGTTGTTGCCCACTTTTATTGTTTCCATTTTCAACATGCTTCAGCTGATTCACCGGTAAAACAGCCATTCCCCTAGTATAACTAGACTCAACAATTCCAATATTTTCTTGTTCGCCCTCCTCCTGAGCATCCTCTATAAATTTAAACTCATCCAACCTCTGTTGCTAACATCATGGCATGAGTCTCAGTGGTTAGCATTGCTGCCTCACAGTGCCAGGGACCCGGGTTCGAGCCTTGGGTAACTATCTGTCTGGAGCTTGCATGTTGTCCCTGTCTCTGTATGGGTTTCTTCTGTGTGCTCTGATTTCCTCGCACAGTCCAAAGATGCAGGCTAAGTGGATTAACCATGGGAAATTCAGGATTGTAAGGTTAAGATTGAGGGAACATGGGGATCTAGGTGGGATGCTCTTTGGAGGTCAGTGTGGACTTGATGCATTGAATGGCCTACTTCCACACTAGGGATTCTACGATCATAAAATACACCAAATTGTTTTTCACTTATCACTTATTTGAACACTGGCTCAACCAATGGTCGAGCAATAGAAATTAGACATGCAAGAGGTAAAAATTGGAGCAGTCAATTTTAGAGGGTTGTGAAAGTTTACAGAGATGAGAAAAGCTTAGGCCATGGATAGGTTTGAACACAAAGGTAAGAATAAGAAATAAATGTGTTCCCCGACCAGAAACCAATTTATATTAGAAAGCATGGCACTGACTGAATGGTACTTGTATGAGTAGAGTAGACAGTTAAGTTTTGGATAAACTCAAATTTAGAGAGGGTGTAAGGTAGAAAGTGGATGCAGACTTCATCATTCTCCTCTCTGTCTTGTGACAAATCAAAGGGCAAATTGTCCAACAGCTCAAGTGCTGTCTTGTTAACTCTGTTAAGACAAAATTTCAACAATTCTGGTGATAGATCCTTTACATCAAAATCTAAATAAATTAAATTAAATTTGCGAATTCTCAAATGATTACATTTCAGAATCACAGAATGGTTACACCACAGAAGCCTGTTTGGCCTGTTGTGTCTGTGATAGCTCTTCAAAGGTCAGCTCACCTGGTGCTATTCCCCAGCCTTCTTTCTAATTTCCTGCACATTTAAACTTTTAAGATAATAATTCAATTTCCTCTGAATGTCTCAATTAAACAGAACCATAGGAGTAGCCGTAAGCCATTCAATCCTTTGAGCCTACTCTGTTATTATACATCACCACTGATCATCTGTGCCAATGCCATTTTTTTGTGTTATTCCCATATCACTGATGTCATTAGTACCTAAACCTGCCTTCATCCGCTACAGTCTCAGGCAATGCTTTCCAGATCCAAATTGCTTGTTGTGGGAAAAAGTTCATCATATTGCATTACTTCATTTGCAAATTGCTTTAATGCTCTGTCCTTTTTCCTTGATTCTTATACCAATAAGAATATATTTCCCCGACCCACTCTTCAGACTTCTCATGGTTTTGAAGAAAACCATTAATTATTCTTCCAACTTTTGCTTCTTTAAAGAAAACAGAACCAACTTTTTAAATCCATCTACACAACTGAAGTCCTCATCACTGGGACTGTTACCTATGAAGCTTTACAATACTCTTATCCTTCACATGGTTGCAAAGGTGTACAGAACTGGATGCAATAATCTAATTGAAGTCAATAAGGCTAACATAACTTTTTTGTTTTAAGTTTGTTTAATCTTTATGACCTGTACTGTCGAAATCCATCTTTGTTTTCAGATACACAATATTTTGTTGATCATCATGTCAGGACTGGATTGGCTGACAGAGAGACAAAGTGGAAAAGGCAGAGTGAGAGAGAGTGTTTATTATGGAATCCTCTGGGTTCACTTCAAGCTTTTAAATTTTTCCTTAATCTATTCATTTGTGGGATGTGGACATTGCTGGCTGGCCAGCATTTATTGCCTATCCCTAGTTGCTCTTGAGAAGATGGTGAAGAGCTGCTTTCTTGAACTACTGCAGTCCACCTGCTGTGGGTTGACTTACAATTCCATTAGAGTAAGAATTCCGAGATTTTGACCCAGCGACAGTGAAGGAACAGCAATATATTTCCAAGTCAGGATGGTGAGTGGATTGGAGGGGAACTTGAAGGTGATAGTGATCTCATATATCTGCTGCCCTTGTCCTTCTAGATGGAAATGGTTGTGGGTTTTGGACGGTGCTGTCTAAAGATTTTTGAATTTCTCCAGAGTATCTTATAAATAGTACACAGTGCTGCTACTAAGCATCAGCGGTGGAGGGAATGGATACTTGTGGATATGATTCCAATCAAGTGAGCTGTATGATGTATGTTGCCAGGTTTGTTGGGTGTTATTAGCGCTACACTCATCCAGGCTAGTTGAGAGTGTTCCATCACACTCCTGACTTGTGCCTTGTAGATGGTGGACATCAGGAGGTGAGTTATGCACTGCAATATTCCTAGACTCTTACTGCTCTTGTAGCCACTATGTTTATGTAGTGAGTCCAATTTCTGATCAATGATAGCCCTCAGGATGTTGATAGTGCGGGATTCAGTGATAGTAACACCATTGAATGTCAAGGGGTGGTGGTTTAGATTGTCTCTTATTGGTGATGGTCATTGCCTGACATTTGTCTGACGCAGATGTTACTTACCATGTGTCAGCCCAAGCCTGGATATTTTCTAGATCTTGTTGCATTTGAACATGGACTGCTTCAGTATCTGAGGAGACACGAACGGTGCTGAACATAGCACAATCATCGGCGAACATCAACACTTCTGACTGTATAATGGAAGAAGGCTCATTGATGAAGCAGCTGAAGATGGTTGGGCGTAGGACACTACCCTGAGGAACTCCTATAGAGGTGTCCTAGAGCTGAGATAATTGACCTCCAATAACCATGACCATCCTTCTATGTGTCAGGTATGACTCCAACCACCGGACAGTGTGCTCCCGATACCTGTTGATTCCAGTTTTGTTAGGGCTCCTTGATGCCACACTCTGTCAAATGCAGCCTTGATGTCAAGGGCTGTCACTCTCATCACCTCGGAATTCAGCTCCTTTGTCTATGTTTGAACCAAGGCTGTCACGAGGTCAGGAGAAATACGAAAACTTTAATCCGTTTTTGGGAAACAAATGCTTTGCCTCCCACCCAAAGAATTTCCTGCCTCCCACAATCTTCCAGAAATTCAGCAAACGTTCTGGGAACCTGTGTTCTAATCCCGCCATGGCCGATTTGAATTCAATAACAAATCTGGAATTAAGGATCTACTGGTCTATGAGATCACGGTCAATTGTTGGAAAAACCCATTTGGTTCACAAATGTCCTTCAAGGAAGGCAATCTCACCCAGCCTGGCCTAAATGTGACTGCAGACCCACAGAAATGTGGCTGACTCTCAATTGCTGTGTGAAATGACCCAGCAAGCCATTCAGTTTTACCAATTACTATAAAGTCTCAAAGAAATTAAACTGGGCAGATCACCCAGCATCGACCTAGGCACTGGAAAAGACAATGGCAGAAACAGTCTTGTTGACCCGGTTGATCCTTACTATTATCTGTGGGTTAGTGCCAAAATTTGGAGAGCTGTCTCACAGACTAGACAAGCAACAGCCTGATGTAGTCATACTCACAGAATCATATCTTACAGACAATGTCCCAGACCCCCACCATCACAGTCTCTGGTTATGTCCAGTCCAACCAGTAGGCCAGACCTGGCAGATGTGGTAGCACAGTGATATACACTTGAGAGGGAGCTGGCCTGGAAGTCATCAACATTGACTGCGGACCCCATGATGTGTTGTGGCTTCAGGTTAACAATGGGCAAGGAAACCTTCTGCTAATTACCACGTACCGTTCTCCCTCAGCCGATGAATTAGTACCACTGCTCCTCGGATGCTGCCTGAACTGCGGTGCATTTCCAGCACCATTCTAGTCTAGACTCTGGTTTCCAGCATCTGCAGTCATTGTTTTTACCTCCTCCACGTTGAACAACACTGAGAGAAAGCACTGAGGATTTCAATATTCACCATCAAGAGTGGCTCGACTTGATCGAGATGGTCAGATCTGAAAGGACATAGCTGGTAGACTGGGTCTGCGGCAGGTGGAAGGGAACTAACAAGAGGGAAAAACTTACTTGACCTCATCGATACCAATCTGCTGGCTGCAGATGCATCTGTCCATGACAGTATCAATAAGAGTGAGCACCGCACAGTTCTTCTATGGAATAATCTCCATTGCGATGTGTGACACTATCACCATGCTAAACGGGACAGACTTCAAATAGACCTAGCAATTCAAGACTGGGCATCCATGAGGTGCATCAACAGCAGCAGAATTGTACTCCAGCACAATCTGTAAGCTCATGGCCTAGCATGTCCCCCACATAACCAATTTCATGAAGCCAGGTTAACCCTGGTTCAATGGAGAGTGCAGGAGGGCATGCCAAGAGCAGCACCAAGCATACCTGAAGATGGTGAAGCCACCAAAAAGGACAAAGTGCATATCAAACAGCATAAGCAGCAAGTAATAGACAGAGCTAAACGATCCCACAACCAATTGATCAGATCTGCAGTCCTGCCACATCCAGTCGTGGATGGTGGTGGTTGATCAAACAACTCACTGGAAGAGGAGGCTCCACAAAAATCCCCATCCTCAATGATGGAAGAGCGCATATCATGTAAAAGATAAGGCTGAAGTTTTCGCAGCAATCTTGAACTCCTCCAGTGGTACCCAACTCATTTGATTCACTCCACATGATATCAAGAAACGGTTGGAGACACCAGATACTGCAAAGGATATGGGGCAACATTCTGGCAATAGGACTGAAGACTTGTGCTCCAGAATTTGCTGCTCCCCTAGCCAACCTGTTCCAGTACAGTTACAACACTGGTATCAACCCACCAATGTGGAAAATTGCCCAGGTATGTCCTGTACACAAAAAGCAAGACAAATCCAACTTGGCCAATTACCGCCCTATCAGTCCACTCTCAATCACCAGTAAAGTGATGGAAGGTGGCATCAACAGTGCTATCAAACAGCATCTGCTCAGCAATAACCAGCTCCGAACTTTTCAGATAGGTTGGCTTTTCCAACCTTAATAGACAGGAACCTCTTGCAATCATTAACATTCAATAACAACTTATTAATAATCCAGCCCATGGAATTACATTCACTTGTGCAAGCTTGTTAGCCAAAAATGAAAATCACTTCTGATGACAAATCTGATGTATATAATTACTTTGCGCAAAAACACTATAGTGTAGGGATTGAAGCCTCACTGTGTCAGTCAGCTCATGAGAGGTCTTGTTTACTGTTCTCAAATGCTTCCAGTGTAAGGAGTGAAGACTGACTAGTTCAATAGGCCTGCCTAGGCAAGACAGTCATGTAAACTGATGCCAGCAAAACTAACTGGGTCAAGTAAGTGGGTCTGACCTCCAAAGAGTGCTCAAATGAAAAGTTTCACATCAAGGTGGACTGGTTAGGAAGGAATGGTAGGGAATGAAACTTGAAGGGTATGTTTTTTGGAACATCAGAAAGATCTTGGGAATGGGTGATGGAAATTATTATTGATGATACAGAGAGAATCACATTGATTGTCATGCACGATCTGGTGGGGGGGATAAGGAGGGGTTGGAATTGCATATTTACAGTGAAGAATGCAATGGGGTAATTAAGTGCACTGGGAGAAAGAAAGAGCAGGAGAGTTTTATAAGGAGCAGAGAAAGGCGAAGACTGAGTATAGGAATCTAGATGGGAGAAGGGAGAAGAGGACAGATATTAAGGCAAATACGAGGAGCCAGTAATCATGGGGGAGATTGAAGGACAGAGAGATGTCACAGGAAAGGACGTCTTGATTTGATGGGGGTAAAATTGTAATGTAGAGGGTGAGTGACACCAGAATCATTTTACAAACACTATCATGCTCTCTCTGTCTTAAATCAGCTCACAAGAAAGATGTTGCAGAGAATGCACTGTATAATTGTGAAGGGCCTGAGGTCTGTTTGCGCATGCACTTGCAGAGTGCAACCACACCAAAATTCCAAAGAAACCAGAAATAAAGGATTAGCTGTGGACAAGCAGATAGTGCCTGAAGAAGGGAACCAGGGTCTTTAGTGCCTTGAGCTGTGGAACAAGTGACCGTGTGCCAAAAGCATGGCAGGTACCGGCAGGTGAGTGAAAGCTAGAACTGTTTTTGCATGACTAGGGATGTCATCACCTGCATCTACCATCTCCTGCAGGCATGTCTACAGACAAACTCTATTTCTGTGAGGCTGAAGATCTCAGTAGAATTAAACTTCCTAGTCATCGGCTCCTTTCAAAACCCAACTGGTGACATGTGTGGTATCTTCCAGTCAGTAGTCCACAAATGCATTTGTGATTTCACTGATAATCTTTGCAGGAAAACAGTACAGCCCCATTTACCATGGACCAAGTGACCCAAGTGACTCCAGCCATCAGATTTGTAGTAATTCCTGGATTCCTTCAAATACAAGGGGCCATCAATAGCGCACATGTGTTCAGAGCTCCCTGGATTTATCCATGGTGTGGAGGTGCCGGTTTTGGACTGTGGTGGACAATGTTAAAAATCACACAACACCAAGTTATAGTTTATTTGGAAGCACTAGCTTGACTATAACCTGATGTTGTGTGATTTTTAACTGGATTCATCCAGGCAGATTCCTGGACAGGAAGGTATTTCACTCTCTTAGTGTTCAGTTGATTTGAGCCAACAAGCAACATTTCCAACTAGTACGCATTTGCTATTTGGCAAGATATAAGAATGCTTGCATTCTACGTAACTCCCATGTTTCACGTACATCTGTTCTTTTGCATTATCTGTATGGTGTGTGACAAAGGGTGCATTGAGAAATCATGGCTAAGGTCCCAGTATGCAACCCTCAGACTGATGCCGACAGATGAACAGGGTGGATAGAAAGTAGCTGTTCCCCTTAGTTCAAAGGTCAATAACAAGGGGGCATAATTTTAAGATGGAAGGCAGGGGTTTAGGTTTATCTATCAGGATGATCATTGAACAGATAATTGGTTTCCTGAAGATGCACTTCTGTTACCTGGATCACTCAAGTCTAGTGGTTCAGTACTTGGTGACAGGATCTTCAAAGTAATGACTATTTTCTGCATAATATATCTCAACAATGAGGTGAGAATTTAGAAGAGGGAGAGGTGGACCTGTCTCCTTCTTAGAGGAAGAATGGGAGTCTGATGGAGAAGCTGAGGGAGTCAGCATTAATGATAAAGTTGCTGCAGAAGCAAGGGCAGTAGTGGGATGCAGCAAACAGGTCTGAGAGAACCTAACAGTAGGTAGATTTGAATGCAAATGACTTTGCATCAACGTATGAGAAAAATTAGATCTATGACCTAATGATAATGTAAAGGGAATGCTTCCTTTTATCTTAAAAATGTCAATATATTTTGTCTGCTATTAATTGTAAGTTAATTTGTTGCCTTGGCCCCTATAACTTCCTGTTCAGTTTCCTAGTCAAAATATTAATATAAAGTGTTACGAGAAATACATAATTGTGCATCTATGTCTGAAAGCGGTTTGCAAGGGATATATGTTTATTACAGAGATGTAGAGAGGATAAACTATGTTAATTGATTCCTGAAACACCAATAAATGGCGTATCTTCCTACTGTCCTAGTAGGCAACAAAGAATGACAGACTCAGTACTCTTTACAATGCTCCACATGTGAGTTTGTATAGTGGTCAACCCACCATCTTGATAGTCGACAAAGAAAACATGAATAAGTAGAAGACTTACTGAAATAGATCACAGAACTGTTGTACAAAGTGCTGTACTTCACCTAACAGAACATTAAGACTGTGCACCCAAAGTGACTTTAATATTCTTTAATCTTTATTTTCCTACTACTTCATATGATGCCACTTCAGTAGAGACAGTTGAGCTTGACCAAGCCTGATGACTGGTTTGCTGGCTTGTTCCAGATGACTTTGGTGGGCATTATCTCAGGATCTGGGATCTAGAGGGCTCCAGACTGCTAGATTGTGAGGTTTCCACCTCAACTATCCTCTGCATTTCAACACTAAGTGAAAATTTTCCTTAAATCCCTCTAAACCTCTGCCTTGCATCTTAAAATTATGCCCCTTTGTTATTGACCTTTCAACTGCTTTCTATCCACCCTGTCCACAACCTTCAGAATCTTATACAAGGCAACCAGGTCCCCTCTCAACCTTCTCTACTCAAAAGAAAACAACTCAAGCTTACCCAACCTCTCTTCACAGCTAAACTGTTCCCTCCCAGGCAACATTCTGGTGAACCTCTTCGGCACCCCTTCCACTGTAATCAGAGTGATGTCTGTCGTAAGTGCATTTCTTTTTCTTCATTTTAATCTCTTTATTTTTTGACATTCAGGGACCTTTGAGTTTAGTTACTCTCTATGCTAATGGCTCCTTTTTAATGTTCAGTTTCATGTCTTCTGCCATCCTTTACATCCAAATGTTTAAGTCGAGGTCAGGTCCATTCTTTCCTCATTTAAGTTGGTTTTCTCTGGTTAATTATTCTTACCCTGAATTGTTCCTTGTCATTTTCTATTGGCAACTTAAATCATTGTGCCCTAAATGTTACCCTCCTGACACATGATTCACTTGCTCCACTTCATTCCCAATTTTGAGGTCAAGTGGTGCTTCCATTCACATTGGGCTGAAACATGCCACTACAAAATTTTACTGAATAAATCCTATTCCAATAAACTAATGGACATATCTAATCTTGTATTAACATTGAAGATATTGGCGCTTCTATTTATCAGCAATAGTGATTTACAGCTCAGTATGAAATTTATACTAAAAGATAACAAGATTAAACAACTGCAGACTCCACTGTGACCATATGTAGTCAACTGGTTTGCTGTGAAGATTTGATTGAACTGTTCTACATGGGTAGATAAAATATTCATTGAATTAATGCTGAAGTACGCTTGTTTGCACTGATTAATATTGAATACAATGCTATATATATTGTAGTATGCTATAATATTGACAAATTATTCTCTTTGGTATGTGTTTTTCTTCAAATCTATTTCCATGATTGCTGCAGACAAAACTTCTTAGTACAAGTTAATTTATACTTAATTTAGGATTGTCGGTTAGGCTTACAGTGTGGTACACATTTCATTTGGAAACTATATGAATACATGGGATTCTGTTCCTTGCAGACAAAAAAATGCCCTTGAACATTCTGAATGAATCTCTTTCTGTGTTCTTTGTTCTTTCAATTCAACATAATAGATGACAGCATTTGCTGGTTCATTTCATGGGCTATGTCCTGACTAATCAGTGCCAACCTGCCTGGTGTGTAATCCAAACAAAGCCTGACACTTAACAGTAAATATTCATTAACTACTTAATTCTTCATGGCAACACTCTACCAATTAGAGTCTACCTGCCAACCAATCAGCATTCTTCTCTCATACAGTATGAATGTTGGATTTCCCATTTGTTGGTATTCTTACAAATTGTCCTGATTACAAAATGTAATCTTTTCTCAACAGCGTATCAATTTATTTGCAAACATTAATTAAGTAATTAGATGTGATTTAAAGACTTAAGAGCATAATTTAATCTTCAAAACATTATAGATCTGAAATGTGTCATACCAATAATGAAATGGTCCTTTTCTAAGAGTATTTTTTGCTTGTGGACAAAAAGAATGGCCTGGATTTTGAATTCCTGACATACTGGAAGTGAGGGTATATGATAGCATGCAGGAAACCTGGCAGTGCCTCTGTCAGTGATTTCTTTTAGCTGTATGCTATATGTGGGCGGTACGGTGGCCCAGTGGTTAGCACTGCTGCCTCACAGCGCCAGAGACCTGGGTTCAATTCCCGCCTCAGGCGACTGACTGTGTGGAGTTTGCACGTTCTCCCTGTGTCTGCGTGGGTTTCCTCCGGGTGCTCCGGTTTCCTCCCACAGTCCAAAGATGTGCAGGTCAGGTGAATTGGCCATACTAAATTGCCCGTAGTGTTAGGTAAGGGGTATGGGTGGGTTGCGCTTCGGTGGGTCGGTGTGGACTTGTTGGGCCGAAGGGCCTGTTTCTACACTGTAATATAATGTAATCTAATCTAATCTAATCTAATAAGTGGGAAGTCAATGGCCTAGTGGTATTATTGCTAGATTATTAATCTAGAAACTCAGCTCTGAAGATCCGGGCTAAAATCCTGCAATGGCAGATGGTAGAATTGGAATTTAGTAAAATGTCTGGAATTAAAATGACCACAAAAGCATTGTGGATTTTTGGAAAGGTCCATCTGGCTCATTAATGTCCTTCAATAAAGGAAGTCTGCCATCAATTACCTCGTCTGACCTACATGTAACTCCAGACCCACAGTAATGTAGTTGACTCTCAATTGCTCTCCGAAATGGCCTAGCAAGCCACCCAATTGTATCAATCACTGCAAACTTTCAGAGAAATGAAATTGGACTGATCAATTGGCATCAACAAATCATTCACATAGGCATCCGGAAAAGACAATGATAGAAACAGCCCAGTCAACCCTGCAAAGTTCTTTTGATGAATACCTTGGATGAGTGCCAAAATTGAGAGAGCTGAATCACAGACTCGTCAAGAAATAGCCTGATATAGTTATTCTTACAGAATCATACCTTACAAAGTCCCAGACACCACCATTACCATCCTCATATCAGTCCTGTCCCCCCAGCAGGATAGACCCAGAAAAGGTGGCGGCACAGTGGTATACAATCAGGAGGGAGTTGCTCTTTGAGTCCTCAACATTGCCTCCATAGTCCATGAAGTCTCATAGCTTCATGTTAAACATGGGCAAGGAAACCTCCTACTGATTATCATGTACCATCCTCAGCTGATAAATCAGGACTGCTCCATGTTGAATAACACATGGAAGAAGCACTGAGGGTGGCAAAATGCATTTCAATGTGCAGCATTGGAAGCAGCACTATTAATCAAGCTTGTTGGGTCTGTGGCAGGTGATGAGGGAACAAACTAGAGGGAAAAACATACTTGACCGCAACCTTACCATTCAGCCAGCTGCAGATGCATCTCTCCATGACAGCATCAGTAAGATGAGCACCATACTGTCTTTGTGGAGATGAAGTCCCATCTTCATGGTGAGAATATCCTCCGTTGTGTTGTGTAGCTCTATCACCATCAGACAGAATTTGAACAGATCTAACAACTGAAGACCAGGAATCCACGAGGCATTTGGGCCATTAACTCAAGCACAGTCTGCAACTTCATGGCCTGGCATGTCCCCCACTCAACCATTACCATCAAACCAGGGGATTAACCCTGGTTCAATGTACAGTGCAGGAGGGCATAGCAGAAGCAGCACCAGGCATACCTAAAAATGAATTATCAATCTGATGAAGCTATCGAACAGGACTACTTGCATGCCAAACAGTATAGAAGCCAGTGACAGAGTTAAATGATCCTACAGACAAACCAGAAGTGCCAAGTGGATGATCCATCTCAACCTCCTCCAATGGTTTAAAGGAATATGGGCCAAATGCAGGCAGATAGGACTAGTTTATTTTGGGAAACCTGCTCGACATGGGCAAGCTGGACTGAAGGATCTGTTTTCGTGCTGTACAACTCTATGACTGTAAGATCCCTGCAGGAGTTCCTCTGGGTAGTGTCCTCGGCCCACCCATCATGAATTGCTTCATCAATGACCTTCCTTCCACCATAAGGTCAGAAGTGGGGATGTTCATCGATGATTACACAATGTTCTGCCACACTTACGACTCCTCGGATACCGAGAAGTCCATTGTCAAATGCAGCAAAATCTGGGCAATATCCAGACAGACTGACAAGTGACAAGTAACATTCTTGCTACATAATTTCTAGGCTATGACCATCTCCAATAAGAAACAGACACAATCTAACCAATGGTCCTTGACAGTGAATAGTGTCACCATCATTGAATCCTCCACCATCAACATCCTTGTGGTTACCATTGATCTGAAACTCAACTGGACTCACTACATAAACACAGTGGCAGCAACAGCAGGTCAGAAACTAGGAATACAACGATGAGTAACTCACTTCCTGACTCTCCAGAGCCTCTCTGTCATCTACAAGGCACAAGGCAGGAGTGTGATGGAATACACCCCACCTTCCTGGGTTGTAGCAGCTCCAACAACACTCAAGGAGCTTTGCAGTATCAAGGCAAAGCAGCCCACTTGACTGGCATCACATCTACCATCGATGCTCAGCAGAAGTCGTATGTATCATGTACACCATGCACAGCAGAAATTCACCAAAGGTCCTTAGACAGCATGTTCCAAACCCATGACCACTTCCACAAGAGCATTAGATACATGGGAATACCAGTTTCCCTCCAAGCCACTCACAAACCAGACCTGGAAATATATCACCATTTCTTCAGTGTTGCTGGGTCAAAATCCAGGAATTCCCTCCCTAAGGACATTATGGATTAACCTAAAAAACATGGACTGCAGTAGTTCAAAAGGAAAGTCCCTTGCCATCTTCTCAAGAGCAACTAGGCTGCACCTTGTTCGAGTGACATCTCCCTGAGGGTGATGTTTGAAACTCTAAGAACCTACATAGATCTACTGTTTCTGACTGAGGAATATGTTTGCCAGTGAAGCAAATAAGGCAATGGCTGGAGTTGCAGCCATGTAGTTTAAAGGCCCAAACAAAGCAGTAAAGATGAGCACAGTGGTGCATTCACATAAATTCTGATGTTTGTAACACACCAAATCCCTCAGGGCATAAGTGGATACTGCAGATGCTAGGGATTAGAGTCAAGATTAGAGTCACGACCAAGCGTGTCGTTGTGCTGGAGTACGCTTCAGAAGGCAGGCTGAGGGGTTTGGTGTCAAGGTTAAAGTGGTGCTGGAAAAACACAGCAGGTCAGGCAGCATCCGAGGAGCAGGAAAATCGATGTTTCAGGCAAAAACCCGTCATCAGAAATGGTGGAGAGACAACAATCGAGAGACAAAACCAGAAAATGCTGGAAAAACTGAGCAGGCCTGCCAGCTTCTATGGAGAGAAAGTGGAGTTAATGTTTCAGGTCTAGCAACCCTTCTTCAGAACTTCTTCAGAATGGAGAGTCAGTATCAGAGGCCATAGAATGCTCTAAGCTCTGCTCACCTGGTAAGGAACCTTAGGAATCATCAACAAAGGGAATATTTGTGCTGCAGCAGGAAGCAATATGATATACTGCCAGGTGTTCCAGCTCATTGTGTGCACGTACAAAGACTGATGAGTTCATTTCACACATGAGTGCTGTGATCCTGCAGACTTCTAGAGGTGTTCTTAGCCCTTAGTTCCAAAATTTGTCTTTTAAAATAGGATTGCTATAAAGACAAAATAATTCAAGATGGCTAGTGGTTAAAAAAAAACCTGTCTGAATCCAATGGGATATAAAACCTATAGTTGTCAAAAAAGCTTCAAACAGTTGGGACTGTAATCTTTTGTTACTGCAAAAATAATAAAGGTCTGAGAAACTCCTTCCTCAACAGCAAGCCGCCTGATGCAAATTATGTCCTAAACTGCCAACACTTTTGTGATTTTTTTCCATTTGAAGAATAATCAAGTACAGGGATTAAAAAGTAAATTTTAATTCTACTTGAGTGTGCTAGTGAGATTGAATGTGCTTGTGTTATCATCTGACTGTGAGTATAGGTGTGCAGGAAAGGTCACAGTTGAAGAAGTATCCCCCACTTACATCCTGTATTGCAGGTCAAGAACCTCTCACCCTGATGACAGAAGTCACCTACCTAGCAGCCAAACAAGTTGGAAAGGGGCAAAAAAGGATTCTGTTTCATTCTGAATGCTGGAATTCGGTTTTGATCAAAAGGATTCAAAAGTACAAAATCTCAGCCAATTTGCAAAACCAGGGATCATGAAATCGACCACGAACATCAATGGCTGCATCATTCAACTGTACATTTTTTCTGAATAATTCAGTGACTGATCCATTTCTTAAAAAAAAACTTATATCCTTTTGAATCAACTCATTTCTTATGTATGCATGTGTGTTGCATTGTTAATTCTTGTTGTTTTTAGGAATTCATAAATTCACTTTTTGTTAAGAAAGTCTGGTTGAATTGGTTCCTTTTTAAATATAAGTTCATTTGTATCTGGGAGAAGAGGTATCCAGAAGGGAAGGGATTATTTTAAAATTAATCTGGTGAACAATTGAGGGAGCTGGTGAATAGAAAAAGCGGGTCAATTCAACACTTCTCACTCAGGAGATTAACAGTTTGGGTATTCCATCTGGAACCATAACAAATAGGGGAACTTCACCCAAAGTCTGATCATAACAACTTCCAAAGAACACATCTGCTTTGAACCAAAGAAATTAGAGAGGGTGCACTGCCATAAGTCAAAAATATCATGACCTCTGTCGAGGAATTGTAGCCTACCTAAATACTTTTGTAATTGTGCACAAGCTGCACATGGATAAAGTGAAATGTTTAAAGGTTAATCTGAGCATGTCTTGATTGCCACATCTGTACAGTTAATAATATCTTGTATGTGTAGGAATTCAGCCTGAGCTGGATTGGGTGCTTACTAATTCTGAGTGGTGCCATCACAGCCAAGGTGAACATAGATGCTGACTCAGGCAAATGAGCAGTCAATCACTTTTTTTTAGATTAGATTAGATTACTTACAGTGTGGAAGCAGGCCCTTCGGCCCCGCCGAAGCGCAACCCACCCATACCCCTACATTTACCCCTTACCTAACACAATGGGCAATTTAGTATGGCCAATTCACCTGACCTGCACATCTTTGGACTGTGGGAGGAACCGGAGCACCCAGAGGAAACCCACGCAGACACGGGGAGAACGTGCAAACTCCACATAGTCAGTCGCCTGAGGCGGGAATTGAACCCAGGTCTCTGGTGCTGTGAGGCAGCAGTGCTAACCTCACATAAATGTCTTGCACATTTATTGGTTGCCAACTGCAAGATCCTACTAATGCTTCCTGCTGAATGCTGGAAGGATCCAAAGGCAAAGGCATTGATGTACTATTGACTTTGCCAGCCTACTGGTAAAGCATGGTCACTGGTTCCACTTGAAGCACATCTTATTCAAGCAGATTGCAAACATTTGGTATGATCTTGCTTGAGGTCCTGAAACACTGGTGTTCCAACATAGCAAAGATTCTATATTCTGTTTTGTAGAATTTACATACAGGATGTAGCCTCCTCTAAGTTGCATTTTTGATAATCCCCTCTCCTAGGAGTTGCAGGTCTGTGACGAGCAGACATTGCTGCTTCTGCTGGTGGTGCTACTGATTCCAGTGTTCTCAAAGTGGGTATTCTTCTTGCTGTTTCTGCTCCTGCTGGTTTTGTTACAACTACTAATCATCTTAGTCCTTGTAGGAGGTTCAAACGAAAATCACGTAAACCACATCAGTTCTCAGCTGACAGATTCGAGTTTGAGAATGAAGATCAGTGACACAAGTGATATCTCAGCACAAGAAAGTAGTAGCAAATGGCATAGCTGTCTGTCTGCACCTTTCTCAATTATTGATGTATTGTAGCTTTGCTCTCAGTGGTCCAAGAAGGTGCAGAAAAACATTGATGCACTGTTACATTGTAAAAATCATATTATTGTCACTGTACTTGAGGGATTAATATATTGAAAATTGGCCAATGGCCCCTTCTGAAGAGTTGTTCACATGTAGTCTAAACTATTGCAGTTAAATATGGTAGTCAGCTGCTTGAAACATCTTCGCACTGTGTTGCCAATTTATAAAGTTTTAAGCTGCTCCCACCCACCTGCTCCCAAACTCAACATTTCTGCACAATAAACTTAAGCCCAATGTATTTCCTTATCAATTTGTGTCTGCTTCTCCCTTTCTGTCATCTCAACAATGGCTAAGTATAGGGAGAATCATAAATTACAATGCTCACTTTCATGGTTATATCTGTTCTCGTGTTGACATAAAGTCAGAAGTCACACAACACCAGGTTATAGTCCAAGAGGTTCATTTGAAATCACAAGCTTTTGAAGCATTGCACCTTCATCAGGTGAAGTCCTTCGGTTTAGTTATTTTGGCTGGATGGTCAGTTTGTGAAACAATATGATGCCAACAGCATGGGTTCAATTTCCACACCAGCTGAGGTTACCATGAAGAACATCTCCCCTTCTCTGAAGTGTGGTAGCCCTCAGGTTAAATCATCACCAGTTGTTTCTCTCTAAGAAGAGAGCAGCCCTATAGTCTAGTTAGACTATGGCGACTAGTGTGACTAGCATTGGCTTTTGCACATTAATGCATCATATACAAAGAGCTGTTATGATACATTTAATCTCAGGCAGCACTCTTCAGTTTTCTATCAAAATCAAGATAAGATCCTACCTGGTTTCTTCAAGGCATGAGCAACACCATTGTAGCTATTAATAGCATTTAGAAGAATCAGTGGTGAATTGTGCTGGCATGGTCTCCTCCACAATTTCAAAAAGACTCAGAAATTAAGATTCTTGAGGAAGAGACTGAGTCAGAGCTGACCAAGACAGGACATAAGGAGAGTATAGCAAAATCACAGACAACTGAGAGACAAATACAAAAACAGAAATTACTATCAAAAACTCAGCAGGTCTGACAACATCTGTGGAGAAAAAGCAGAGTTAACCTTTCAGGTCCAGTGACCTGTCTTCAGAAACCTTTTTCAGAGTTTCATGTACAGTAATTTGCAACATTAAATTTGTCTGTAAACAGAAGTGATTTGAGGATCCCTAATCTATTAGCATCCATTTTGGTTTCAGTGTACCATTTTCATGGACATTGGTACATCATTTCTGAAAGCAACAATCATAAGGACTCAAACTTCACACTGGGTCTTTTGTGATTTTTCTATTTTCACTTAATCCTATTCAAAACTGGTTTAAGTGTCACCCGAGGATTTGAAATTTGGATTGCTGCTCTATTTGACTGCAAAGATCTTTGGTCAGCATTTGTTTTTGGATGCCTTCTTTGATCTCTGAGCATTAGCATTTGTTCTGCATAAACCAGCAGCTCCTTCACGGCCTCCCAAGTCGTCTTCTCAGATCATCTCAGTTGCCTGAAACGCCAGGATTTCAATTGCAACCACCTCCTGCTGGATTGATGGATGAACATCTGCTGTTTTTATTCCTTTTAAGCTTGTCATTCCTGCATAGTTTGTGTTTCTTGCCGCATAAAAGAGAATGAATCTTTCTTTCACTCTCTGACTGGCTTATTTGACAACTATTGGAGAATTTGTAAATTTCACTTTTGACAAGAATTCTTCAAAGAATTCAGGATTCTCCAGTGAAATATTGGGCCAAATGCAGCAGTGAATGTTGAGTCATAATACATTTGATATCCTGATATACACACATGCACTGTAATTGCCTGGGAAGGTTAGTTCCACTGGGCTGATTTGCACAGTCCTAAACCTTCTGTGAATGTCACTTACACAGATTTGATCGGAGCATTAGGCTAGATATGCAGAGGCAAAAAAAACCCTGCAGGTTGAATTGAATTCAATTCAATTCAAAACTGCAGATGCTGGAATCCAGAGTGGACAAGCAGGAAGCTGGAAGAATACAGCAAGCTTGGCAGCATCAGGAGGTGGAGGAGTTAATGTTTCAGGTATAACCCTTTTTCAGGAATGGAGGTGGAGGTAGGGAGAGTTGCAGATAAAGAGAAAGGGGAAGGAAGGGTTATGGTTGGGGAGAGGGGCAGAGTGGTAAGGTAGTGATAAGTGAATACAGGGTGGGTATGACCTGGTTGGTCAGAGTCATAGAGTCCTACTGCACAGAGACAGGCCAATGGGAGGAATGAATCCAGTTGGTAGCTGGAAGGAGGTGTCGGTCGGAGGGATAGAAGGAGGGATGCGGGGCTAGAAAGAGAGTCGGGGGATGGATGAGAAAGTTATTTGAAATTGGGGAACTCAGTGTTGAGTCCTCTGAGCTGTAGGCTGCTGACGTGGAAGATGAGGTATTGTCCTCCAACTTATGGTCTGATTCACTGTGGCAATGGAGGCTAGTTACCCAAATATTTAGTCTAGAATTTTTACACTGTTTAATATCTGGTGATTAACAGCATAACTTAAGCAATCGTATTCCTTACATATCCTGCCTCCAACATTCCCAACTCCTCCCCACCCTGACTCAATTACACACCCTCCAAATAGCCAACTGATTCCCCCCCCCCCCCCAATAAGTGAACTCCCACCCAATTGTCTGCCCCCCAATTACTCATGAACACAATTATATACTCCTTCACTCACGCTCCCTGACCCAACTGTTCACTCCCTGAAACCGGGGAAAAAGTGAGGACTGCAGATGCTGGAGATCAGAGCTGAAAATGTGTTGCTGGAAAAGTGCAGCAGGTCAGGCAGCATTCAAGGAGCAGGAGAATCGACGTTTCGGGCATGAGCCTGAAACCCCCCAACCTGACTATATACCTCAACTCATCCCAATCCAACTGCAGACCCTGTGCCCCATTTCATAACTGTCCAACCAATCAAAACCCCCTGACCTGACTACCTATCCCAATGAATCAACTTCCTATTTTCTACTGAGTCCACCAGAGCTACCCATACGTCCAAGAACCCCCACATTCACCCATCCACTAATTCAATCAACAGCCCAACCACCCACTCACTCACTCATTTCAATACTCATTTATCCACCCATCCAAGCACACTCACTGATGAACTAACACATTTCACCCATCCACCCATGCAGAGTGGGAAAACAATAGCCAATGATCTTCCAATTAAATTAGTGCTGAACTTTGATAGTCGCCATTGTTACACGAGAGGACCCATAATAATCCCTCAAAGTCAGCAAAACAAAAGAACTGATCATTGACTTCAGGAAGAGAGGAGGAGGATACTCCCCTATCTACATCAATGGAACTGAGGTGGAGAGGGTCGAAAGCATCAAGTTCTGAGAAGTGACGATAATCAACAAGCACAATAAATGCAAATAATGTCTTTTCTTCTTCGGGAGGCTTTGCCATAAGGACCCTCACCAACTTTTACTGATGCACCATAGAAAGCATTCTATCTGGGTGCATGACGGCTTGATATGGCAAATGCACTACCCAGGACATTAAGAAACTACAAAACATTATGTGCACAGCCCAGATTATCTCGGAAGCTAACCTCCCATCCATGGTTTCCATCTACACTTTGCGTTGCCACGGAAAGGCTGCAAACATAATCAAAGACCCTTTTCACCTCAGTAATGCTCTCTTCCAACCTCTTCTGTCAGGCAGAAGGTATAGAAGTTTGAATACATGCACCAACAGGTTCAAGAACACCTCTTCCCTGCTGTTATTAGGCTGCTGAATGGACCTCTCTAATTTCAATCGAATGTTGACCTTGCTTTTGTGCACCTCCTTTTCAGTCATAACCATGAATGCCTTGTTCAATCTAAGAGCCCTATGATCTGTATGTATGCCCTTGTTTGTTATGACTCATAAAACAAAACTTTTCACTGTACTTAGGTACATGTGACAGTAATAAATAAAAAAAACTAAATAAAGGAGAGCACATATGCACCACATTTGTGAGAGAAATTTGGAGTGTGTTAAACAGAGATGTGCTGTAAAGAACCCCACCATGGCTGCCTCTGACACTGACCCTATCATTGTACATGCGACAGAAGCCCTGTACTTACCCAGAAACGAACACTAGAATTCTCAATCACATGCTTAGGACCCAGGTTGAAAGTGATTAACAACAGAATCTACATTGGAAAGGCCTTGAAATGTACTAGAAAGTAAATGCCTCCACCCATTCCACATCTAACCCTACTCTCTACACCACCCTCCCCCCTCTACCCCACCCCCCACCTTGTACCTCACCCCTCCACCATGCCCAATTTATCCAGCTGTCCAAACAACTCTGCAAATTCCATGAAGTTTCATTCCTGTTTTAATGCTTTTAATGTTTTTGGTTATAAAAGTGGAACCAAGATAAACTGCTTCTGCAGAACAAAAAAAACGTATAGTTCTCCTTATCTCTCAAATGAACCATCAGATTAACTCCATAACCTGTGAAACATGTTGTACTGTCTGTAGGATTGATGAGTTCTCAAACTGCTACATGGAAGCAAGATGATGGCAAATCCATCTTTCCAATCACAAAAATGCCTTGAGCAGTATGAAAATGAGATAAAAATATAACCTCATAGGTTTGATTTGTTTTCATAGGTTTAAAAGTCTCGGGCTTAAGTTACAAAGCTTTTCGCAGTCATCTGTGAGGTTCATTGAAATTTGTTTGCGAAGGCTTGCAATTTCCTGTTGAAGATTAACAAATGCAATAATAAGGGAAACTCGGGTACATAGAGATCCTTACTTTGCAACAATTATGATGTAAGAACTGAAATTTGGAGATAGAGTGTAAATAAAATTCTAATCAGTAATAAGCTTTTTTATATAAATGCGTTTTTATGATAGAGAGACTGTTAGGTTTTAAATTAAAATGTCATGCAGACCTTCAAAGACCATTTTGTGTTATGGCAATGTCGTTATATTAGTTGTCCCACAAGGCCATCCTGTAAAAGGAATGCAGCCTAATGATAAAGAGCTAATACTCGTTAAATTGATAAAAGCCTTTATTAGTCCACTAATTTTAGCTGTCGAAGTCATTTGTGCTGTAGGTTTTCTGCAGTACATGGTTTAAGTGGCAGTTGTGGCAAAGATCATGTAGGCTATACTTCCAAGCTCAGACAGATGGATCTGTGCCCCCAAGATAAATAATCTACAGTTAAGGTGTATATTTCCTCGAGTCTCCTAGATTTTTTAAACTTAAGTCAACTTTAAATTATAACAATTATAAATAACTTGTTAGATGAAAAATTTAATATACAACTAAAATTTTACATAAATTATATACCATATGATCTAGAATCTCTTGCATAATGTATGATAATTATTTGGCATACATGGATAGAATGAAGAATGGAGAAACTGGGCTTATGATCCTTAAAGCAGAGAAGGCTAAGAAGAAATGTTTAAAATTATGTATGGTTTAGATAGAGTAAATAATGTAAAACCGTTTCTGATGGCTAAAGGAACTATAACCAGAGAACATAAGTTTAAGATGATTGATTACAAAATCAGGTCCAACATGAGGAAAAACTTCTATGCAGCAAATGAAAAAAATGGAAAAATAGTGCTGATGGAAGTTATGTACAGGCTTTCTGGTGGTAGTCAGGATGTGGGCAGAAAATAAATCAGGAGATAGAAAACGCCTGTAAGAAAGGCAGTATTAAATGAAATCATGGAGGACTTCAATATGCAGAATGACCGGGAAAATCAGGTTGGGAGTAAAGCAAGAAGAGGAGTTTGTGGAATGTCTCCAAGATTTTCTTTGGAGCAGCTTGAGGTAGTGTCCACAACGGCACAGGCAATTCTAGATTTGGTGTTGTGTAATGAGACTGACTTGATTAGTGACATAATATGAGTGAGTGAGTGACATAATATGAGTGAGTGAGTGACATAATATGATAGAATTTGCCCTGCAGTTTGAGAAAGAGAAGCTGGAATCAGATGTAATGGCATTATAATTGAGTAAAGCTAACAGCAAAAACACGGGGAAGGAGCTGGCCAAACTTGTCCGGAAGGGGACCCGACCAGGGAAGACGGTGGAGCAGCAATGGCAGGAGTTTCTGGGGGTAAATCAGAGGAACAAAAGAAATTCACCCGAAAGAAGAAGAAGAAGAAAAAAATACTAAGGAGAGGATGAGGTAACCATAGCTGACAAGGGAAGTCAGGGACAACATAAAAGCAAAAGAAAAAGCATACAACGTGGTGAAGATTAGTGGGAAGCCAGATGATTGGGAAGCCTTTAAAAACCAGCAGAGGACAACTTAAAAAAAAAGCAATAAGGTAGGAGAAATCAAAAATGAGGGTAAAGCAGCTAATAACACCAAAAGAAAATAGCAAAGGTTTTTTTTAGATTCAAAGTTTGGGAGAAGATTCGTAGCTCGGGTGCTCGTTGTTGTGGTTCTGTTCGCCGAGTTGGGAATTTGTGTTGCAGACGTTTCGTCCCCTGTCTAGGTGACAATCCTTAGTGCTTGGGAGCCTCCTGTGAAGCGCTTCTGTGATCTTTCCTCTGGCATTTGTAGTGGTTTGAATCTGCCGCTTCCGGTTGTCAGTTCCAGCTGTCCGTTGCAGTGACCGGTATATTGGGTCCAGATTGATGTGCTTGTTGATTGAATCTGTGGATGAGTGCCATGCCTCTAGGAATTCCCTGGCTATTCTCTGTTTGGCTTGTCCTATAATGTAGTGTTGTCCCAGTCGAATTCATGTTGCTTGTCATCTGCGTGTGTGGCTACTAAGGATAGCTGGTCGTGTCGTTTCATGGCTAGTTGGTGTTCATGGATGCGGATCGTTAGCTGTCTTCCTGTTTGTCCTATGTAGTGTTTTGTGCAGTTCTTGCATGGGATTTTGTACACTACATTGGTTTTGCTCATGATAGGTATCGGGTCCTTCGTTCTGGTGAGTTGTTGTCTGAGAGTGGCTGTTGGTTTGTGTGCTGTTATGAGTCCTAGTGGTCGCAGTAGTCTGGCTGTCAGTTTGGAAATGCTCTTGATGTACGGTAGTGTGGCTAGTCCTTTGGATTGTGGCATGTCCTCGTTCCATTGTCTTTCCCTTAGACACCTGATGATGAAATTGCGGGGGTATCCGTTTTTGGCGAATACATTGTATAGGTGTTCTTCTTCCTCTTTTTGCAGTTCTGGTGCACTGCAGTGTGTTGTGGCTCTTTTGAATAGTGTCTTGATGCAACTTCTTTTGTGTGTGTTGGGGTGGTTGCTTTCGTAGTTCAGGACTTGGTCTGTGTGAGTGGTTTTCCTGTATACCTTTGTGGTGAATTCTCCACAGGAAAGCCACTCACACAGGCCACATCCTGAACTACAAAAGCAACCATCCCAACACACACAAAAGAAGTTGCATCAAGACACTATTCAAAAGGGCCACAACACACTGCAGTACACCAGAACTGCAAAAAGAGGAAGAAGAACACCTATACAATGTATTCGCCAAAAACTGATACCCGCAATTTCATCAACAGATGCCTAAGGGAAAGACAATGGAACGAGGACATGCCACAACCCAAAGGACTAGCCACACTACCATACATCAAGAGCATTTCCAAACTGACAGCCAGACTACTGCGACCACTAGGACTCATAACAGCACACAAACCAACAGCCACTCTCAGACAACAACTCACCAGAACCAAGGACCCGATATCCAGCATGAGCAAAACCAATGTAGTGTACAAAATCCCATGCAAGAACTGCACAAAACACTACATAGGACAAACAGGAAGACAGCTAACGATCCGCATCCATGAACACCAACTAGCCACAAAACGACACGACCAGCTATCCTTAGTAGCCACACATGCAGATGACAAGCAACATGAATTTGACTGGGACAACACTACATTATAGGACAAGCCAAACAGAGAACAGCCAGGGAATTCCTAGAGGCATGGCACTCATCCACAGATTCAATCAACAAGCACATCGACCTGGACCCAATATACCGACCACTGCAGCGGACAGCTGGAACTGACAACCGGAAACGGCAGATTCAAACCACTACAAATGCCGGAGGAAAGATCACAGAAGCGCTTCACAGGAGGCTCCCAAGCACTGAGGATGTCACCTAGACAAGGGATGAAACGTCTTTTTTTTAGATATCTAAAAGGCAAGAGTGGACATTGGAAAGCTGGAAAATGAGGCTAGAAAGACATAATGAGGAACAAAGAAAAGACGTAGGAAGTGAATAAGTACTTTGCATTTAATTTCACAGTGAAAAACACCACTAACATACCAGAATTTAAAGAGAGTCAGGGGACAGAAGTAAATGTAATGGCCACCATTAAAGAGAAGATGCTGAGAAGGTGAAAAGTCTGAAGGTGGATACATCACACAGACCAGATGGACTACACCCCAGACTTCTGAAGGAGATTGTTGAGGCATTGGTGGTGATTTTTCAGGAATCACTGGAGTCAGGGAGCGTCCCAGAGGTCTGAAGAATGGCTGATGTAACACCCCTGTTACAAAAGGGAGGGAGGCAGAAGACAGGAAGTTGTAGGCCGGTTAGTCTGATCTTAGTCATTAGTAAGATTCTAGAGTAACCATTATTGATTATGAGATTGTGGAACACTTCGAAGTGCATGGTAAAACAGCTGAGTCAGCATGACTTCATCTAGAGGAGATCACATCTGACAAATCTGTTAGAATTCTTTGCTGATGTAATGAGCAATTTAGACAAGATATGGAGGGGCCAGTGTTGGATTGGGGTGGACAAAGTTAAAAATCACACAACACCAGGTTTTCGTTCAACAGGTTTATTTGGAAGCACTAGCTATCGAAGCACTGCTCCTTCATCGAGTAGCTGTGGAGCAGGACGGTAAGACACAGAATTTATAGCAAAAGATTACAGTGTCATGCAAGTAAAATGATTAATTGAATGAATCTAGATTGCTGTTAAGTCTTTCATCTTTTAGAATAGGTTACAGGCTTTGGTTTATTAATATGTAAATCCCAGAACTTTTAAGTCATATTCTCAAGATAGCTTAAGGTTTTATAAAAAAAAAAGGTGACATCTCAGCTCAGACAATACTTTAAAGGTGTGAGGTCAGAGTCTGTCTATGTCTCAATCTTGAGTCAGATTGCTTCTATTTCGAAAGTGGAATTTACAAAATGTTCCATGGATTGATTGCCTGCACTGACTGCCTACAGGTTGTGCATTTTTGAGCAAAATAGAATGTATCTGCAAGTATGATTTTGCAATACAAATTCACCCCATAGACTTACATGTGTGGATAGAGAGTGAGAGAGAGAGACCATGTGAGTGTGTGCGTGTGAATGTGAGTGCATGTGAGAGACTGTGTGTTTGCGTGTGTGCAAGCTTGGTAAAGTATATGTGTGAGTGTGATGAGGTATAAGCCTGGAGAGGGTGTGTGCGTGAATGTGAGTGTGAGTGTGGGGGGTGTATATGTGTGTATATGAGAGAGAGCATGTGAATTAGAGAGGGTCTGCGTGAGTGTGTGAGAATATAAGAGTGTATGTGTATGTGTGCTTGCGTGTGCCTGTGAGAGCGTGTAGAGTGTAATGGGGTCACCTGTAGTGTGACATGAACCCAAGGTCCTGGTTGAGGCCATCCTCATGGGTACCAAACTTGGCCATCAGCCTCTGCTCGCCCACTTTGCATTGTTGCCTGTCCCAAAGTCCATCTTGTAGGATGGTCACCTGAAGATGTGTGGCTGAATGTCCCAGACTGCTGAAGTGTTTGCCCACTGGGAGGGAACACTCCATCTGGTGATTGTTGTGCAGTGTCCATTCACCTGTTATCGTAGCTTCTGCTTGGTCTCGCCAATGTACCATGCCTCAGGGCATCCTTGCCTGCAGCGTATGAGATTGACAACATTGGCCGAGTCACATGAGTATCTGCCATGTACACAGTGGGTGGTGTCCCGATATGTAATGCTGGTATCTGTGTCGACACTCTGACACATTTTGCAGCGGTTGCCATGACAAGGTTGTACTGTGTTGTGGTTAATGTTGTCCTAAAGGCTGGGCAGTGTGCTGCAAACAATGGTCTATTTAAGGTTTGTTGCGAAGTGGAGGCATTGGGAAGGTCTTGGCGAGGTGCTTTTCTTCAGCAACAATGTGTTGCATGCACGAAGAACATGGCGAAGTTTTTCTGCTCCTGGGAGGTACTGGACAATGAAGGGTACCCTATCGGTCGTATAGAATCAACATTAAAATAATACGAAATCCTGAATTTGGGCCATCTTGGAAGTTCCTGTGCAACTTTTGGAGGTGCCCACTCATGTTTCTTGCTGTGACTTTTGTGCTCTCAATCCATTATACAGTTAGACTGCAGACAGTTCAGACAACATAACATAAAGAACTAGGAGCAGGAGTAGGACATCTGGCCCCTTGAGCCTGCTCTGCCATTCAATAAGGTCATGGCTGGTCTGTTTCGTGTACTCAGCTCCATTTACACTCCCTCCCCCCCATCCGTTCATCATAACCGTTAATTCCTTTACTATTCAAAAATCTACCTTTGCCTTAAAAATATTCAGTGAGATAGCCTCAACTGCTTCATTCCACAGATTCAGAAGCGTTTGAGAGAAGAAGTTCCTCCTCAGCTCAGTCCTAAATCTGCTCCCTCTTATTTTGAGGCTAAGCCCCCTAGCTCAAGCTTCTAATTTCACCTGCCAGTGGAAACAACCTCCCTGATTCTGTATTAACTATTCCCTTCATAATTTTATATGTTTCTTTAAGATTCCCCCTCATTTTTCTAAATTCGATTGAGGATAGTCCCAGGCTACTCAATCTTTCCTCATAAGACAATTCTCTCAACTCTGGAATCAACCTAGTGAACCTAGGAATGGTGGCTCAGTGGTTAGCACTGCTGGCTTATAGCACCAGAGGCCCGGGTTCAATTCCAGCCTTGTGCAACTGTATGGGTGGGGTTTGCACATTCTCCCTGAGTCTGTGCGGGTTTCCTCTGGGTGCTCCGGTTTCCTCCCACAGTCCAAAGATGTGCAGATTAGGTAAGTTGTCTATTGTGTTCAGAGAGGTGTAGGTTAAGTGCATTAGTCAGCAGTAAATATAGGGTCGGGAAATGGATCTGAGTAGGTAAATTGTCCATAGTGTTCAGGGATGTGCAAGTTAGGTGCATTAGTCAGTAGTAAATATAGGGTAGGGAAATGGATCTGGGTGGGTCACTCTTCGGAAGGTCGGTGTGGACTTGTTGGGCTGAAGGGCCTGTTTCCACACAGCCCCCTCCTCTGCTCCCCCTCCAGAGCCAGTATATCCATTCACAAGTGAAGAAACCAAAACTGTATACAGTATTCCAGGTGTGGCCTTACCTGCACGTTATACTGCTGTAGCATAACCTCCCTGTATTTAAACATGCAATTCTGTTGGTCTCCGAAATGTTTTTCCCCATACGCTTGTCAGCATGTCTCCCCTAGACCTGAGGTTTCAAACAGCTAATACCCAGCTGGACCACCATCTGTAGTCTGAACTCTGAGATACAAGGTGGTATAGATTAATGCTGCAGAGGTTGGGAAGAGTTGTTACAGTCTATGGAGTCAAAAACTTTCCAACAGCATTTTCTCACTTCAGCTCTAAATCTGTCATGGACTGCTTGAGATTGCCGTAGTATTGCCAGTGGTGCTATCATTATCATATCATGCAACTATTAGTTTGATAGGAGATTAACTAGATGGACCCATGGTCTTTTATATTGCCGAGCAATTTTGAAGGCTAACAGTTAGATGCATTAGGTTAAAAATGACTCAAAATATAAAATAATGCTTTTTATGATTTTGGGGAACTTCTCATGTGTAGCACATGGAGGGTATATTTGGAGGTAGCAAGTGACAGAAAGAGGGAGAATGGATCAGTGGTGCATCATAACATTGCAAAGCATAGCAAGGGTAACAGAAGGATCAGACATATAAAGAAACTGCAAAGAATTGTCAGGAAGTGAAGAGTAAGTGGCTTACCTTGACCACCCTGGAAGACCAACTCTTCTAACACTATAAAAGGAGTCCTAGGGTTTGGGGAGGTACAATTCAATATTGATTATTTACAAAGCATTTGGGAAGTTGCGTCCAACCCATCGACTATTTCTTTTAATTACAGTAGATAATTCTGTGGGTAAGAAGAACCCTCAAGGAAACTGTCAATTCAAATCTGTTAACAAGTGAGGACAAGCTTTATTAATCAGAATTTTCAAATTTAACTGAGGGTGTACACGTTTCTTGGAGTTCCTGGATATCACTTGTGAAAAAAAGATGAGAAGAAATGACCGGCACATCCACCATAACTACTTAAACGGCATGGTGGCACAGTGGTTAGCACTGCTGCCTCACAGCGCCAGAGACCCGGGTTCAATTCCCGCCTCAGGCGACTGACTGTGTGGAGTTTGCACGTTCTCCCCGTGTCTGCGTGGGTTTCCTCCGGGTGCTCCGGTTTCCTCCCACAGTCCAAAGATGTGCATGGTCAGATGAATTGGCCATACTAAATTGCTCGTAGTGTTAGGTAAGGGGTAAATGTAGGGGTATGGGTGGGTTTCGCTTCGGCGGGTCAGTGTGGACTTGTTGGGCCGAAGGGCCTGTTTCCACACTGTAATCTAATTTAATCTGAACCTGTAAAATAAACCACACAGCTGCTTCCATGCCTAATCGTGTACAAAGCTTTGCTCATAAAAATTGGTCTGAGAGTTTACTTCAACTATTCTACATACATTGTAGATCACTTTAATGACATTTGTGATGACCTTCACTATTTTGATATGTCTGTCTGACCTCCAATTTATGTCTATGATATATCAGATCAGCATGGGTACTGCTTATGTTAAATTAACTTGGACCTTGAAACCTATGAAGGAGAATAATGGAATATGGTGAATAGATGGATGAATAGACTGTATTTGAGGATAACTGTGATCGAGATTATCATTTTGTGTTAAGGTGTAATTGTATCTGTGATGGATGTACAGATGGAGATGTGAAGAAGTGCATCGATAGATAAGTAAGTATTTGCTTGGTCAGTTGGTATGGGGAGTGAGCTTGGGAAGGCAGAGTGGAGAGGTATAGTTGAGGATGTCATTGTTCTCAATATTTCTGCTTTGTTTAAATCATTGAAGCACTTGATTCTGGCACTGTATTCAAGGGTGTGATAGCATGCTTCTTCTGGTCACCTTCTGAGCAATTCCCTGCCTTGCCCTCTTGCTCTCAGTGGAAAGCCATAGAAAGTATCCCTTGCAGATCACGCATCAGGACTATGGAGACATTAATAAAGCAAGGTATGAATTTGCCATGTCGGACTTCCATAAGAGGGCAGGATTATTTCTTCTTGCAGATTTTTAAAGTTTATTTCTCAACCGGCTATGTTGACAGTTTTGAAAAGTCTATTCTTAGGACAGCTTCTTTATGGGTTGCTTCAAATAGATTAGCATTTCCATTAAATTGTAAAAAGAGGAATGATATAAGAGTAGGTAAAATATTTATACAAACAAAATATTGTGCAAACTGTTTGGATCCTTGATATTCTTGTTGGTTGATTACATGTATGCTGTTTAGTTCTATGCTTTTTCCAGTGACTTTATTTACAGTAATTATAGATTAGTAGTTGAACAATTGGAATAAACAAGGACACTCACGCTTGGATAAACTTAACTGACTAGAGTTTTCAAGATATGTTTAAATTAAACTACCCTAGTACTGCTGGTGTATTTATTCAATCAGTTTCATCAGAAGACAACCAGGGATGGGGTGTTGCTATGATATTGTAAGTCTTTTACTAGGCTGATATTTTGAATTAGATTAAGTAACTAGTGACATTTCCATACTCCTGTTTATCAAAAAAAAATCATTTTAGTTTTGCTCTGGTGAAAGGTTATCTGAACTGTTAAATTTAAGCAGCATCTCAGTCCAGCTTCTCCGTCAATGAATACAGTCTGCACCCATGCTCAGTGATAAAACTTAGAATAAGGCCTTACTCTGGAGTGCTCCTATTAGTTAGTCAAATATGTAAACCTTTAAAATCTTTTTTTCTTTGGATATTCTGACTTCAAATGCTGAACATAAACAAGTTATCACATTCTCTACTTTCTATCAGTTTGATAACTATTTTTACATGTCAGTTAAGACCAGTAATTACAAAATTTCAAAACATTGATCTTTTATGAACAGAAAAGAAAAATATTTGAGGCTAAAAATCTGAAATAAAAACAAAAAAGTGCTGGGAACATTCAGCATGTTAGCTATCTTCCGTGGCCAACATTTCAGGGTCTAATGAATGTTCTAGTGAAAGGTAATTAACCTTAAATGTTAAGTCTGTTTCTCTCCACACATGTTGCCAAAGATGACTGTTAGAAGTAGTTTGGATCACATTGAAAACAAGCCATTGGTGATGACAGAATTTGTTAAGAATGGGCATGTATCCTCTGGCTTGTGCAATCTTTTATTCCAGCCTCATTATGATTGATCATTAGTTCTATTTCAATGAGAATATACACATTTCTCCGAAATAGCAATGACTTTGCCACTACAACAGGAAAATAAATGTTTTTTTTAAGAGGTCCTTGTTTATAAATTGACAATTTATTTCCACAATTTAAGCTCAAAATATTCCAAAGCATTTGACAGCTATTTAAATACTATTCTGGAATGCAGTTGAGTTTATTTGTTCAATGTTAAACTGTAGTTATCCATAGCCTGTTTTCTTTGCTATCTGCCATTAATCAAGCCTGAAAATGCAGTTGCTGAGAAACTAAAAGTAAGGTGGAAGGAGTCGACATTTTGAAGCATTGAACAAAACTTCTGCTCAACCAATAAACCTGATGTGTCAAATCTGCACAAGTCTGAGACACAAATAGAAACAGAGAAGAAGTAGGTGTATGCCATTTGACCTCTGGGCCCTGCTGTGCCATTCAGTATGATCATGGCTAATCAATCATCAACCTCAATACCCTAATCCCACCTTCGCCCCATATCCCTTGATCTCTTTTGCAATAATAGTGATGTCTACCTCTTTCCTGAAAACACAATGTTTTAGCCTCAACCACTTTCTACTGTTGTGGATTCCAGAGGCTTACCACTCTCTGGATGAAGGAATTTCTCATCTCAGTCCTAAAAGATTTGCGTCTAATCCTTAGCCTATGACTCCTGGATCTGGACTCGCTCACCATCAAGGACATCTTTTCTGCAAGTGACCTGTCTATTTCTATTAGAATGCTATAGTTTTTGAAATTAAAAATCACATAACACCAGGTTATAGTGCAACAAGTTTAATTGGAAACATTAGCTTTCGGAGTGCAGCTCCTTCAGGTGATTGTTCACAAATCATTTCCAAAATCATAGTTTTTGAAGAGATTCCTCCCTCATTCTCTAAGCTCCAGTGTATACAAACAGTGTATACAGTGGATACAACTTAATCTCTCCTCGTATATCAGGTCTGCCATCCCAGGAATCAATTTGGGGTAAACCTTTACTGATCTCCGTCTACATTAAAAAGATCCTACCTCAGATAAAGAGACCAAAATTGTGCACACTTTTCCAGGTGTGACCTCACCAGTGCTGAATATAATGGCATCTAGGAGGGTGAAACTGCAATTTGCCTTCTTTACTGCCTGTTGTACCTGCATGCTTACTTTCAGTGTCTAGTGTATGAGGACTCTCAAATCTCATTGAACATCCTCCTCTCTCAATTTACAACCTTTCACATAACAATCTGCCTTCCTATTGTTATTACCAAATTGAATAATCTCACATGTATCCACATTATACTGCAACAGCCATGCATTTTCCCACTCACTCAGATTGTCCAAATCACAGTGCAAGATCACTGCAATCTCAGACCTCACCTTTCCACTCAGCTTTAGGTCATCTGCAAATTTTAGGATATTACATTTAGCTCCTTCTTCTAAATGAACATATACTGTGAATGGTTAGGGTCCTAGTACCGATCCCTATGGTACCTCACCAGTCAGCGCCATTCAGAAAAAGGCCTTTTTCATTCCCACACTTTGTCTCCTGTATGCTAACCAAATGCACTATCCTATGTGCTTTAATTTTACACATTAGTCACTTAGGTGAGACTTTATCAAAAGCCTTCAGAAAATCCAAATAAAACCACATCCACGGATCTCCCTATTATGTATACCCTCAAAGAATTCTAGTAGGTTTGTCAAGAATTATTTTCTTTTTGTTATTCCATGCTGACTGTGTCTGATTTTACCACTATTTTTAAGTGCTCTAATGATGAATCCTTGATAATGGATTTTAGGGTTTTCCTGACTACCACTGTTTTTAATTCCCTGTTTTCTGTCTACCTCCCTTTTTAAATATAATACATTGCATTAGATACCTTCCAATCTATAGGAACTATTCCAGAGGCTAAAGAATCTTGGAAGATGACTACCAATGCATTCAATATTTCTAGCCATTTCCTTAAGTACTGTGAGGTGTATTTTTAATCAGGCCTTGGAGATTTATTAGCCTTCAATTTCATTGATCTCTTCAACACCAATTTTCTACATGTATAGATTTGCTCCAGTTCTTCCTTTTCACTAATCACTGTGTTCCCCACCATTTCTGATGTTATTCATATCCTCCTTTGTGAAGACCAAAGTGATGAATCAAGTTCATCGGCCATTTTTCTGTCCCCCATTATAAATTTCCCCATTTCTGACTGTAAGGGACCTACATTAGTTTTCACCAGTCTTTTTCTCTGTACATATCTGTAGGAACGTTTAGTCAGATCTTATGTTCCCCACAAGCTTACTCTTATTTCTCACTTTCGTACACTCATTTTTTTCACTTCTTAATAAATCTCTTTGTTTTCCTTTATTGACTTTAAAATATTCCCAGTCTGCAGGTCTTTTTTTTTGCCAATTTGTATGCCTTTTTGTTTGCTTCTAATACTATCTCTAACTTCAATTGTAAGCTATTATTTGGCCTCTTTGCACTCTTGCACGAGATAGCAATAAACAATTTTTGTAATTCACTTGTTTGCTCTTTGAATGTTTGCCGGAGCTTATCCACTGTCATTCCTTTCAGAAACATTTCCCAATCCATCACAGCATACTCAAACGTCATAACATCATAGTTTCCCTTATTAATATTCAGGAGTCTAGTCTCAGAATCAACTACCTCATTTTCCATCATGATGAAGAATTTCATCATATTATGCACACACATCTCCAAGGGGTATCTCACAACCACATGACCAATTATTCCATTAATCTTAACAACTGTCAATGAAGATGAAGAATCATTTAAGTTCACTTGTTCTAGCACCTCTTTTCTTCACTGGTAGATCCAACTTTGTCATCAAATCAACAGAGTTCAAGGTTCAATCTATACTTGGTTGCGAAGCATATGGACATTGTCTAGATAGCAGTGACCCACAAGAAAGCAAAGTTTCTCCATTTCCTCAGGGAAGAAGGCCAAGCCGCTCACAGATATCTATATTTGATCTGACAGTGAGTGCTCTTGAAAATTACGTTAATTGAATGATTCATATTCCACCACAGATGTCAGGGAAATAGATGAGTCTACCAATGAATATATGACAGCATTGCAACAGATGGTTTCTAGATTTGGTTGGCTTCCAGTTTAATTTAGATCAATGTGAGGTGCTGCATTTTGGAAAGGCAAATTAGGGCAGGACTTATACACTTAATGGTAATATCTGAGGGAGCATTGCTGAACAAAGAGACCATGGAGTACAGGTACATAGTTCTTTGAAAGTGGAGTCACAGGTCGATAGGATAGTGAAGAAGGCATTGGTATGCTTGCCTTTATTGGTCATTGCATTGAGTAAAGGAGTTTGGAGGTCATGTGGTGGCTGTACAGGACATTGGTTAGGCCACTACTGGAATGTTGCGAGTGCTTCTGGCCTCCCTCCTATAGGAACAACATTATGAAACTTGAAAGGTTTCAGAAAGGATTCACAAGGATGTTGCCAGGATTGGAGGGTTTGAGCTATAGGGAGAGGCTGAATATATTGGGGCTATTTTCCTCTGGAACATCAAAGGCTGAGGGGTGACTTTATAGAGGCTTATAAAATCAAGAGGGGCATGGATAGGGTAAATAGACAAGGTCTTTTCCCAGGGGTGGGTGAATCCAAAACTAGAGGGCATAGATTAGGGTGAGAAGGGAAAGATTTAAGATGAATCTAAGGGGCAACTTTTTCACGCAGAGGGTGGTGCGTGTATGGATTGAGCTGCCAGAGGAAGTGGTGGAGTCTGGTACAATTACAACATTTAAAAGGCATCTGCTTGGGTATATAAACAGGAAAGGTTTAGATGGATATGGGCCACATTCTGGCAAATAGGACTAGATTTATTGAGGGCATAAATTTGGCATGCATGAGTTGGACTGAAGGGTCTGTTTCTGTGCTGTATATCTCTATTACTCTATATACATTTGGCACACTAATTAATAAATGACCTAATTCAGGACCAACTTATAGAAAATCCTCAATTTTATAAATTAGAGAACACCTCCTTGGTGAAGACAATGATATAACATTAGAAAAGGCCATGACCTTGGCAATACAAACTGAATTCTCAATGTTTGAATTGAAGACGTTACACAGAAATGCACCTCAGACTCAGGGTTGCAGACATGCCTTGGACAATCAGCTCACATGCGAGGATATGGACAAAGAGCCCTCAGTAGTCTCAACAACACATATTTATCATACTCAGATTCCCTCAGAAATGCTCCAAATTGTGGAGATATCCATCAACTCACAATGCCATGTACAATCCTAGAGAAAAACATGGAACTTATACTTAGAAATAAGTTACTCTGCAAAATTGAGAAAATTGACTAAGAAGACTTCATAAATTTGGTAAGCGGAGGAATCAGTTGACAGAGTGAAATCTGAGGTGAGTATAGCATCATAGATTGTGCTTAATCATTTTTAGGGAGAAAGTGAGGTCTGCAGATGCTGGAGATCAGAGATGGAAATGTGTTGCTGGAAAAGCGCAGCAGGTCAGGCAGCATCTAGGGAACAGGAGAATCGACGTTTCGGGCATTAGCCCTTCTTCAGGAATGAGGAAAGTTGGTCCAGCAGGGTAAGATAAAAGATAGGGAGGAGGGACTTGGGGGAGGGGCGTCGGAAATGTGATAGGTGGAAAGAGGTCAAGGTGAGGGTGATAGGTCAGACTGGGGTGGGGGCGGAGAGGTCGGGAAGAAGATTGCAGGTTAGGAAGGCGGTGCTGAATTTGATGGATTTGACGGAGACAAGGTGGGGGGAGGGGAAATGAGGAAACTGGTGAAATCCGAGTCCATCCCTTGTGG